>NW_022196911.1:100581011-100590816 GCF_008632895.1 Mastomys coucha | reverse complement strand
AAAAAAAAAAAAAAAAAGAAGAAGAATTTAGAAATAGTTTTCCTCCCATATATCTTCTCTAGTAAATATTGAAGTAAATAAAAGTTGTATGATAGATGCTTTGCTTTGATCAGTTAATAATTAATTATTCAATCCATTTACCAAATGACCCTTCTGTCATTTAGTAGCTTTTTTTTTTTTTTTTTTTTAAAGACAGGGTCTTGAATCTAGGCTGTCCTGGAACTCAGTTTATATCCCTCCCAGGCTAACTTTGATTGCTTAGCAGTCTTCTGAGTGGTGGGAATGAGGAGCTGAGGCACCACACCTAGCTGTTAGGTTTTGCTGAGTAAGTTTTAGGGGTCCTTGGTTTTTACTGCTTTCTTTCATTTGTAAATTTTTTTTTCTATTTTGAGAAAAGTAGTTTTTCTCCACTTTCTTATTCCTTACTGTGCTATTTAGCAATTTAAGATTTTTTTTTTGGGTTGAGCACCTAAATTTTATGATCTCTTGCTTTCAGTAAAGTATTTTAAAATCCACCTCTGCTTTATAGTGCACATCTATTTAAGTAAAAAATATTTTTTTATATAACTAAAGTCTAGATTGGGGATTATAAGTTTTCTCAAATTGGGTGGCAATTTTTAGTTGTCTTCCATGTATATACTGGAGATAATTATGTTTTTATGCCGGGCAGTGGTGGCACATGCCTTTAATCCCAGCACTTGGGAGGCAGAGACAGGTGAATTTCTGAGTTCGAAGCTAGCCTGGTCTACTGAGTGAGTTCCAGGACAGCCAGAGCTAAACAGTGAAACCCTGTTTCAGGAAAAAAAATTGCTACTAGTGGTCATATATATCACTTTTTTTGGTGATGTGTTTGAGCACAGGTGAGTATATGATCATGTGGATAAGGGTGTGCACATTCTATTAGGCATGTGTAGGTCAAAGGACAACTTGAGACAGAGTCTCTCTCTCGTTTTTGTTGTTGTGGTGGTTGCTCTCTGCTGTATGTACTAGCCTCCGTCTCTGCTTCCTGTCTCACAGTGGGAGGCTGGTGTTAGTGATCCAGTGCACTGGGCCTGATTCTGGGATCTAGGACTTAGGTCTCCACACTTGCAAAAAGAGTGCTTTAATTACTGAGCCCAGCCCATACACATTAACTTCTGATTGTAATTGAAAAGGTCCATGCTGGTGAGATGGTTCAGTGGTTAAGAACACTGACTCCTCTTCTGAAGGACCTGAGTTAAAATCCCAGCAACCACATGGTGGCTCACAACCATCAGTGATGAGATCTGACGCCCTCTTCTGGTGTGTCTAAAGACAGACACAGTGTACTTATGTATAATAATAAATAAATCTTTAAAAAAAAAAGGAAAGAAAAGGTCCGCTGTGTCTGTCTGTGTGTCTGTCTGTCTGTCTTAGGGGGCTACCCTAATATTTTTGGAGAAAACAGTGTTTATTATTTAAAATTTATATAATTTCTCCAAAATTTTGTGCTGTTAAACATGTGGAATATTAAACCTTACTTCATTATTGATATTATTGTACTTTCTCTGTTTCCAAATTAGTAAACTTTAGTGTTAAAAGAAATCTTGATTTGAGGCTTTTGTTGCTCTTGCAGAGGACAAAGGTTTGATTCCCAGCAACTGTAGGATGGCTCATAGCCATTTGTAAATCCAGTCCCAGGGGATACAGTTCTTTTTCTGACTTCAACAAGCACCGGGCATGCATTCAGAGCACATATATCCATGCAGGCAAAACATTCATACAAATATAAGAAAGGGAAAAAAAAAGAAACCTTGATTCAAACTAATGAATGTTTTCATCTCATATTTAGGAGGACATTTAGAAAATAAAGTCATTTGTCCAAAAAAATTACATGGCTATTTCAGGTATAGATATATAACTTGAAGTGTCATCCAGCATTGACTTAGTCCAGTGACCTGTCCTAATCATAATTATGTCAGGCTATATACAGAACAAGCGCACTGTTGATTTATAGATGAGAAAGATAAAATGATTAGAATGGATTGGAAGTGAGCTGACTGATGATCATATTCTCTTCTTTAGAACACACTCCTTGATGCTCATACTTTAGAGTGAGAACATCTTTATGCCCTGAATAGTTTTGGTAACAAGAATGCTTAATACTTTCTCTTTGAGTAACCTATTTGCCAATTATCTATTACTATAGTCTTTATGCAGTGTATAATATTGTGGCTTTTGTTTAAGCTTTTAAAATAATAGTATATTTCAGTCTTAAGTCCCTGAAGATAATTCTTCCACTAATAGGATTTTGTGTTCCTTAAACTCTTAACTGACTAGACTGTGCTCTGAACTCTTAGAAGTTATTATTTTGGTAGATGACTGATTATATCTGTGACATGCTGGGTCTTCTAATTTCATTCTCTTAAGAGTAATTTAGAGTAGCTTAAATTTGAAGGAAACCTAAGTTTCCCATACATGCACTTCTGGCAATAAAGTTGCAGTATGACTGTTCTTCCGAAGGTCTTGAGTTCAAATCCCATCAACCACATGGTGGCTCACAACCATCCGTAATGAGATCTGACACCCTCTTCTGGAGTGTCTGAAGACAGCTACAGTGTACTTACATATAATAAATACATTTTTTTTTAAAAGTGTACACTGTCACACCTGGCAACACATTTAACTTTTTTAAAAGTTTTATTTATTTATTTATTTTACGTATATGAGTACATTGTAGCTGTACAGATGGTTGTGAGCCATCATGTCGTTGCTGTGAATTGAATTCAGGACCTCTGCTCCCTCCGGTCAGCCCCCCTTGCTCCAGTCCAAAGATTTATTTATTATTATATGTAAATACACTGTAGTTGTCTTCAGACACACCAGAAGAGGGCGTCAGATCTCATTTTGGATGGTTGTGAGCCACCATGTGGTTGCTGGGATTTGAACTCAGGACCTTCAGAAGAACAGTCAGTACTCTTAACCACTGAGCCCTCAAATTTAATTTTTGTTCTTTTGGTTTTTGTTTTTTGAGACAGGGTTTCTCTCTGCAGTCCTGGCTGTCCTGGAACTCACTCTGTAGACCAGGCTGGCCTCGAACTCAGAAATCTGCCTGCCTTTGCCTCCCAAGTGCTGGGTTTAAAGGTGTGTGCCACTACTGTCCAGCTCCAAATTTAACTTTTAAAATTTATTTTATGTATATGAGTGTTTTGCCTGCATGTGTGTCTGTGAACCACGTGTGTGCTTAGTGCCCACAGAGATAAGAAGAGGACATGTTCCAGGGATCCACATCTGAAATTGACCATACGGTGGGCTGCCATGCCCACCCCGTATTTGAGGGTTCTGAATGTTTTTCATTCTTGCATAACAAGCACTTTAACCACTGAACTACCTCCCCAGTAGAAATATAATTACTATTATTATATTGACCTGGCATGCCCTTATGGAGTTTATTAGTGCCAGTACGTTGTGATTCCCTTAGTATTTTCTGATATTTCTATTTTTTAGATAGGATCTCTCCCACATTCCGAGCTGGACTCAGATTTGCTCTATAGTAGTAAGGCAGGCCTGGAACTCCTGATCCTTTTGCTTCTACCACTCAAGTACTGGGATTACAGGCATGTACCACACTCAGCTCTATGAGTATTTTCCATATATAAGATTATAGACTCTGCAAATAAAAGTAGATTTGTTTTCCCTTTTTATTGGATATTGTTATTTTTTCTTGACTATCCACACAGGCTAGAACCTTCAATACAATGTTGACTATAAATGGTGATAGTGTACACACTTGTTTTAGTCTTTTATTTATTTATTTATTTATTTATTTATTTTTTCCAGATAGGGTTTCTCTATGTTGCTTGGCTGACCTGGAACTCATTTTTAGACCAGGTTGTCCTTGATCTCAGAGATCTAACTACCTCTGTCTCCCGAGTGCTGGGATCAAAGGTATGCTCTGCTAGCAGCCTTGTTTTTATTCTTGATCTTAGAGAGCAGTCTTTTTTTCTATCAAGATTTTGAATCTGGTCATGGCTTTAATCCTAGTACTTGGGAAGCAGAGGCTAATAGAGTTCAAGCCTAGTCTCCATAGTAAGTTCCAAACAAATCAGAACTATACAGTTAAACATTCCAAGAAAAAAAGAGATTGACTTTGGTGAATCTATATTTATGACATTCATAGTCTGAAGTAGGAAGATAGCTACAAGTTCAAAGCCAGTCGAAGCTATATAGTAAATCTTCAAAAAAGAAATCTAAGTTGTAAATTGTTCATACCATTTAATCAGGTTGAAGAAGTTTCCTTCAATTTCTATGTTAAATATTTTTTATTAAAATTTGCTAACTGCTTTTTAAAAATGTTTAGATGGTCACATGAGTATTTTTATTTAAAAAAATTTTTTTAAAGATTTTTATTTGTATGAGTGCTTGCTTGCACATGTCATGTTTACATGTTTGCAGTTCCCAGGAAGACCAGAAGAGGGCGATGGGTCACGTAGAACTTGAGTTGTAGAAGATTTTTATCCTTCATGTGCCAGTGGTCGTTAACTGCTAAGCCATCTCTCCAGCTCTGGCCATGTGGTTTTGTTCTCTAATAACATTGTGTATAGCAACAGACTTTCAGCTGTTAAACTAACCTGGAATAAAACATTTAGCAACTATAATCCTATAATCCTTTTTTTTTTTTGTATGTTTCTGGATTCATTTTTGCTTTATTGAGGATTTTTATAACTATATCAAGGAATATTGATTTGTATAATTTTATCATGAGGGTTTTGTCTGGTTTTGGTATCAGACTAATAATGGTGCCAATTGAGATGTGTCTAATTGCCTAATTATTCAATGAAGATAAAACAGTTAAAGGTATAACTAATGTTTAAAAGTCTGTTGCAGAATGAAGAAACCTAGAAATGTCTCCTAGGGCAACAGCAAAGACTGGAGAATGAAAAATACAGAATTCAATACAATTAGATTAGCCACAGAATGTCCCTTTTGAGACCTTTTGCTTCCTTTGAGACATTAGGGTAGAGGTGAGCAGTGTAACCCTTTAGCTCCTGCCCCTTCCTTTGAGACATTAGGGTAGAGGTGAGCAGTGTAACCCTTTAGCTCCTGTCCCTTCCTTGGCTCTCTTTTCCTTTTATTAGGGACTTGCATTGCTACCTCTTACGCTTACACTTTTAAGTAACACCTAATCTTAGACTTCCTGTGATGATTTAGGCAGTCTTCAGAAAAAGGTGTCACAAGAAAGAATTAGAAGCATGAGCCTACTAAAATTTTACTAATTGATCTTTGGCAACTATTAGCTTTGATCCCCCCCTCCCCTTTTTGTTTTGAGACTCTGTGTAGCCTTGTCTGTCCCATAACTCAATCTGTAGACCAGGGCAGTGCTTTGATCTCACCCCTTCCACCCCACCCCCCATTGAAAATAACATTGGAGGGCTGGAGATATGGATTCGTGCTTGAGAGAACTGGCTGCTCTTCCAATCCTGAGTTCAATTCCAACCACATGGTGGTTCACAACCATCTATGATGGGATCTGATGACCTCTTCTGGCATGCAGGTGTACATGCAGATGGAGCATTCATATCCATCAAATCAACAAATCTAAAAAAAAAAAAAATAAGCCGGGCGGTGGTGGCGCACGCCTTTAATCCCAGCACTTGGGAGGCAGAGGCAGGCGGATTTCTGAGTTCGAGGCCAGCCTGGTCTCCAGAGTGAGTTCCAGGACAGCCAGGGCTATACAGAGAAACCCTGTCTCGAAAAAAACCAAAAAAAAAAAAAAAAAAACATTGGATAGATAATAATGGTTTTTGTGTGTATGTACCATGTAGCTTCTAATCATCTCCTCCATGCCCCCTACCTTTGGAGCTTAATAAATGTTTATAGATGAAAGAAAATGAGTAATAGAGCTTTAAACTCATGTCCATTTTTAGACATTTAAAGTAGAATGGGAATTGTAGCAACATTAATCTAGCAACATGGCTGCTCTGGCAAGGTCTACCATCCAAAAACCTAGGTCTGTGTGAGCTGCCTGGAATGCAGACATGCCCTTAGTACAATCCTTTAATCCAAAACAATGTAAGTGAAGTCAGTGAAGTCAGTTTGGAGAAAGAAGAAGCCATATTTCAAAGGTTATATCTAATTTGAGGGCTTTTCAGGCAGTTCTGTTCACTTCAGTTGAGTTCAGGCAATGCAATAGAGTTCAGATGAGTTTAGCAACTGAGTTTGGTTAAGTTCAGTTCAGAGCCAGTTTTTTTTTTAAAGATTTATTTTATTTACTTTTATGTATATGAGTACGCTGTAGCTGTACAGATGGCCATGAGCCATCATGTGTGTGGCTGCTGGGAATTGAACTCAGGACCTCTGCCAGCCCTGCTAGCTCTGGCGTAATTCACTGTAGCTGTCTTCAGAAGAGGGTGTCAGATCTCATTACGGGTGGTTATGAGACACCATGTGGTTGCTGGGATTTGAACTCAGGACTTTCAGAAGAGCAGTCGGTGCTCTTACCCGCTGAGCCATCTCGCCAGCCCCCAGAGCCACTTTTATTGAGGTAGTTTTACAAAGACAGGTTGCACCGGGCGGTGGTGGCGCACGCCTTTAATCCCAGCACTTGGGAGGCAGAGGCAGGCGGATTTCTGAGTTCGAGGCCAGCCTGGTCTACAGAGTGAGTTCCAGGACAGCCAGGGCTACAGAGAAACCCTGTCTCGAAAAATAAAAAAAATAAATAAAAAAAAAAAACAAAGACAGGTTGCAGGTGAATATATAACAAGCCACAGAATAAGAAGGAGCCAGAAGATTAGAACAGATTGCCAAAGTTAGTTTGAAGCCAAGCAGAGAAATTCAGTCAGAAGCTAATAAAAGAAGCCAGTTTGAATCAGTCAGCTTAGAGAGTAGTTTGGGCCAGAACAGCTGAGTTGTGCCAGTCATCTAGAGTTCAGAAAGAACTAGAAAGGGTGAGCTTATTTAGTAGTAAGCCTCTGAGACAACAATTATATTTAGTGAATAGAAGTTACATCGATGGGATATATAGCAGTTATTAGTTGACTGTGTATTTAGCATGTTTAAGGCTTTGGGTTCAATCTTCGGTAACTCCCCCAAAATGTGTTAGTTAAGAATATATGTATTAGGCTGGAGAGATGGCTCAGTGGTTAAGAGCACTGACTGTTCTTCCAAAGATCTTGTTCAAATCCCAGCAACCACATGGTGACTCACAACCATCCATAATGAGATCTGACATCCTCTTCTGGTGTGTCTGAAGACAGCTACAGTGTACTTACATATAATAATAAATAAATCTTTGGGCCAGAGCGAGCAGAGGTCCTGAGTTCAATTCCCAGCAACCACATGATGGCTCACAAGTACAGCTACAATGTACTCATATACATAAATATAGGTATTGTCATTGTTATAAAACTTTAATTCTGTGGGTCTGAATATTAGCAGCAAGGTCTTATTTTAAATTTTATTTTATGTATTTTAAAGACTTATTTATTATTATATCTAAGTACAGATATAGCTGTCTTCAGATGCACCAGAAAAGGGTGTCGGATCTCATTATGGATGGTTGTGAACTACCATGTGGTTGTGGGATTTGAACTCAGGACCTTTGGAAGAGCACTCATTGTTCTTAACTGCTGAGTCATCTCTTCAGCCATTGATCGATTGATTGATTGATTGATTGAAATAGGGTCTTGCTCTATGTCCCTGGCTGTCCTGGAACTTGCTATGTAGACCAGCCTGGACTATAGCTCACAGATCCTCTACTTCTGTCTCCTAAGTGCTTAAATGTGTGCCACCATGCTCAGCTAGAAAAGGGCATATTTTGATAGTACTACCATAGAGATTCCAGGAACTCTGTGGTTTTTTTTTTTTTTTTATACTCCTTTCTTTTTAGTACAATTTTGTTTGTGCCTAGGCTGGCCCAAAATTCACTATATTATCCAGGCTGTCCAGAAACTCATGATTCTTTGGTCTTACTCTCCCCATACTAGGATTACAAGTATGTAGTAGTATCATGCCTAGTAAATTATTTCTACCTTTAAAAAATTATTTTAGATTCATTTACTTTGTCCAAAACATTTTGCATATATATATATATATATATATATATATATATATATATATATATACACACACACACACATACACACATACCTGTTGCCTTGTAAAAGTCTGAAGAGGGTGTTGGATCCTGCAACTGCATTATGGATGATTGCGAATCAAACCTAGGTCCTCTGCAGCCTTGTCTAATGTCTGAGGCTGGTCTGTACTTGAGATCCTCCCACCTTGGCCTCCTGAATAGCTGGGACTATAAACAAAATAACACCATACCTGGATTTCTTCTCCCTTTACCACAGAAAATAGTTTCAATTAATATTACATGGTTTTTATTATGTGCTTAAAATTAGTTCATTTGGAATAACTGTTAAATTTGTATTTTAATGTCTTAATGTGATTGCAGGAATTAGTTTAGAATATTGTTGAAAATGATACTGAATTCTGTATTATGTCAATCTAACTCAAGAAATTAATAAAAAATGCTGAGGAAATGAGGGGATTTTGTGAAGATGAATGACAAATAAGACAGGAATTTTAGCATTTCCTGAATTTCAGCCATGTTCACATGCTCTCAGTAATATAACATTTCTTTGATAATTTTGTACCCATGATGAAATTGCTAGATGTCATTAGGTTTTTGTCATCTGAGCAGAAGCTGTGTCTGTGTATGTTTTTTTGTGCATGCCTCTCTATGAATGGTCTGAATCATTTGCTCCTTTACCCTTTCTTCAGGTGCCTCCAAAATCTTGTTGATATAGATGTCTTCTCTGCCAGTGAGGGTAGTGTAAACTTGGAATCCTATCATTTGGGAGGCTAAGGCAGGGGGTTCATGAGCTCAAGGCTAGCCTGACATGTGAGAGAGATCCTGTCTCAAAGAACAAATCAATACTAATTATATAAATAAACAAAAAACCCTGTTTTTGAAAAGATGACAGTTTTGTTTATTGTTACATAATCATGTTTATTGTGGCAGAAGTATTTCTGATTTTATTACAATGTTTGTTTAAATTAATACTCTGAACAAAGGTTTCTCCCACCCCCATACCCCCAAATAGTGTTTCTTTCTCTCTCTCTTTCGAGACATGGTTTCTCTGTGTAGCCTTGGGTGTCTTAGAACTTTCTGTGTGACCAAGCTGACCTTGATCTTAAGAGATCTGTCTGCCTCTGTCTCCCATGTGCTTGGATTAAAGGTGCATATCACCATGCCTAACCTTTTTTGTTCAGTAGCTTCAGACATTTCTTATTCTATCACTATATATTCTTGTGTATACATAGAACCCTAAAATCAATGGCTTAAGAAAGAAGAGTAGCTCAGTGGGTAGGTTCCTGTGCTTGTACAAGGACCTAAGTTTGAACACCCAGCACCTGCATAAAAACAATGTACTGTGTGTTTGGGGTCAAAAATAGGCAGATCTAGGAGTTTGGTGGCTAGACAGCCTAGCCAAAATGAATGAATTTAAGGTTCAGTGAGAGATCTGTCCTAAAAAATCCGTGTAAAGTACTGGGTAGTGGTGGCTCACGCCTTTAATCCCAGCACTTGGGAGGCAGAGGCAGGTGGATTTCTGAGTTCGAGGCCAGCGTGGTCTACAGAGTGAGTTCCGGGACAGCCAGGGCTACACAGAGAAAACAGTATTTCGGAAAAACCATTAAAAAGGGAGGGGTGGGGAGTAGGAGGGGGGGTGGAGGGTCTAAAGCAATAGAGGAGTATACCTGAGGTCTTCCTCTGGCATCCATGTATAACAGTGCTTCCCTAACTCTCTCTCTCTCTCTCTCTCTCTCTCTCTCTCTCTCTCTC
>NW_022196911.1:100567583-100580966 GCF_008632895.1 Mastomys coucha | reverse complement strand
GGGGGGGGGGGGGGGGGGGGAAAGGTGTGGTTGGGGAATGATGGACCTCTCCAGTGGAAGGAACAGCTGTGTTCTCTTTCAAAATCCCTAGGTCTTCTTTGCCCATCAGAGCAGGTTTTATGTTTTGTTATTGTTTTAGAATTGTCAACTGACTTATGAAAATTATTTATTGATTGATTTCGACATAGTTTCATGTATCCCCTGCTGGCCTTCAACTCTCTATGTAGAAGATAACTCCTACCTTCACTCAAGTGTTGGGTTTACAGGTTTGGTCCTGTTGTGTCTCGTGTCTGTAGTGACAGGAATTGGTGGGGACTTTGTACATGTAAGGTAATCAATCAGTCTGCCAATGATGGAGTCACCCTTTCTGGCCCAGGCTGGCCTCAAATTCAGGATTTTCCTGCATTAGACTCCTGAATAGTGGAGATTATAGTGTGCTACTCTGGTGGCTTGGGCTGGATTTTAATGCTATCTTTTGAATTATTCCCAGTTTATAGTTTGAGTTAGCCTTTTGAATGTTACTGTTTTGTTTTGTTTTTGCTATAGCTAATTTATGAAGTTGCTTTAGAATTAACTTTTTTCTTTATTAATATTAGATTATTTCTATGTTGAGAAAATATATTTATATAATTTTAGAGCTGGAATATGAGGAGGAAAATTACCTTAATTTTTTTTTTTTAAGGTGGGGTTTATAAAAGGAAAGCTATATCTTTTTTGGAAACAGCTTCTCATGGAGTACATACTCTAAAATAAGAGATTAATCTTTATATTACTATCTCAAGGTGTGCGAAATCTAACTTCATGTGGCTTAAATAAATCAAATGTTTTTTTTTGTTTTTTCAAGACAGGGTTTCTCTATATAGCCCTGGCTGTCCTAGAACTCACTCTGTAGACCAGGTTGGCCTCGAACTCAGAAATCCGACTGCCTCTGCCTCCCAAGTGCTGGGATTAAAGGCGTGGACAACCACTGCCCGGCAATCAAATGTTTTGTTTTGTTTTGTTTTATAGCTGGAATTGCAGAAGTCATGCAGATGTCAGAGTTAGTTGTTATGATGTAACTGTCATCAGTACCAAGACTCTTGGCAGCTATCCATTCTACCTGTTTTGATGCTGATGGCCTTTTAAAGAAATAAACTATTTTAATAGTTTAAACTATTAGTGTCAGTGGAGAGCAGTGCTAATTTTTTGTTTTTCCCATCTCATATAAAGATGAATGGTTCCTTCTTGGTTCTTTCAGAGCCTTCCTAGATAATGATTTCCGCTCTTATTTTATGCTTAGTCCTGACTAAACCTTAGTAAAAATATTTGGCCAGGATAGAATGGATATTGAGCACATCAACTATGACTGTTCTAATAGGTTATAAATATGGGTTGTTTGTTTGTTTGAAGCAAGATCTCACCGTGTGTAGTACTTGATGGTTTGGAACTCACTATGTAGACCAGGCTGGACTAGTAATTTGTGGTAATCCTCCTGCTTTTGCAACCCAAGTGCTGTGATCATATAGATATGTGTTACCTTGTTTTTTGTTTGCTTGTGTGTTTTTTAGGCAGGAGTTCTCTGTATAGCCCTAGCTATCCTGGAAGCTCTGTAGGCCAGGCTGGCTTTAAACTCAGAAATCTGGCCCCTCTGCCTCCCAAGTGCTGGCTGGGTAGGACCAACATCATGAACTACCAAGCTCAGCTTTGTGTGCATGTTTTAATCAGCCTTATCATGCATTGTTTCTCTGGGAGAATTTTGTTTTTTCTGTGTTTTAGCATTCCCCCAATTCTGGGCTCCATGTGTCTTGTCTTCCCTCTTTATCTTGTGTACTAGCAAGCATATATGACTCTAGCTGGTCTAGAAAGTCTACATGTTCATCTAAGGATGACCTTGAATGCCTGATCTTCCTGGATCCATCTCAGGATTGATGGAATTTAAGTTGTCACCAAGCCTGTCTCTGGAGGAGGTTTTTAAAAAAGAAATGTATTTCTTTAAAGACTTGGGTCTAAGCCGGGCTGTGGTGGCGCACGCCTATAATCAGCACTTGGGAGGCAGAGGCAGGTGGATTTCTGAGTTCAAGGCCAGCCTGGTCTACAGTGTGAGTTCCAGGACAGCCAGGGCTACATAGAGAAGATTTTGAAGATTACAAAATCTAAATTAGCTGAATGAAAATAAGGCAAAGCTTTCTGCAATGTATTCTTAAATATTAGTGAAAGCAACTCTTTAAAGCAACTCTTTATAACAATCTTATTAACTATCTCAAGTCTTAAGATCTTGACTATCTAGCCAGTCATGGTGCTGCATGCTTTTATAATTTCAGCACTAGGAAAGGAGTGGCAGGCGAACTAAAAGAACCAAAAAAAAAAAAAAAAAAAAAACTTGGGTCTAGCGGTGCATTCCTTTAGTTCCAGCATTCTGGAGGTAGGGGCAGTCAGATCTCAGAGTTCAAGTCCAGCTTGGTTTATAGGGAGAGTTCCAGGACAGCCAGGGGTAGATGAGAAATCCTGTCTTATGTATAGATTTTTGTTTGTAGTTGCTCACTTTGAATGCAGTTGTTCATAAACTTGGTACTTAGTTTTATTGTTGTTGCTTTGTGGTTTTGTATTTTTATTTTTTTTATTGGACTGGTTATACTGAGGTTCAGGAGCTCTGGATTTTCGTGCTTTTCCCACCCCTACTGAAATGCTGGAATTGGATGCATGTGCCAATGAGCTTGAGTTAGATATTGACGTTTTTTGTTGGTGGTTGTGGGCTTTTTTTGAAACAGTCTCAGTACCCAGCTGTCACAGAACTCAGTAAGTATGTAGAATAGGCTGGCCTTGAACTCACAGAGTTCTCTTGCCACTCCTTTCCTAGTGCTGAAATTATAAAAGCATGCAGCACCATGACTGGCTAGATAGTCAAGATCTTAAGACTTGGAATAGTTAATAAGATTGTTATAAAGAGTTGCTTTAAAGAGTTGCTTTCACTAATATTTAAGAATACATTGCAGAAAGCTTTGCCTTATTTTCATTCAGCTAATTTAGATTTTGTAATCTTCAGATTAGGGCTCTAGTTCACCATCTGTTGGTCCTGTAATTATGTATAAATATCCTCTGTGGCATTATTATTTATTTGGATATATGTGTGTGCTCATGCACACACACACACACAAATTTTTACCTGTATTATAAGTTAAAAAGCCCAAACTATTGATCTTTTTTGGATGCATATGTAAATATGCATATCCATATGTAAATGTTTATCCATGTGTAATTTGACTCTATGGTGTCTCCTTGCCTTTGATATTTGAGAACCAAGATCATGTTTGAGATTGTAATTTTAAAAATGCAGATGGAAACTCAAGAGAAATATAGATGCAGAAGTTGTAGAAACCTGGTGAGTTAAGAGACTGGGCTAATGAAAACTGTTCTGTAACTGTTTTTTGAGGAGCTGAAGTGACACATAACACCGGATACTGGTTTGGTAAACCACACAAAGTATTGAGCATTTTGCATCTTCCTTTTTGGTAGACTCTACCCTTCTCATCTGCTGAGCTTGGTGATTTAGTTGTTGGAACAAGTTTTATGCTATTTGATTTTGGTGAGTGCTAATAATCTTTTGATATCGTTAGCTTTAAAGGGTGGTGGACTTGTACTGTGTAATGTGACACTTTGTATTATAAGTCAAGAAAATGCTCTCTTACATTAAACCCTATTTGGGAGGAATCGTGCTGACAAACTAGTAGTCAAGAGAAATTAGGTGCCACCACTTTTAAGTCAACGCTGGTAGTAGGAACATGACAGGTCTGCTTTTGTTGTTCATTGTTAAACTTTTAACAGTGGGTCAGTGAACTTTAATTTGGTGTTAGCAGGAAACATAAATATTATTGTGTAATGAGTGCCATTTTGCCTATCTTGGCGGATCTGACAAACCAAGAAGACTAAAACAACACGCAGGCTTAACGAAAACTACAGTTCCCAGCGGGCCAGGCGCTGGTGGGCCATCATTTCTCCTCTAGCTCCCAGCTGCCCCTGCCCGGGCTAGCCCCGAGTCGGTCCTAGCTCGCGCCTGCGCAATGGCGTCCGCTTATTTTTTGGTTTGGCGGCTGCAGAGCGTGGCGCTAGGGCTAGCAGCCAGCCGTGTGCTGCAGTGTACTGAGCAGGGTGTAGGACAAAGGGCGGGTGGCAGGGATCGCGTCACTGGTCAGGGAGCTTCCTGCCCGTCTCAGCACGGTTGACCCTGGGGTAGTGTGGCCGTAGCAGCTTCTTCATTCACTGCACACACAGTTCTTCGCTCACGTCCTCTAGCTCTGCTGTGCCAGTCCGCCCTCCCCTCAAACCGGCGCGCAGCACCGGCAGCCCCAGAGCCGAGGGAATGTGACGGCGTCAGCGCCTCAGGTTAGCCTCACCTCGATCGAAGCGAGGGGCCTGCGTCGCTTGCCGCAGTGCCGCGTGTCGCTGCCGCACGTATCAGCCACCAGGCATCGGTTTCCGCAAACAGAGGCGCAGAAGCGGCGGCCGCGGCGAGGAGCCATGACTGAGGCGGCGGCGGCCGCGCCTCCTGGCAGCCCGCGGGGGCGGCGAGGCGGGCGCCCCCTGGCGGCGCGCCGGGGCGGAGCGGCCCGCCGCAGCCGCAGCCGGCGGAGGCGCTGCTGTCCCTCCTCCCCGTGTCCCCGGCACTCGCCCGCTCGCTTGCTCGCTCCATTCTCCCTCCGCTTCAGATTAAAGGGGGGGAGGGAAAAGGAGCTCGGCCGCCATTTTCCCAGTGCCGCCGCCGCCACCGCCACCGCTCGCCGAGCCGGCGGGAGAACCAAGCGCCGTAGCGAAGCCGACTCGTCTCGCCGCGGCGGCTTGGGGGGCGGCCGAAGTGCGCTCCCCGGCCGGGAAGAAGCGCCCGGGGTGGCGGCCGGGGTGCGGGCGCGGGCTGCAGACGGCGGCGCTTGTTTGTGCGGGGCGGGGGGGGCAGCTTTACCCTCTGCCCCCGCCCGCCCGCCGGGGCTGCGGTCCCCGGCCGTACCCAGGCCGGGCCGGAACGGAGGAAGGCCGGAGAAAGGGCCCGAAAGAGAAGAAAAAGCAGCCGCTCCCCGCCGCCGCCTTCCCCTCCCCCTCCGCCTCGCCCCCCCGCCCGGAAAGTCAGGGCGGCTCCGGGCGCCGGGGGGGAGGAGAGCGGCGGGCCGGGCCGGAGCCGCCGCCGCGCGCCCCCGCCCGCTGGTCCTCGGCGCCCAGGCCGGGGGGCTGTTTGCAAACTGCGCCCATTTTGTGGGGCCGAATCCGCCCGGGCTACGCTCCTCCATCACGTGGTAGGTGCTGCTGCTGCTCCTTTCCTCCTCCTCCCGCTGCCCTTTCTCCTTCTCCTCGCTCTCCCTGTGGCTCCCATTTCTCCCTCTCTTTGTTAGTTGTAACTAGAAAGGCTGGGCAGGGGAAGAAAAATCCCCGGAACTTTAAATGGCCTCTCCGGGCTTCCCCGCTGCGGGTCCGGGCTGGGAGTCGCCCCAAGGGCGGGGGTGTGCGGGGGCCCTTCCCCACCAGCTGCCGCCTCGTTCGCTGGGCTTTCCTTTGGCGTTCTATTTAAAAAGGCGGCCTGGAGAACATGGTTTATTTCTGAAAAAAAAAAAAAAAAAAAAAAAGACCAATAACAAACTCTTGCTCTCGCCTTGAACTTCTCTTGACTGCAAAAGGTCTTTCTTTGCTCAAACACATCTTGCATGTCTCACGGTTTGTATCACAACTCTGATTGTTAACATTTTTTTTTTTTTTTTGCGCTTAAATATTGAGGTCATTTGCGTTTTCGGATCTAGTCTCAGGCAGCCCTTTTTTTTTTTCAACCAAAGAGGAAGAGGCATTTATTTGCTTTTAAGTGAGTTGGAATCGTACTGCATTTTGGGGGGCCTGTTTTCGGACTGACGGCCTTTGATTCTCAGCAAATAGTTTATAATTGTTTTCCGTATTGTAAACAATCCTACTCCCATGTTTTACCTAGAAATCCTTTTGTTTTCCAATGTTGGAATCCCAATGTGGATTTTTAGAGAAACTCGTTACTTAACTATTGCTTATTGATTGCCTTAGGGGAAAAGGGGTGACATGATGGCGCCACTTTAAATTGCTCTTTCCTCCGCCTGTTTTTTCCTCCTTTATCTTGGAGGTCACTGGAGCATTTTCCGTGACCTATTAATAAAACCGCACTTGAGGGTGTTAGCTGTACAACTCTTAGGGGTTAGAATTTGGTACCTTAAGGATCGAGAAACCCGAATACTGTAGTCCCCAAAGTTAAGAGAAATCTCGATAGTCCTCCAGCCTAGCTTCCCTCCCCTCCATTCACAATCCTGGTGTTGCCATATCCTTCGTCACGTGGCAAGCAATCGTTGTGGGGGTTTTGTTTGTTTGTTTTGGGGGTGTATGTTAATATTTTAAATTGTAGCCAAGTAAGTGTCCCTCTGCCCATTGGAGAGATCACAATGCCTTAGGGTTTTTTTTTTTTTTTGATACATTCGGAGAACATTTTAAAATAAACGATAAAATTACATAATCCTCGCCTTGCATAATCATGATATAGTTACAGAACTTCTTCTCAAAAGTACTTTCAAGTAAGGAAAATCGTTATATTAAAATGGTTTCTGTTTCTTAGAATGGCCTGCAGTTTATATTTCCTACCCCACCTCCCATTTTTGTTTTTGTTTTTAAGGTCATTTAAAGTACCAGTATTTACAAAAGCATAAAGTGGGCGTGTTTCCCTTCCCCCTCTTCTATGGGCTATACTTGGTTTCTTGTCTTATACTCTTACCAATTTAGAAATTTTCAATTAACTGCAGCTGTTGTCAGTTGAGACTTTTTTTTTCTTCTAACAGTGGGTACTTTTGATGTGTTTCTCTGTTGCATTTTTGATAGAGAAGTTTAAATTCCTTCTTACTTGGTTGTTTATTATAACTTATTGTAAATATTAACTATAAAATGCTAAAGTACATTTTTTTCTTTTTCTAGTTACTAGCTTCAAAAAGTAAATATGAAATGTCATTCTTGGGTATGCTTGATCTGTTTTCTCCTGCCATGTATGTTATCAATGGCTTGGGCCATTTTCTTTACTAACAGTTACATCATGTCATGTGATAGGTGCAATGTGATGTGTTGTTCTAAAAATACAGCAAGGTAGAAATGCTCATCCTTTGGAAATTTAAAAAATGTATTGTAAGTATTCGGTAACGACCCTTAGTCATGGAATTCTGAATTAGATTTCCACTAGGTTTAGCCAACCAAGTGTAGAGTTCTTTTGACCTCTAGAATATTTGATGTGATTTGTTAGTGACCTCAGAACTGGAGGTGGTTTGACATTATTTTTGAAGTGTGATCTACTTGGAACCATTAGCAATCACATAGATTCTTAAAATCTTTATTCTGATGAAGGTAGTTATCATCTAAGTGTATGTGAAGCTAATATTTATGATTTGTTTCTCTATACAACTAAATCATCAGTTATACACAGATTTTGAGATGAATTGGAGGTTTGGTTTTCCTACCTATAGGAATCTGGAAGTACTGGGTCATTGCGTCTTTCCTGAGAACCCTGATTCAGACAGTTAGTATCTGACACTCATGTTCACGGAACACTAAATCTGCAGAGCACTCTTTGACTTTTAGATAATTTACTGTCCTGTCAAAGAAAATTCTGGAAGCTAGAAAACAATTTAGTTGAACTTTTATTAAGGTGAGAAGAAAGAATATTGGGCTGGAGAGATGGCTCAGTGGTTAAGAGTACCGACTGCTCTTCCAAAGGTCCTGAGTTCAATTCCCAGCAACCACATGGTGGCTCACAATCATCCATAACAAGATCTGACTCCCTCTTCTGGAGTGTCAGAAGACAGCTACAGTGTACTTACATATAATAAATAAATTAAAAAAAAAAAAAGAATATTGTATTTTTTTCTCTCCTTCCAATACTACCAGTATCTTTTTTTTTCAAGTAATGCTACACTGTAATCAGTGTTTCTATATAGTATAGCTCCTGGATTTTGACCAAATCTAGTTTGACCACAGATTTTAATTACTTTTAAGGGGAACAAATTTTAGGTTTGCTGTGTTTGATACAAGCTATTTTATGTGATCTTGCAACAAGGATTTTGCCAGTGATGATGCCTGTTTTACAAAGGCATTTTAGTATTGAGTAGTTGTAGCTGTGAGTGAAATTGTTTCCTCATTTTAGAAAGATGATTTTTCAACATGTTCTTTAAAACACTAACCTATATTGCACAGAGAAAGCTTTGGGTTTAAATGGTGTGTTTTCCTATTCAGTTTCTTTGGGTGGGGGTGAAAGATTCCTAGGACTCCTCTTTCCCACCACCTTTTTGTGGTGAAGCAATTAAGATAGAAATGAAAGTGACTTTCAGCTGGACAGTGGTGGCATATACCTTTGACCCCAGCACTCTGGAGGCAGAGGCAGGCAGGTTTCTGAGTTTGAGGCCAGCCTGGTCTACGGAGTGAGTTCCAGGACAGCCAGGGCTATACAGAGAAACCCTGTCTCAAAAAACCAAAAAACGGGTGGGGGAAAGAAAGTGACTTTCTGGAAAAATTCTTGTGTGTTATATATATTGTGTGTATGTGTGTATGTGGGTATTGTATTGCCTCTAGTTCCAAGACCTGTCTATTTCTTGATCTGGATGGAAAGAAATAGTGTAGATAAGTATGTGGCAGTGATAACTAGCAGTTATCTCTGGTTATTTCTATGACCCACAATTCTCATCTCAGTCTATATATATATCATTCAAAAGATAGTACTTCCTAACTATCCTGGCCTTGAAATGTTGGTGCCTTCTCTCCTTACAGTACTTTCCTAATTTCTATTGTCTTTTGTTGCTGTTCACCTCAGTTTTTGAGCTTACGTTTTGAGAAATGGAAGTACCAAGAAGAGTCCTAGTTTGTCTGATGAATTTCTACACTCTGGTAGAAATGTTTTTGTACAACTTTTAGTGACTAGTATGGAGTTTATTAGATTTGAAACTATAACTGTTCAAGTTGAAAAATTATTCTTCCTGTAGATTCTTTTTAAAAACCGAAAAACAACAAAAGAAGGGTTTTTTTTGGTAAAGGGAAATGGTCCAAATCTGGTTTGCACTAGACATCAGGCCAGGTGTTGAGGGCATTTCATTTGAGACACAGGCAAGAAAAGGACACTAATGTAAAATATCCTTCCTGAGACCAGAATAGCCTAACCCATGAAGGAAGGAGCCTATTTAAAATGAAGAAAAGAGTACAGAGACAGGTCATTTACAACTAAACAGTGAAGAAAATGCTCTGACGTTTGTTTCTCTTTAGTCACAGGTCTGGCTTTTGTGTATAGGCTATTGGAAAACCTTAGCTAGATAATAGTAGTGACTTACCAAAAAGCTTGGACTCACAAGTCCAGTTTATTTATTTATTTATTTATTTAATTTACTTTTGGTTTTTCGAGACAGGGTTTCTCTGTGTAGCTAGCCCTGGCTGTCCTGGAACTCACTTTGTAGACCAGGCTGGCCTTGAACTCAGAAATCCACCTGCCCCTGCCTCCCGAGTGCTGGGACTAAAGGTGTACGCCACCACTGGCTGGCTGTTTATTTTTTGTTAAGCTTTTTCTTATTTTTGTTAGGGTAAAGGTAAAGCCAAAATGTAAAGTTACGGAAACCAATTTCCCCAAATTAGAGAGCATGGCTGGTGAATGAAAAACAAATTTGGAAGCCAGTTGGAATGGCACATACCTTTAATCCCAGTATGGGCGGTGGATCTCTGAGTTTGAGGCCTATGTGGTCCGTGTAATAAGTTCCAAGATAGCCAGAGCTACAATAGTGAGACCTTTCTTAAGAAAGAAAACCAAACTTGAATAGTCTGCATGAAAAATTTAATGATTGTATATGAAGATTCTAATGAACATTACAAACTTTTATGAACCAAGTGGTTTTTTTTTTTTCCCCTCATGATTGAAGGGGATGTTTTTTTTTTTTTTTTTTTTTTTTTTTTTTTTTTCTTTTTTCAAGACAGGGTTTCTCTGTGTAGCCTTGGCTGTCCTGGAACTCACTCTGTAGACCAGGCTGGCCTCGAACTCAGAAATCCACCTACCTCTGCCTCCCAAGTGCTGGGATTAAAGGCGTGCGCCACCACCGCCCGGCGAAGGGGATGTTTTAAGTTTGTTTTTGTTTTTTGTTTTTTGTTTTTTGTTTTTTTGTATGTGTGTCTACATGTGAGTATGCAGGAGTGAGTGTAGATACCCAAGGAGGCCAGAGACATCAGATCTCCTGCAGCAGGAATTTTGGGTGGTTGTGAGCTGCCTGGTATGGTTGCTGGGAACTGTAAGTGCTGTTAATGGCTGAGCTGTCTCTTCCCCTTTAAACTTTAATCCTCTGTTGGCTACCACAGTTTTGGCAAATGCTAATTGTTTAATAAAAGTTGCATCTTGTTTATGGTGCTAAGCTGTAATGCCAACCCTTAGTTTTTCAAAACATGGTCTATTAGGCAGGCCTCCAACTCACTACCAGTAACTTAAGAACCTTGCATCAGCCTCCTGGGTGGTAGGGATATATAGTGTATGCCAACATCCCCTACATAAAATTATTTTCCACAAATCTATTTAAAATTTCAAACTAGCTTCATAGAATTTTAGCATTTGAATGATTTATACCACCGAATTATTTATACAATTACTAGCTCTGAATTTGTTGCTTTTCAATTCTAGTTCTAGGATTTTGTATTTAAATTTTTTTTAAGATTTATTTATTTATTATATGTAAGTACACTGTAGCTGTCTTCAGACACACCAGAAGAGGGCGTCAGATCTCATTTCGGATGGTTGTGAGCCATCATGCGGTTGCTGGGATTTGAACTCAGGACCCCTAAATTTTTTTCTCTAAATGATGGAGGCAGAGAATGCAAAGTCGAGCTAAATTCAGTGTAATTTTTGTTACTGTATATTGTTACTTCAACCAGAAATCTGAACAGAGATTTTAGTTACAAATTTAAATATAGTAGATTTTGTTCTTGTTTAGAAAAAGGGTCATGAACTTGATGAGGTCCCTCACCTTTTAGTTTTATCTAAAAGAAAATACATTTTAAGGTCAGACCTGGTTAAATTCAGTTGGAGGGGAAATGTTGAGGAATAACAAGATTGAGTAACAATTTTGTTAACGGATACCCAAGTTCTCTCATTACTTGTTATTTGGCCTTTATTGATTACTTGTTAGTATAGTACTAGAGGGTGTGAAGGGGGTTGGAGCTGATTAGTTTCTGAGTTTTTAGCATTTACTATTGCAGAGATTTTATAGAAGTGGGGAGAGGGAGGGAGGGGGCAAGTCTAGATTAGTTGAATGCTTGCTTAGCACTTTTAAGGTCCTGGGTAGGATCTCTAGACTTGTGTGTGTGTCACACACACACACACACACACACACACACACACACACACACACACTCACTCACTCACAAAGAAATATTTAAGTCTTGAGAGTTTGACCAAGCTGTTTATATGTGGAGAATGGGGACTGTATATAGACCTTAAATATATGTGCACATGTATACTTGTACTTCTTGTAGTTGGTAATTTATTCCACACTATCTATTCTTGGGCTTCTCAGAACAGAAGAAGACTATTAGTATTAATTTTTAACATTTCTCTGGCACTGGAATTTTTTTTTTGCCCCCCCCCCCCCCCCCAGACAGGGTTTCTCTGTGTAGCCCTGGCTGTTCTGGAACTCACTGTGTAGACCAGGCTGGCCTTGAACTCAGAAATCCGCCTGCCTCTGCCTCCCAAGTGCTGGGATTAAAGGCGTGCGCCACCACCACCCGGCTTGTTTTTTGTTTTTTGAGGCAGAGTTTCTCTGTGTATCTCTGGCTGTCCTGGAACTCACTCTGTAAGTCCAGCTCCAGGGAATCCAGTGCTGCCTTTTGACCTCTGTAAGTGTGCACAGACTAAAAATTCTCAAATTCCCTTCTCTCTCTGTTTCTGTGTCTTATTACACAAATTGGCTCAAACTTCTTAGAGGGCTTTATATTTTTAAAACTTGAGCTAAGTTTTGAAATTACAATTCTTAAGTGAAAAGATTAGGTATATATCTGTGTATCCACGAAAATACTAATGTTGGGTAGATTCCTAGAAGTACAGTTGCTAGATAACCTTTTGAGTTATTGCATTTAGATTTGGTAGACAGTGCCTTCAAAGTATAATAGTTAAAATAGGTCAAAATTTTTCCAAATGGTTGTGGAGCATATTTCTAATCCCAGCGTTTAGGGGACAAAGGCAGGCAGATCGCTTTAGTTCCAGGCTAACCAGAGCTTTATAGTGAAACCTTATCTTAAGCTTTCCAGTCTGGATACAGGAATTTGGTTATGTGAATGAGTGGAACTTGAGTTGATGAGATTTACCCTGTATTTAGTTGGTAAAGACTTTAGATTGTGTCAGCTCATGATCAGACACTCTTGTTAACTTTATCCTAGTGGATCTGCATCTGATTCATTCAGTGTAAAAGCATGTTTTTGTCTGCTGGCGCTGTGCTCCTTATAGAAAATAGATTTAACACAAACCAATACTGTCTATTTAAGAAATGTTTGGCCTAAGGAATGATGGTCTGAAATCTTTGAGTTTGTTATACTGGCTGCTATTGCCCAGAGTGCCAAGGGAGTACAGGTTATGAGGCTAGACTATGAATGCTAACTCAACCTGGAAGGAATGAGGCACACTTGCATGACTTTGTAATTTGAAGCTAAACGTTGAAAGAGTAGAATGGGTAAAGAGAGAAGAGCATGGAAGAACCCAGGAGTTTATGTGTTCTGGTGAGTAGTGAAGGCAGAGTGTAGAGAGCTTCAGATGTTGAGTGCTAAGGGAGTAGATAAGGGATTTGAAATGTATTCTTAGTCTAAGCATCACAGAGTCAGGTTTGATTTTCCCCTTCCCTCCATTCTTGCCTTTGATGTAGTTGGTATGATAGCAGAGGCAAGACTGGATCTTGTCAAGACTGGATGGAAGAAGGCAGAGAAGCTGGAGATTACTACTACTAATGCCTTAATTATCGTGATACATAATGAGGTTCTGAAGTCAGGCAGAGGCACTAGAAATATTTTGAATGTGCTGATCATTCTGTCTACTGAGCATCTTCCCACTTTGCTTTTAAAAATTGAGTGTCCTACACTGCTTCAGGATGAAGCTGCTTTTTGGCACACCTATTCAGCTCCAGTGACAGTGGGAAAGCTCAGGGATAGACATACTCCATCTTCATTGCAATACTTTCAGGTTCTAGAGCCTGTGAGTTGGTTATTTAGTGTCTGCATAAAGTGGATGCAGTAAACTGTATCCACTCTCGGAATCATTCAGGGTGTCTTCTCTCTTGGAAACTTTTCTTTTTCTTTTCTTTTCTCTCTCTCTCTCTCTCTCTCTCTCTCTCTCTCTCTTTTTTTTTTTTTTTTTTTTTTTTTTTT
>NW_022196911.1:100543133-100567505 GCF_008632895.1 Mastomys coucha | reverse complement strand
GCTGTCCTGGAACTCACTCTGTAGACCAGGCTGGTCTCGAACTCAGAAATCTGTCTGCCTCTGCCTCCTTGGGTGGGATTAAAGGTGTGTGCCGCCACTGCCTGGCTTGGAAACTTTTCTTAACCCCTTCAGATAAAACACACAAAACTGTCTTCACACTTAGTTTATATCTTATGACATTATTGAGACTACAATTTTGTAATCTTTCTATGGTTTGATGATAGTAGACACATGAGGTGTTTCTGTTAGAAGATAAACCACCGATTTTCATCACAATTTACACAGGGAATATTTATTGAAGTGCAGAAATTGGTTTTGTTATTCTTCCCTTCTTTTTTGGTATAGGAGTCCTGCTTGCATGAGCTTTCTACTTAAGACCTGTTTCCTCTGTAAAGCCTATGCTGACTACTTCTCTGCTGTGTCTTCCTTTACTAGTCTTGTTATCCTTTGTGTTTTGTTTGATACATGTATTTTAATAAATGTATATCTGAGATAACAGATCCTTGGGTGTTCTCATTGATTTTTCTCTAAAGACTAAAATTAAAGTTTTAATGTTAGAGTTAAGGCCCTTCCATGTTAAACCTAGCCTTGAACTCTACCTAGTATAATAATTTTAAGCTTGAGCCTGGGGCTAGAGATGGCTCAGCTGTTAAAACTACTTCCTGTTCTTTCTGCAGGATCAGAGCTTGGTTCCTAGCACCTATACTCTCAACTGTCTGGAACTTCAACTCCATAGGATCTGGCCTCCTTAGACCTACAAACTCATAGCCACATCCTTAGTTATATACATGGATTAAAAATAATTCTTTAAAAAGTAAGAGATTTTGCTTCTGCAACATAGTAGTTGTGTGACCTTGGGCAAATTACTTATCTTGGAACATCAAGTTTTCCTCATTCATAAAATAAGGACAGTAGTAGGACTTACTAAACAATGTTTCTTTGAAGATTAAATAAGAATATAGGTAAAACAGACATTGTCTGGCATAATAAAAGGACATTTAATGTTAGTAAACAGCAGTTTAACATTTTGCATTTGTGTGTGATTTTGTGTGTGTGTGTGTTAGGGAAGCACTGTTACATATGTAACCAAGGTGTATATATATATAGGTGTGCATGTCCCTGGGTGGGAAAGCCAGGTAACTTCTCGTGAAAGTTGGGTCTCTCCACCATTTGGACTCTAGGGATAAAGAAGTCAGGCTTGGTAGCAAGCCTGCTGAGCCTCTGTCCCGCCCCATGAGCAGCCTATCCTCCAGTTAAGATACCCTTAGTAATTATGAAATATTCTCAGTTAAGAGGCTCAGTTGTTTTAGGAAACTGTTTAGGTGGTCAGATATACTTTTAAAGAATACTTTGTTGCCCTTCTGTAGCACATTCCACATTATATATGGACTTATTTTTATGAGTGCTTTTAATCCCAGCCCTCAGAAGGCAGGCGCAGGTGGATCTCTGAGTTAAAGGCCAACCTTGTCTACAGATCCAGTTCCAGGACTGTCAGGGCTACACAGAGAAACCCTGTCTTGAAAGACTGTGTCCTGTGCTGTAGCTTCCAGTTACTTGATCACAGATTACTTTGTATTCCTCTCTTCCTGAAGCTGTAATACACCATCTGATTTATTCCAGCTGCCCTTTGGATCATCTCCAAGTTCTCTTTTTGTCAGTTGATTTAGATTTTCTTTTAACAAAACTAGTGTGTATTCGATGACCTGTTTTGGGGAATCTCCATGATGGTACTTAATGATTATCATATCTGGATAAAGTTGGTAAGCGTGTAAAAGAAGGATACTTATCAAGGAATTTTGATTTTCTTAGAGTTAATACATTGGCAGTTGGGGAACATTTGGATAATTTGAGTTGAATGTAACTGACTTGAAGTACATCATATAGTTTCAGCAGAAAAAGGATAAGAATTGAGTAGCTGGAGAAAATGTTTGTGGAGCTGCTGGAGATGTAGAAGTTTGGGACTAAAAAGAGTTTCTAGGTGAATGATATCTTGGTATATGCTTGCCTGATAGTATTTTTTTTTGAAGATTTATTTATTATATGTAAATATACTGTAGCTGTCTTCAGACACTCCAGAAGGGGGCATCAGATCTCATTAGGGATGGTTGTGAGCTACCATGTGGTTGCTGGGAGTTGAACTCAGGGTCTCTGGAAGAGCAGTCAGTGAGTGCTCTTAACTGCTGAGCCATCTCTCCAGCCCACCTGGTAGTACTTTTTAACCTTGAACTTTTTAACCTTGAACTATTTAACCTTGAACAATTTGAATTTGTGGGGAAAACATTGTAGCAACTTAGAGAGTATGGAAATGAGGCAATTAAGGAGCTAAAGTAGCATAGGATTATCTAGGTATGAGTTGTGGGGGGGGTTGGGCTGCACTGGTAGGGTTAGTAAAAAAGAGGAGATCCCAAACCTGAGGTTGAAAAGTAAATGAAAGAATTTCATCATAAAGGTAAAGTTCGGCGGTATAAGAGATTTCCCTATATGTTATCCTTGTAAATATTACATTTTTTCTATATGCTGTATCTGACTTTTATGTAAACTCAGCCATGTTTCATATTTCTGGTTTAAGCTCAAAAAAATTATTTTGCTTTGATGACAATCTTGGAGAGGTTTTCATTGTATTGTTGTAGTCATGTATTCATTAGTCTTTGCTCTTTGCGTTTTTTTCTCCTTTTTAAGTTACAATCTGTCTGTCCAACTGGCCTCTGTAGAGATCCGGGTCACTTCTTGATACACAGTTGTCTCTAGCCTGAGTAAATGCTGGCTATTCATGATCACACATCAAACTACCTTCTCACCTTTTAGAAAAATTGCCTTTCCTATTAACATGGCATATATTTAAGAACATTCTTCTTTTGTATTAACTGTATTAGTAGTTCCGATGGTTTCCTAGAGCCATTTTTCTTTTCTTTTTCTTTTTCTTTCTTTCTTTTTTTTTTTTCTAGATAGGGTTTCTCTGTGTAGCCCTGGCTGTCCTGGAACTCACTCTGTAGACCAGGCTGGCCTTGAACTCAGAAATCCGCCTGCCTCTGCCTCCCAAGTGCTGGGATTAAAGGCGTGGGCCACCACTGCCGGACCATGCCATTTTTTTCTAACTAGAAAAGAGCATCATCATTATCTTGTCCTTGTCTCTCATACTGAAATTTTAACTACTATTTTTATGGCGCAGTTGATACTTGGCCAACTTTTTGTATATGTTTTTTTAACCTTCTTGCACTTAAAAAGGGTGTCCTTGTTTCCCTCTCCCCCATCTCAAAACGAGGTAATGGTGAGAAAGCCCTATTAGTAGAAACCCTTTAGGGGTAGTAGGAGGTTTTTCTTATTTGATTTTTGCTTTTGTTTTCAGTATAAGTATGGTTGATTGTAACACTTGGCTTATTGGCTAACCAGATGGCCTTAACCCTTCAACTTGGGTCTCTGTAATCTAATTATTTTTTCAGGGTACATGTTTACAGGTAAGTCTTGAGCACCTGAGTTGCTAACTAGGGAATTACAAAGAATAAAAGTGTGGTGTTTGTTCATGTAGGTTCTGACAGTGCTCAGAAGAGCAGTGGGGAGAGATTTTTTTATTTCTTTCAAAATGTCTTAAGGAGTTGTGGTTTTGCTTTGCTGTCGTTGGGGATGCATTTGACTTTCCTGATCTTTTTTTTTTTCTTTTTTCCCTTTGAGAGAAGGCACTACTGGTATCTAGCTAGCTAGCTATTTATCTAATTGGAGATTCCCTTAAATACTCTGCTACATACAGAATTGCCCTTTACTCCCCACAGTGATAAAATTTTCCCAACCAAGATATTAGCAATGCTGTGGTTGAGAAATTGCCCTCTGTCTGTCTGTTTTTGTTTTCCAAATGCCACTTATATTACGGAGTTCACCCCTTGAAACTGTCACAATTAAGAATAATAGAATCACAACAAAGAAGTCTTGTAGTTGCACTATATAGTCTTCCATTTATCAAAATGATGGTGTATGTGGAATCAGTAGTCTTTTGTTTTGGTTTGTTTTTCGAGACAGGGTTTCTCTGTATGGACCTCACTGTCCTAGAAATCTTTGTAGACAAGGCTGGTATGGAACTCACAGAGATCTACCTGCCTCTGCCCCCTTAGTGCTGGGATTACAAGTGTGTGCCTCCACCACCTGTTTTCTTTTTTCTTAAGACTTATTTATTTTTTATTTATTTGAGTACACTGCAGCTGTGCATCAGATTCCATTACAGATGGTGGTGAGCCACCATGTGGTTCCTGGGAGTTGAACTCAGGACCTCTGGAAGAGCAGTTAGTTCTCTGAACCTCTGAGCCATCTCTCCAGCCCTAATAGGAGTTTTTGGGGTTGTTTTGTTTTGTTTTGCTTTGTTATTATTGTTTTGTTGTTGTTGTTTGGTTTTGATTTTTCGAGACAGGGTTTTTCTGTATAGCTCTGGCTGTCCTGGAACTCACTCTGGCCTCGAACTCAGAAATCTGCCTGCCTCTGCCTTCCAAGCGCAGACTAAAGGCGTATGCCACCACTGCCTGGCTTGTTGTCCTTTGTTATCTCTGGTTCTCTGTGTTTTGAGGCTACTTTATAAAGCACTACTTACTTTACATTTCTTTGCCTCCCTTAATGAATTGAAAATGTTATTTAGTATAATGAAGTGCTGATTGAGACTGTGTGTGTGTGTGTGAATACAAGTACACCACAATATACATGCAGAGGCCAGAGGATAATCCATAGGAATCTGTTCTTTTCCTTTCATCTGGTGGATTCTGTGATCAAGTTCAGGTGGTCCGGATTGGAGCCCACTGCTTAACTGGGTGAACCATTTTGGTTGTTTTGTTTTGTTTTGTTTTTCAAGACAGGGTTTCTCTGTGTAGCCCTGGCTGTCCTAGAACTCACTGTGTAAACCAGGCTGGCCTTGAATTCAGAAATCTGCCTGCCCCTGCCTCCCAAGTGCTAGGATTAAAGGTGTGGGCCACCACCGCCCGGCTTGACTTAAATTTTTTTAAAAATTGACTTATTTATGAATACTTTGCCTACATACATGTCTGTGCTCCACAGGGATGACTGATATGAGCGGAGGTCAGAATAGGTTATTGGGTCCCGTGGAGCTGGAGTTACAGTTAGATGATTGTGAGATGTGGTGCTGGGAATCAAAACAACATCTTGGAAAAACAAGTACTCTTAACCAATGAGCCATCTTTCTAGCCCCAAATTTGAGAGACTTTCTTTGTTTTACTTATTAGATGACTTCTAGTCCCCTTTTCCTCTTTAAAAAAAATATTTTTGTGTGTCACAGTGTGCATGTGGAATACAGTCTTGTGGAATTGATTCTCTCCTTCTACCTTTGCATTTATTGGTTCTGGGAATGAACCCTGATCAGTACCTCTGAGATGTCTTCTGGGTTTAATTTTTTTTTTTCCTCAAGACAGGGTTTCTCTGTATACCTCTGGCTGTCCTAGAACTCACTCTGTAGACCAGGCTGGTCTCAGAAATCCGCCTGCCTCAGCCTCCCAAGTTCTGGGATTAAAGGCGTGTACCACCACTGCCCAGCTGGTTTTAATTTTTTAAATAAGGTTTTTTTTATGTATATGAACACTCTTATCTACATGTATACCTTTGTGCTAGAAGAGGGTATCAGATCCCATTATAGATGGTTGTGAGACACCCTGTGGTTGCAGGACCTGTGGAAGAGAACTAGTGCTCTTAACTGCTGAGCTATCTCTCTAGCCCTGGTTTTAAATTGTTAAGTGGTGCCTTTGGGGATTTATAAGACTGACATTGCTGTAATTGTTTTCAATGACATTCTGCTCCATTATTCAATTTAAGAAAGTGTATTTATTATGGTTGCTGGGCATAGTGGCCTTTAAAGGCCTTAATCCCAGTACTTGGGAGGCAGAGCCAGGCAGAGAGAGCTCTGAGTTCAAGGCCAATCAGAGCTACATAGGGAGATCCTATCTTGATGTTTAAAAAGTAAAGAAAGAAAGTGTAGTATAATATTTTGCTCTACTTTGTATTTTGGGCTCTTAAAACTCTTTCCTTTTTTTCTTCTCGCCCTTTTTTACTGATAAGTAATTCCTTTTTATGGTGTAGACATTACAAACTTTTTTTGTTTTTTGTTGTTTGTTTGTTTGTTTGTTTTTCAAGACAGGGTTTCTCTGTATAGCCCTGGCTGTCCTGGAACTCACTCTGCAGACTACCGGGCTGGCTTTGAACTCAGAAATCCGCCTGCCTCTACCTCCCAAGTGCTGGGATTAAAGATGTGCGCCACCACCACCCAGGGACATTACAGCAAAAGGATCTCCTACATTGTGTATCAGTTTTTTGTTTAATAAAACATTTTCTATCAGTAAATATAGTTATGCGGTATTATTCTATGTTGCATATATTGTTTTTGAATAGTTCATAATTTAAATTCTTGGCCGTTTAGTTTGTTTTACTCTTAATATTTAATCTAATTTCTGTGTCTCGAGAGTTAGCTCCATGGCTTGGAATACTTGTTATTCTTGCAGAAGCCCTGGGTTAGGTTTCCCAGCCATCTTCATGGTGCCTCACAGCCAGTGCCAGGGAATATGACATCCTATTTTGACTTCTGAGAATAGACATGCCTGTGGTGCACATACAGGCAGCAAAAACCCACATACTCATGAAGAAGTTCTTAAGAATTAGTTTTAGGGGCTGGAGAGATGGCTCAGTGGTTAAGAGCACTGACTGCCCTTCTGAAGGTCATGAATTCAAATCCCAGCAACCACATGGTGGCTCACAACCGTCTGTAATGAGATCAGACGCCCTCTTCTGGTGTGTCTGAAAACAGCAACAGTTTACTTAGATATAATAATAAATAAATCTTTTAAAAAAATAATTAGTTTTAGTTTTTGAGGATAGTTTATGTAGCCTAGACTGGGCTTAGACTTTCTGTGTAATAGAGGTTGGCCTTGAGCTCCTGATCTTCATTGTTTATTAAGTTCTGGGATTACTGATCTGTGCCACCACATCTTGCTTGTTTTGCTTTTACAAGCCACGTAATGAGTTTTTTTTTTTAATGTAGATATATTTTAAAAAATGTAAGAAACAAGAGTCTTTAATTGAGGTGTTGTTTTATGGCAGTTATAACTCATGAAGCAAATTTGATAAGCACTACATCCAGTGTTTTGGTGTATTCTTCTTCCTATGTATATGAGTCCTTAGAACAACTAATAAAACCCATAATCTTTACTATTTCATCAAGAATATCTTTTAAAAATCAGCTAGTAATGAATTTTGTGATTCATGCTGTAGTGCATGTGTAGAAATCAGGACAACTTGAAAGAATTGATCAAACCCAGGTAGTCAGTCAGGTGATGGCAGACATCTTTACTTGCTTTGCCATCTAACAGGCCCAAGCTGTAAGTGAGGAATACTGTAATTAATATTGTTTGGTGTTATTGTCTTGGTTCTAAGATACCAGCAGTTTTCCTTATCTTTGTTTTTGTACCCTTATTACAAATGTTAACAAATTCTGCACATTGCCCCCTGACTTCCACGTGTGTGCCATGGTGCGCGCGTGTGTGCACACACACACACAGCTAAGAATAAATATAATTTTTTAAAAAGGCAAGTGATGTTTTTAGTATTACTGTGAAAACATTGACCTTCAAAATGGTCATTGAAGGCTGGTGAGATGGCTCAGTAGGTATAAATGCTTGCAAGCCAGAAGACCTGAATTACAAATCCTGAATTTACCGTGGAATGGAAGAACCAGTTTCTAAAGATTATTCTCTGATCGTCACACACATACATGCACCGCCATAACCAACACCCCTTCCAGCAGCCAAATAATTTGGGGAGGGTATTTTTTGAGATCTCCAGGGGTATGAGAGATCGTGCTTTTAGGGATAGTTGGTGTAGTTCTTTATATAGGTTTCCCTTTGTTTCCAGACCCAAATAGATGAATCAGGAATGAAGAAGAAGCAGTTAATTGAGGTATGTCATTAATGGGTTAGGGTTTAAGAAAATGAAGCAGGATGAGAAAGGAAGGAAGTGTCTTGAAGAAAGTCAATTCTGAGGTTTCAAGGGCTAGAGGATTAGAAAGTTAATTAATGCAGCTCAGAAAACTTTTCTGAGAGTTAGTGGTCCTCATGCTAGTAGTTGTTGCTAAGGAAGTGAATTGAGAAGGCGAAAGGAAGAGATGTTGGGCCGTACCAGCATTTTAGGAGGATCTCAAGGAAGAATAGAATAGAATAGTTGCAAGTATATCAGGAAAGAAAATTTCAAGGAAGTCCGTACTACCTATTGCTTGGGGGAAAGTCGGAATAGGTCTGTTGGTTGAATAACTGGTTAGCTTTCCTGGAGTGATAGGAGTAGAATCTAAATTCTAAAGAGTAAAGAGTGTAAAGGCAACCATAACTATTGTTTTGAAGTGCTTTGGGGTGGAGGAAGTGAGATCGTTGTGTTGGATTCTTAAGACACACATTTACTCTGAAAATAAAGAGCCCAGTAGAAAAGATAATGTGCTGAATGAAAGAAAATTGATATTGCAGCATGATGTAGTTAGCCTAGTAATACAATATAGATTTGTAAGGAAGACACACAAACCCATAATATTAGCTTAAACTTTTTTATGAGAATAAAATTTTTTTCTTCTATTACTGGGTATTCATCTTTGGGCCATATTCAGCTAATAATATAACATTTATTGAGTTGTATCCTCCAGTCCTCCTTCCCCAACAGGGTTTCTCTGTGTAGCCCTGGCTGTCCTGAAATTCTCTCTGTAGACCAAGCTGACCTCAAACTCACAAGAGATCAGTCTCCCTCTGCCTTTCAAGTGCTGGGATTAAAGATGTGTGTCTGGCAGAGAGGTTTTTTTTTTTTTAAATGAAGTCATTACAACCATTTGTGATTATTTCAAAATGAGACTTCTGTTTTGGCACTATTCAATCTGTAGTTAACAAGGGACATGAAGGGTAAAATTATTTTCTTGTGAAAAGATTGTGTTCCTCTCCTCTTAGGTAAAAGATAGCTCCAGGCTCCAGAATGGCTCTACAGTTATTCTCCTTTTTTAGAGGCAGAGTTTGGACAATAGCCTCATGTGGTGCTTCTGTTGAACATGTGCTGTTTTTAAATGTGCTTGTATTTCTGACTTCCTTTTTTTCTCTTTCAGTGTGTTCTCAGGGGAGGCAGTAAGGGGCCGAGGAGCTGGCCTCAGCACTGGGAGAGGCTGGACTTCCTGTCTCTCTGTGCTGAATGGCTGCGATGGCGCCCGCTCTCACTGACGCAGCAGCTGAAGCACACCACATCCGGTTCAAACTGGCTCCCCCATCCTCCACCTTGTCCCCTGGCAGTGCCGAAAATAACGGCAACGCCAATATTCTTATTTCTGCCAACGGAACCAAAAGAAAAGCCATTGCTGCGGAGGATCCCAGTCTAGACTTCCGCAATAATCCTACCAAGGAAGACTTGGGAAAGCTGCAGCCATTGGTGGCATCTTATCTCTGCTCTGATGTAACATCTGTTCCCTCAAAAGAGTCTTTGAAATTGCAAGGCGTTTTCAGCAAGCAGACAGTCCTTAAGTCTCATCCTCTTTTATCTCAGTCCTATGAACTCCGAGCTGAGCTGTTGGGGAGACAGCCAGTTTTGGAGTTTTCCTTAGAAAATCTTAGAACCATGAATACAAGTGGCCAGACAGCTCTGCCACAAGCGCCTGTAAATGGATTGGCTAAGAAATTGACTAAAAGTTCAACACATTCGGATCATGACAATTCCAGTTCCCTCAATGGGGGAAAACGGTCTCTCACTTCATCATCTCTACAAGGTGGTGAGGTGGGGGGATCTGACTCTGGGAACTTGAAGGGGGGTATGACCAATTGCACTCTTCCACATAGAAGCCTTGATATACAACACACAACTCTATATAGCAATAATAGCACTGCAAACAAATCTTCTGTTAATTCCATGGACCAGCCGGCACTTCAAGGAAGCAGTAGGTTATCACCTAGTACAGACTCCAGCTCTGACTTGACAAATGTGAAGTTAGAAGTCAAAAAGTCTCCTCTGTCTTCCATTCTTTTCAGTGCTTTAGACTCTGATACAAGGATAACAGCTTTACTAAGGCGGCAGGCTGATATTGAGATCCGTGCCCGCAGGTTACAGAAGCGATTACAGGTTGTGCAAGCCAAGCAGGTGGAGAGACATTTACAGCATCAACTGGGTGGTTTTTTGGAGACGACATTGAGTAAACTGCCAAACTTGGAATCCTTAAGGTCCCGGAGTCAGTTGATGTTAACCCGAAAGGCTGAAGCTGCCTTGAGAAAAGCTGCCAGTGAGTCTGCCACTTCAGAGGGACTTAGCAACTTTTTGAAAAGTGATTCAATTTCAGAAGAATTGGAGAGATTTACAGCTAGTGGCATAGCCAACCTGAGGTGCAGTGAGCAAGCATTTGATTCGGATGTCACAGACAGTAGTTCCGGAGGGGAGTCTGACATTGAAGAGGAAGAACTGACTCGAGCCGATCCTGAGCAATGCCATGTGCCCCTGTGAGTAGAACGTATGATGATGCAGTCATTCCTGAAAAATGTGGGACAAGATTTAAATAAAGCCCCATTTTGTAAAGAATATGATTCTTGTATATTGACAACTAGGCTTCACTAGTCCTTTCCTAGTTTTAGGTAAGTAAAAGCATATATACCTGAAGTGGAGAAATTGAAGGCATTTCTGCTATAATATTGTGTTGCTGTATGCTAAAAGTTTTCCTTTTTAAGACTTAGTGAAAAGAAACTAGAAACAATAGATTGCTTTTGAAACTCCAGGACATTTTAAGCTGTAATGTCTAACTTGACAGTTTCTCCCTCTCAATAAACAGGCAGTCATTTCTAGTGAGTAACAGTTGGTTGTCTTGTAATTTAATTTAAGTTAGGTAAAAGTTATTACCTAACTTTTATAGGTAATAGTGCCAGCTCCCACATTAGGAAGGCCATGGTTGTCAAGATTGCCCTCCAATACTACTACAGATGCCAGTTGCAAACCCCAGATCATTTTATATGTGCTTTTCATTACTTGGCTATAAGTTAATATTCCCATAGCTTGGTTTTCATACTTGGTTTGCCTGAGCAAGTCAGTGTAGTACTCAGAAATACTGCCTTAATGTTTACCAGTTTTTGTTATAAATGATATTTGAAAGGAAACAGATGAATACATGTATATGGGTGAGATGTGAGGAAGGGACACTGCTTTCTAGGAACTTTAATGTGTCTAGCCATCCAGAAATCTTCTAAAGCCTGTCCTTTTTTAATTTTTACTCAGAACTTTGGTTATATAGGTATGAAATCATATTATTTTAGTGGTCATTAGTGATCATTTTTATTTCCTTTCATCTCTGTTGTGGGTGTGAGACTGAAAATTCCAATGGTTTAAACCCACCTTAGTCTTTTTGGTGACTAACATTCATCTTGAAATTATCTCTGAGGCCGTCAGTTCAACTACCTACTATTGATAAAGAAGTTTGGTTCCAGAAGACATGCAAAGACCAATATGTATTTCATAGTATCATATTCTAAGGACTGATTGGAAATGCTTCAGAATATTTTAAACATTGCCTTTTTAGGTAATGCACCTTTTACTTCTTGATGCTTTCCTTTAAACTGTGTGTATGTACACAAGTATATATTTTTAAAAGTTAGATTCATCAGGGTTTTTTTTTGTTGTTGTTGTTTTAGAATTTTTTTCCCTTTTTTCGATTTTATTATTAAAAGTGTATGTGTGTGCCTGTGGAGGTTAGAAGACGGTATAGAGTCTCTTAGAATTGGTGTTAACAGACAAGTTATAAGCTGTGTGTGTTGTTCTTTATGAAACCAGTCTTAATATGGAGTTTAGGCCTGCCTTTAACTTAGAATTATCCTCCCTCAGTCTTCTGAGGATTACAAGTGTGTACCACCATGCCAACTTTTTCTTTTCTTTTTTTCTTTTTGGAATTCAGCAAGTTACATATTTTGGATAAAGTTTTACTGCTTTCTAAATCTGTTAGTTTTGTAAAATAATACAAATCTCAGGATGGCATACTGCTCTTACTCTTTTCTTTCTTTCTTGGGGAGAGGCGGGTAGAGGGTTATGGAGTTTTCCTACGTAGCCCTGTCAGTCCTGGAACTCTGTAGACCTAGCTAACCTCAAACTCCTATCTGTCTGCCTCCCAAATGCTAGGATTAAAGACATGTGCCTCCACCACCCTGCTTTTTTCTTTGGCCTACATTCATGTACTTAAGGAAATGTACTTGAAGATGATTTAAGTAATTTACCTTTGCTGGGTTTTTTTGTTTTGTTTTTCGAGACAGGGTTTCTCTGTGTAGCCCTGGCTGTCCTGGAACTCACTCTGTAGACCAGGCTGGCCTCTAACTCAGAAGTCCGACTGCCTCTGCCTCTGCCTCCCAAGTGCTGGGATTAAAGGCATGTACCACCATTGCCCCGCTTCTTTGCTGTTTATCTGTTAGGTTTGTGAGAATAGGAACAAAGACTTGGCTTGATACTTAAAAGTAGATAATCTACTCTTTTTTGCTATGTGTAGTCTGGCTTACTAGACAAGGCTAAATATATAGAGATGGCTTAAAAACAGTTTTTTTCTGGGGGCTGGAGAGATGGCTCAGCAGTTAAGGGCCCTGGTTGCTCTTCCAGAGATCCTGAGTTCAATTCTCTACAACCACATGGTGGCTCACAACTATCTGTCATGAGATGTGACACCCTCTACTGGCATGCAGGTGTATATGCAAATACAGCATTCATATACATTAAATAAAAACTTAAAATAATTTTTCCTTGATGCTAATAAAACACTGATTCATTTTTATTAGAGAGTTTGATTGTTCAGACAGGTTTGTTTTTAGTTGGTGAATTACCTGCTATGCTAAGTTTGTTTATATAATCCACATGGATAATACTATGTATCTGATGGGAAACTTTGAAGAAAGACCAAGTAATTTTTGCCTAGCTTCCAACATTTTTAAAAAGCCATAACAGACACTGTATTTAAAACATGGCATTTCATGTTCAATATTTATTAAAATGGCCTTCTGCCAGATTGTGGTGGTGGACACTTTTAGGGCCAGCCTCATCTACATAGTAAGTTCTAGGCCAGCCAGTCAGGGTAACATAGACCCTGTCATGTTTCCAAAATTTAAAAACAGGCACCTGAATCTGTATGCTTAATGTTTTCAGGATATAATATATTGAAAATATTTCTGTGTCTTTGTCATTTCAAGGGTGTTTTAATCCAGTGTGAAATTTGACTCAGCAGGCTGAAAATATAATTTAGTGGTTGAGCACTTTTGTAGCATTCACAAAGGCCTTAGATTTAATCCCAAGCACTCTTTACTCCTACATAAACAAACTTCAGCCAAAACCAAATCAACAACCCTCAAACAACAACAAAGATATACCCAAAGAGAACTTAATTTATAGGTTAATCTAGTTATTGAGATATTTACCAGCTTCTGTTGGTTGGAGTTTTGTAGACGTGTACTATTTTGTACAGTGAGGGAGATAGGGTTCTTTTGCTTTCACCCTGAATGCTGATATAACAGGTGATTGCTACCATGCCCTATAAGTTTCCTGCATGAGAGATAAGCACACAATACCAGTTGAGTAATCTTTAACAAAGCTCATTCTTGGCTTCATTCATGCTGTTTTCCCCGTTCTTGTTTTATGCTTTAGTTTTGGGCTTAGTTTATGCTAACTTGTATTTTATTTGCTTCTGAAGTCTGTTTTGAATCAGTTATCCCAGAATAAACTTGATTTTTGTGCACCTCAGTGACAGTAAAGCACTTTTTTAAAATTTTGGATGTTATTGATTATAAAGGAACTTCTTCTGTAATAGGGTGGATTTCTAAAGTTTTGTAGATTTTGCTTTTTTTGTTTGTTTTTAGGATACTCTAAAATGCTGTATGTTATAGTCTCTTCTTTAAATTAAAGATGCAGAGATGCTGCTGCCAAAAGTGCAGTCAGATTGCTTTGTTACTTTCCTATTCTTTCATTTCCACAACAATAGCAAGGAAAAAAATTCAGCCAGGAGTAGAAAGTTATTTTCTCTGATAAATCCTCTGTTGGGTAGAGGTGCTAATGGTGAATATGAGCAAAAGACAAATTCTCAAAGAACTGAACACCACCACACATATGCTGGCTCTAGGACTAAGTATGACTACTTAAAAAAAACAGTCTGTTGAAGTTATTGGTTTTTGGTATTTGGGTTGCTCAACATCTTAAATTTAATGCCTCTTCCTTTTCTATGATCTGTGTGAGCAAAGATCCTCCCCAGTTCTTTCCACCTTTTTATTTCTGAATAGGTAGCAGGTATGATGCTGTGGGGTTCTGAAGGAAGTTAGGTAAAAGGAATTGGGGCAGGGGTTGTTAACTGCTGCAGATGTAGATGCTACCTGTTTCTTCAACTTTTGACTGGTTTTCACTGAGTTATGGCTGTCATACACTTTTTCTGAATGCAAATATGTGGAACTCTACAGGTGAATAAATTAAGCCTTGAAGGAATTCTTGTGAGAGGAGACTAAAATACCATGAGACAATGTGAAACTTAGTGTTCGGTACATAACAATGTAAGGTAAACGCTTGGTGATAGAAATGAAATAGCGACACTTGGGAGGCAGAGGCAGGTGGATTTCTGAATTCGAGGCCAGCCTGGTCTACAGAGTGAGTTCCAGGACAGCCAGGGCTATACAGAAAAATGAAAAAACCAAAAGAAAAGAAAAGAAAAGAAAAGAAAAGAAAAGAAAAGAAAAGAAAGAAAGAAAGAAAGAAAGAAAGGAAGGAAGAAAGGAAGAAAGGAAGGAAGAAAGAAAGGAAGGAAGGGAAAGGAAAGAAATGAAATAGTAAGAGATTTTAGCAAAAAGGTGGAATTGGAAAAAAATGGATATTAGAACCATGAATAGTAGTTCAGATTTTGATAGACAGATATTTGGAGAAAGTTGGAATTGTGGTCTATAGAGGTTGATCAATACAGGCAGATGGCACAACCAACACACATTGGAAAGACAGTTTAAAAGTTACAGGACTGGTGGCTAGAGAATATTTTGGAGACCAATCAGAATAGGTAGAGGTGATATATATACTATAAGAGGAAAGGAGATAAATTCTAGGTAAGCGCCTATCACTCAGCCACACCCCCTGCCCCAGCCTCCAACATCTTTTTAGATAGTATTTTATGTTTCCTTGTTTAGTCTTCCATGTGCTTAGAGCTGATATTTTTTACAGGATGTGCTTACTGCTTATGAAAATATATTCCTAAAATGGGCATGGGGAGCCATGGTCTTTTCCAGCTAGGTGTGATGGCACAGGCCTTAGTCCTAGTACTTGGAAATCAGAGGCAGGTGGATCTCTTGAGTTCAAGGCTAGCTTATTCTGGACAGCCTGGACTATGTGGAATAGTGTTTTTTAACTTTGCTGATGCCACAGCCCTTTAATACAGTTTCTCATGTTGTGGTAACCCCCAACGATAAAATTATTTTCGTTGCTACTTCATAACTGTAAATTTACTAGTGTTAAAAATCTTAGTGAAATATCTGTGTTTTCCAGTGGTCTTGGATGTCTCCTGTGAAAGGATCATTCAAACCCCAAAGAAAGGAGTTGCATCCTACAGGTTGAGAAAGTACGGACAGAAACCCTAACATATCTAGTTAGTTACACGAATTTGAAAGGTATTGAAGAATATCCTGATTGGTTTTCGTCTACTTTATCATTTCAGTGCTAGTTATGATTAACATCTGATGTTTTATTTTTGTTGACTTAATTTTTTTTTGCAAACATCAGGAAAACCGATGAAGTAGAGTTTATTTTCCTAGCATTTGTGAAATTATTTCTAAAGAGAGTAGCATAGTGGAAGAAATTCTTGACCACTGTTAAGAATGTTAATTTCTCTATCTAGGCCTGAGTATCTAAGCACTTATAGATTATAACTTTTTATTATTGTTATTGTTGTTGTTGTTGTTGTTATTGTTATTGCTAACTTGTTTTGTAATTATTGGACCAGACCTACCTGTCTGGGAAAGGCTGTCTTCATTGCTAGACAGAAATTGTCCTCTGATGTGTATGCTGAGGGTCTGGATTACATAACTCTCAGCATTTAAACCTCTGAGTAGTCAGCCTGAGCCCGGGGGAAGTCAGTGGCAGAGCTGGAGTAAGCTTTTGTTTTTCTCATGAGACAGCAAGCCTAGTGCTCAGCATGTGTGTTTATAGTAACTATTTTGTGTGGGTGTCTGTTCACCTGCAGAAATAAAATTTCTGAGTAAAATTATGCTTTTTTGAGTGGACAAGGGTAAGAATAAAGAAAGATTGTTACCAGATGAAAATCCTTTTCACTAGTGAAGTTGCTTTGTTGGAGTGATAAGATTTGGGGGAAATCCCTAATGAAAACTATCATTTATCTTAACCTCAAAAAAAAGCAAAATAATAAAACAGTGTTCTTTTGGTCTTACATTTATCTATTAATAAGTGCATATTTTAATACTTTAAAATTGTATGTGTGTGTGTATGAATTGTGAGTATGAATACAATGCTTGCAGAGAAAAGAACAGACTGTTGGATCCCCAGGATCTGAAGTTGCAGGGAGTTATGAGCAGCCTGATGGAACAGAAGTGACCACTATTTTAGCTGCTGAGCTCGCTCTCTCTCGAGCTCCCCTTTTGTTGCCTTTATTTTTGCGACAGGGTTTCTCCATGTAGTTATGGCTGTTCTGGAATTCTTTATGTAGACCAAGCTAGCCTCAAAACTGTTTCTATCTCTGCTGGTATCAGAAGTATGGGTTACCAACTCCAGATCCACTCTTATTTTAAACAATAAAGTCTTTTTTCCCTCTCCCAGAGGGAGTTATTTTTAAAAGTCTCATAGATACCTAAGGCCCTTAGCTTGATTCCCTAGTACTAAAAAAAAAAAAGTTAAAAGCAAAAATGTGACATTGTAAAATTGATTTATGTAGAACAAATAAGGTATATAAAGCCATCTGATTCAGCTGTACCAACACATACTCATATATTGCTTTTAGATATATGAAGTTAGCATAGTTAATGTCTTTATTGACTCATTTGCCTTTTATAAATTTTTATCCTGGGGGTGAAAAAACTTAGTATTCTTCCCAGTCCAGGGTTTATATAGCTGTCCAGTTGGGTGAAAATGTTTTTTCTTTTTAAACTGACAACTCTCCCAGGAGATTCTTTCCTTCCCAAGAAGTGTTCTTTTAGTACATTCGTTACACAATGGACTTTGCAAGATACTTATTCAGAAAGCTGGGAGTACAGGCCGTAAGATAAAAACAGAATGAAACTTAAGATTCATCTCTTTCTGCCTGTGTGTATATAAAATTCATATACAAATACATTCAGGCATTCAAGAAAGTAATTTGGCTTGGAAGGGTAAGTAGAACAGCTAATTTTGTATTTGTAGAAAATTTGTTCAATATAGTTAATGATTGTTCTCCATGTAAAAAGAATACTTAAGATTTTGTTGGAATGATAACATGTCAGAAAGTGGGTCCTGCATTCTACACTTGAGAGAGACAATGTGACTTGAGAAAATTTTAAGGTAAATGTGCAGTCCCAATGATGGTGTGTGTGTGTGTGTGTATAATGGTTCTGCATTTTGTTTTGATTTTTGAGACAGTGTCTCTAACTGTCCTGGAGTGGGAATTAAAGGTATGTGCACCATACCTGGCCCTATAGTTTTTATGAACTTTTTTATTTATATGAATGTGTTTTCCCTGGACATATGTCTTTACCGCACACGTGCCTGTGGAGGTTAAAAGAGGGTGGCTGATGTTACTGATGGTTGTGAGCTGTCTTGTAGGTGCTGGGAATTGAACTTAGGTCCTATGGAAGAGCAACACATACTCCTAAACACTGACCTTTCTCCCTACTTAGTCCCTCTGTATTTTTATATTTTATTAAGTATTAGGCTTACTTCCATAAATGTCTAAACCAATGTTAGATTATATAATTTTCTGTGGTTTCTAAGTACATAGTGCTAGATTTTTAGTGGATCAGATGTCTCATTTATTTTTTGAGAAGGTATAAGCTCTGATTGGTCTGAAATTTACTGTGTAGATCAGGCTGCCTCAAATTCCCAGAGATGTGCCTAGCTCTGCCTTCAATTGCTTGGATTAAATTGGTGTGCCACGCCCACACCCGGCTCTGTTTTTGCTGTCCTGGAACTCACTCTGTAGACCAGGCTGGCCTCAAACTCAGAAATCCGCCTGCCTCTGCCTCCCAAGCGCTGAGATTAAAGGCGTGCACCACCACCGCCCGAGTTCAGAATTTTCTAAGCAAAAGACTAAAAAACTTTCAATGGACTCTATTCACTTGGAGACTAGCTTTTCAGTACCAGTTAATCCATAGTAACTTAGCTTTCAGAATTTTTGTTTTTTCTTTGTTAAAAAGTATTTTTAGACAGTGTCTTAGATATATAGCCCAGGCTAGCGTTCAAGTGATTATGTAGCTAAGGATGATCTTGAACTCCTGATCTTCTGCCACAACTCCCAAGTCCTATGATTACACCACCACATCTGCAAATATCTCTAACTTCATGAAAAATGACTGAATTTATGGAAGGGTAAGACATGGGATTGCTTTCACATTAACTTGTAGGATGGCTTTTAAACCATTACATAAACTCAAGTCCAGTCCCTTCAATAGATAAATCCTTCAACGTGGTTCAGAGGTGTTACCTTAATTATCTTAGTAGTTAATCTGAATGTGTCATCCTAAGGTTAGTCACAATATCCCTTAGGCCAGAAGAGTAGTTCAGAATTTTCTTTCCTTTTTTTTTTTTTTTTGTGTGTGTGTGTGTGTTTTTTTTTGGTTTTTCGAGACAGGGTTTCTCTGTGTAACCCTGGCTGTCCTGGAACTCACTCTGTAGACCAGGCTGGCCTCGAACTCAGAAATCCACCTGCCTCTGCCTCCCAAGTGCTGGGATTAAAGGTGTGCGCCACCACTGCCCGAGTTCAGAATTTTCTAAGCAAAAGACTAAAAAACTTTCAATGGAATCTATTCACTTGGAGACTAGCTTTTCAGCACCAGTTAATCCATAGTAACTTAACTTTCAAAAGGTGAGGAAACACCTTGGAAAGTGAGGAATGAGGAGAACGTGCAAGAATGGAAAGTTTGGTTCTTGTCTTTTGGGCTTTTATTAATTTTTATCACCTCCAAAATAGTAGGAAAGGAAGGATTGGATGGATAGACATTGTGTGCTGGGTACATGTTATGGGCATTATATATAGTGTATTGTTGTTTTGTTTTTTGAGATGCCTATATGTAGCCCTGGCTCTCTTAGAACTCTGTAGGTGAGACCTAGCCTTGAATCCACTGAGTGCTAGGATTAAAGGACTGCTATGCCTTGTAGGAATTTACACAGTATGGGCAGTAAATATTGGGATCTTAAAGGAGCAAGGAGTACATTAGAGTTGTACAAAAATCAACAGCCATATTCTTGAAATGTCAAACTTAATTTTTTTCTATTTATACATGGGTAACAGATGGTATTAAATATGTATAGTTTTACCTAAGTAAATTTTATTATAGAAACTAATAAAGTCTCTAAATTAAAATAGCAAAATGATCTGTTTGCCAAAGATAAAAAGTTGAAGAAAATAGAAAATGGGGTTGGAAGGGTAGGCTGATGTGGTAGGTAGCTTTGGTGTGGATAAAGGTTTTACATTGGAATGGTGGAGGTGGAATGGAAGAGATAATGGTCCATGCATAAGATTGATATCCTGGAGAATTTTAAAGATGAGATAGGGGGCAAAAATAAGCTCATCATTTATAGATAAGAAACTTAAGAGACATATCAGGTGACTTCCCTGTTAAAGATTATCAATATTAAGAGTCAGGGTTGCAATAGAGGTCTTGACTCCCAACTTAATATCTTTCCTTGATTAAACACACTTGGTATTATGACTGGATTTTGGTTCTTAGAAAACTGACAGAAGGGCTGGAAAGATGGCTCAGCTGTTAAGAGAACTGACTGCTCAGAAGGTCTGAGTTCAAATTCCAGCAACCACATGGAATTCCAACCAAATTCCAGCATCCTCATAATGAGATCTGGCGCCCTCTTCTGGGGTGTCTGAAGACAGCTACAGTGTATTTACACATAATAAATCAATAAATCTTTAAAAAAAAAAGAAAACTGACAGAATATTGATGGAAATAGGGAAGGTGGTGGCAAAAAAAAAGATGTTGACATCTGAGAAAGAAAACTAAAGATGACATCTAGAGTGAAGGGCTTTTTTGTTGAAGAATGGTGACTTTGACTTTAACTTTTATCTTTAGATCTTTAGGCTTTTGTCTTTTTTGAAGCAAGATTTTAACTTAAATTTCCTCATACTCCATGAATAACCAGTTAGCCATATAAAATATATTGAGTAGGTTGTTCTTTCTGGTTAGAAATTCCACTTTCAGCCAGTTGGTGATGTTGCATGCCTTTAAGCCCAGTTCTTAGGAGGCAGAGGCAGGCAGATCTCTGAGTTTGAGGTCAGTCTGTTCTACAGAGCTCCAGGATAGCCAGATAGCCAGGGCCATTACACAAAGAAACCCTGTCTTAAAAAAACAAAAACAAAAACAAACAAACAAAACAAACAAACTAAAACTCTCTCCAAAGACAAATAAAGTAATTTCTTGGAAAACTTTGTAGAATGGGTGATAGTCCTAGAACTCTGTACCCTTAGTATTTTAATTAGAATATCCTTGTTTAGAATTAAATGTTACTTTTGTTTGAAATACTTTAGGAATAATTGTTAGTGTTCATCTTTTCAGATACATCTGGCAAGTTAGCACACTATAAGTTTTATTAACCAAACATGGGCATGTGTTTATATTGCTCTGCATTTCTTTTTTTGCATTCATAATGCTTAACATGGAAGTTTTTGTTGTCAAGAAAAGTCTTGCCAGGCAGTGGTGGCACTCAGAAGCACAGGCAGGCAGATCTCTGTGACTTCAAGGCCAGTCTGGTCTACAAAGTGAGTTCCAAGACAGACAAGGTTACATTAAGTTCCGTTATGTCTGGTGATTGAGATTTTTTCCCCGAGACAGATTTTTTTATGACTTCTGTGCACTGGTGTTGTGCCTACATGTATGTGTATGTGATGGTGTCAGATCTTGAACTGGAGTTACAGTTGTGTGCTCAATAGATTTAAAACTGGCATTACAGGTGCTTTAAGACATTGCTTTGGATGCTGGAAATTGAACCCAAGTCCTTATAGAGCAGCCAGTGCTCTTACTTAGGCCATCTCTCCATCCCTATCTCTCCCTCACCGACCCCCTCCCCCAAGTTTCTTTGGGTAGCCCTAGATCTCCTGGAAGCCTCAAACTCAGATTCACCCACCTCTGCCTCCCGAGTGCTTTACTTAAAGGGATGTGCTGCCACTGCTTGATGATTGAAACTAACTTTTAAAGCCATAATTTGTTAAAGTAGTGTCATTAGTTTTTAAAGATTATACAAAATAAGAGGGATAGGCTCAGTAGAAACATTTTCATTGAAAAAACTTTTTGTTGTTGACTATAATGTGCTTTGGGAAATATAAATGATTTGGATTCTTTCTATAGCCTAAAGAAAACTAAAGTATTTACATAGGTCTCTGAAGTAATGAATTACAAAGCAGTCATTGTCACAAACGAGGATTAATATGCTGTGAGGGCATTTTGGAAAAGCAGAAGCTGAGGGCATAGGTCGTGTATAGTTTTAGATTGAGAGTTGAGGAAGCAAGAGGTGACAGTAGAAGGAAAGAACAGCCTGTTCACAGAATGGCGGGGGTGGGGGCTCTATTGGCTCACAGGCAGGCCAGTGTAGTAAAGTGGAAGATTAAAACGTACATGAAGGAAGCCCTTGAGTAAGTAGATAAGGGAGTGTTTTGCTTTCCTTGTGAGAAAAAGGACTTTTGATCAGAAATTTTTGGTTGAGGTGTTGAGTTGACTTTGTGGGTAAAGGCACAAATCTGCTGACTTGCTTGGTTCGGTCCTTGAGACCCACATAGTGGTATCGGAGAGAGAGATAATTTACTGGCTCTCTGACTTCCACATATGCACTGTGGCACATGTTCCCAACATGAAATAAATAATATAATTAAAAATGTAAAGTCATGGTTTGTCAAGGAATTTAGAAGGTTGGTATTGGTTTAGTTAACAAAATTAGTCCTGCAGTGTAAATGTAGCCACCCAAGGCTAATTTTTATTTGTTTTGGTAAATGGAGCTATATTGGAACACGGTTGTGTAATATTTTTTCCATTTATTTATTGTTGGGTGTTTTAGACAGGTGATCAGGTATATTAGTTACTTTTCTCTTTGTTTTGAAGAAAAACTGACAAGCAGTTTGAGGGAAGAAGAGTTGCTTTCAGTTTATAGTTTGAGGGACTAGTCTGCAATGGATAGGAGATTCTGGCAGCAGGGGATTGAGGTGGTTAGTCACATTGTATCTACCATCAGGAAGCAGAGGAGCAATGGATATTTATACTCATCTCTTTTGTCTTTGTTTTCTTTCTCTTTGTCTTCCCACCTCAGTTGACCTAATCAAGATCATTTTTCCAAGATGTGCCTGAAGGCTTCTCTCCTAGGTGATTGCTATATCCTGTCAAGTTGACAACAGTAACTTATGTTAGGTGGTGATTATAGATATGAATGTACAAGAATATAAACTATTTTAATTCTAATCCATGAAATGTGACAAAACTTAGTGAAACTGGAGAGATGACTAAATGGTTAAGAGCTTTTTATTGTTCTTGCAAAGGATCGGGCTAAATTCTTAGGACCCACATTGTGACTCACAACCATCTGTAAGTCTAGTACCAGGGGATTGGATGCCTTCTTAAGGTCTCCTTGGGCACCAGGCACACACATATACATTCAGACGAAGCACCCATACATAAAACATTTTTAAAGGATGTTGATTTATGTCCTTCCGTCAGTGCTTTTTAGATTTCTGTGTGGCTTTTATTTATTTTGAGACAGTTGGGAAGGGGCAGAACGATGTAATACATTTCTTAGTTCATTGGATAGTTTTATAAAATCATAAAATAAAATACTGTAAAATTCCTGTGGAAGAGACTTTTCTACTTGGCCTTGTCCAGTGGAGAGAAAAGAACCCTAGGTAACGTCTTGAGCACTTAGTCACTTTATGATTTTAGATTAAGCTATGCCACATTTTAATTTTATTTATTTACTTTATTTTTAGACGGTCTCTCCTGAGCGTTGGCTATTCTGGAATTCACTGTGTAGAAGGTTGCCTTGGAACTTGCCTATTATGCTTCTCAAGGGCTGGGATTAAAGCACCACTCCTGCCAATGCCATACCTGTTAATTGAAAATATCTTCCCTGTGCAAAATAGACATGCTGTGTGTTTGACTGCTTACTTTGTTTTCTGTGGTGTTTAAAGAGGATCAAATAATCTTGAAAACTAGAAGCTTGTTCAAATATGCTATAGAGAAAGTGTCAGAATCCTGTGGTTAATGATGCATTTATCTTAGTGCTTTTCACAATCTAGTCTCACAATGAGTGCCTTCTGAGTTTTTGTGAAGCACTTCAGATACTGATGCCTTTTTAGGTTTGTAGAATAGAGAACAAAGGAATAAATGAAAAGGAAAATTAGTGTGAATGACACATCTGTTGCTTATTTGACTTAGAGCTTATGTTTTCTTTTTCTTTTTTCTTTTTTTTTAAGATTTATTTATTTTATGTGTATGAATACATTGTAGCTGTACAGATGGCCTTGAGCCATCATGTGGCTGCTGGAAATTGAACTCAGAATCCCGCTTGCTCCGGTCTAATATACTGTAGCTGTCTTCAGATGCTCATTATGGATGGTTGTGAGCCACCATGTGGTTGCTGGGATCCAAACTCAGGACCTTCAGAAGAGCAGTCAGTGCTCTTACCAGCTGAGCCATCTTGCCAGCCCCGCGCTTATGTTTTCTTAGACCCATTATTTTAGATGAAGGTGGAGAGGCTGTTTTATTTTATTTTTGTTTTTGTTGTTGTTGTTGTTGTTTTTTAAATAGGAGTTCACTGTGGTAGCTACAATGACCTTGAATTCAGAGTTTTGCTTTGGCCTCTTCACTGCTGAGATTACAGATGTGTGATACCTGGTTCACAACAGAAAGGGTCCTGCTACTTTTTATTCTTCTGAATAGTATCTCTCCTGGCTGGCCTGGAACTCTCTGTAGACCAGTCTGGCCTTGATCCTCCCTCCAGAACTCTCCCTACTTTCTTTTTAAATTAAAATTTGTATAAAATTACTGGGTAGATGAAAATGAAAAGCTAAATAGCTGCTCATTAGCTCCTAAAACAAGGGCAATGTGTATAAGAAAGTTTTGCCTAACATAAATAAGGTTATGAGAAAATTTGTGCTTTATGCTTTCTTCCAGGAAGTTTGGAGTTTAATATTTTTAACTTATCATGTTGAGT
>NW_022196911.1:100513069-100543123 GCF_008632895.1 Mastomys coucha | reverse complement strand
TTCTCTGTATAGCCCTGGCTGTCCTGGAACTCACTCTGTAGACCAGACTGACCTCAAACTGAAGAGATCTGCCTGCCTCTGCCTCCCAAGTGCTGGGATTAAAGGCATGCGCCACCACTGCCCGTCTTTTTTCTTTTGCAAGTGTTTCAGAGTAGAAATGTTAATCTGTTGAGACGTAAGTTTTAAATTTGAGAGTGGTTGTATGAGCCTTATATTTCAAGGAAACCTTATCAACAAAATTGCCTATTTCCTAGGACTACCACAAAATGAAGGAGAAATTCTGATTTTTTTTTAATGTTATTGTCTTAAATGTATTGCAAACTTTTTATATGTGTGGCCAATTCAAGACCTCACCTATCTTGCTTAAGCTAATTCATTTAAGTCACTATGGGAGATTTTTACCTGAATACTTTTTAAAAATTGAGTCCAGCTGGGAGGTGGTGACGCACGCCTTTAATCCCAGCACCTGGGAGGCAGAGGCAGGTGGATTTCTGAGTTCGAGGCCAGCCTGGTCTACAGAGTGAGTTCCAGGACAGCCAAGGCTACACAGAGAAACCCTGTCTCGAAAAAAAAAATTGAGCCCATTTTTATTGTGTTTTGGCCTGTGTTTTCTAAGAATCATTTCCATTGGAGGGTTAGTTCACAAAGTCAGAAGACTGATGTATACAGGACGAGAAAAGGAAGGAACTTCACGGTGCCTATTCTTAGTATTATGATTTTAAATTTTAAGTGGTAGAGAGTACATACATGACTGGAAGTCAGAAGACAGCTTTGTGAAGTTAGATCTCTTATCCCTTTGGGGATGGAGTTTGTGTTACCAGGTTTGTATGCTAAGCTTTTTACTCACACAGCTCTGTCCGCAGCTCAGGATTTATGCTTTTATTATATATGTTAAACATATACATTTTTACAGGTGGGACAATACATACTAGATGCATGACTTAGGAAGGTTGCAGTTTATCAGTTTGTTGAAAACAAGAATTAAGATTAGGTTTGTATTGTTTCAAAGCCAGATTTCTCTGGGTCTCTTATAGTAAGCAATTCATTGAGTAGTTGAGATGTGCATGCAAAAATGTGAGTAGAACAGGTGAAAGTGATAGAAAAATTAATATTATAAACTATAAAATGAGTAACTTTGACTTGAGAATTAGGAATTTTTAATTTAATAAGAACAAGTGTTTTGTTTGGTATTGTATGTAAAACATATTAAGCATTTATACATTTCTTTGCTTGTGAATGCATTTGAAACTTGATTTAAAAAATGTGGCCATATTAGTATGAGTAAGAGAAGGGGGCAGTTGTCGCTTGGTATCCATAAAGAATTGAAGTCCAGGATACCAACACCCCCACAGCCAAAACCTGAGGATACTCAAGTCTGTCTTTTCATAGATGGCACAAACTTAATGTATGTTTAGTATGTATATCCTGTTCTATAGTTGAACTAAAAAAGTCATGTCTAGATAATACCTAATGCAATGTAAGTAGTAAGTTATGTTACTTGTAAGTAGTTATCCTGCATTACTTGGACAGTAATGACAAAGTTTTATGTTCAGCATATTCATGATTCCTTTTTCCCCAGACAATTTATTTTTGTCTTAAAAAAAACCTTTCAGGAAAGTTTTATTAAGGGTTTAAGATAAAACAAGTGAGATGAGGTAAACATTGCATTTACCAGGAAACAGGTTGTAGAAAGTTCTGCCTTTTAAGTTAGTCATGGAACAGACAGAGCTTATTAAGAACAAGAAAGGGCTGCTATGAGTGCTTGCGGGCTAGTGAACTGTAGAAAAACTCCTTCCTCCAGAGCCCTTCCTGAATATTGTAAATCTTATGTTAAGCATGTTAAATCTGTGGATGCAGGAGCCATGAAATAAAAATTAGGTTGTATATTTGTATGGTGATGTGACTTTATTAATATTAATGTTTTCATTTGCTAACGTATAGCTATTTGTTGTCTTTTTGTTTTGTTTTGTTTTTGTTTTGTTTTTCGAGACAGGGTTTCTCTGTGTAGTCCTGGCTGTCCTGGAACTCACTCTAGACCAGGCTGGCCTCGAACTCAGAAATCCACCTCTCTCTGCCTCCCAAGTACTGGGATTAAAGGCGTGTGCCACCACTGCCCAGCTTGTTGTCCTTTGTTATCTCGGGTATTCGGTGTTTTGAGACTACTTTATGAAGCAGTACTTACTTTACATTTCTTTGCTTCCCTTAATGAATTGACACTGATCTCATTGAAATCACAAGACTTTGAATGAGTAAATCTAATTTTTAAAAAGCCCAACTTAATATAATTACAGTTATAATACTCTTCAGTGATTCTTTTCTTTCTTTCCTTTTTTTTTTGGATTGATTTGTGTGTGTGTGTGTGTGTGTGTGTGTGTGTGTTGGGTTTTTTGGTGGTGTCTTTAGTTTTCTAAGATAATGGTCTCTCTGTATTAGCCATGGCTGATCTGGAACTGCCTCTATAAATCAGGCTGGCCATTAACTCACAGAGATCTGCCTCTTGAGTGCTGGCATTAAAGGCCTTAAGTCAGTCAAATGAAATTTAAAGGTTAATAAATTTTTATCAGAGAATTCGTAATTAGAGCTAAAATTCATGTCTATTACTTTTGTCTACCAAACAGTTGTGTGTCCTTGGTTTATGGAAAGTAAATGTTTATTTTCATATATGGGAACAATATTCTCAGTACTTTTGTTCATTGCTAATTTATGTTATAAATTATGGCCTGAAGCCAGGTAAGTTTTTACAACTGATTGTTGTAAGGACAGCTGCAGAAACCTGGGTACTGTATTAGGTATTGTTCATAAAGGATGTGTTGTTTCTTGTGAAGGTTTTAAGTTTCACTAAGGAGGGGTGGTGAGCTGCCCTTTTTTTTCCCATTAAATATTTAATGCTAGTTATATTTGTGCTGTATGGTTTCAGTGAAAATGCCAGATCAGATAATGAAAGAAGTTAAATGTAAGCTGGGTGACATTGGCACTTGCCTTAATTCCAGTACACTGGAGCCAGGTAGATGAATCTCTGAGTTCTACCAGGTCAGCCTGGTCTGCAGAGTGAGTTCCAGGACAGCCAGAACTAAACAGAGAAAGAAAAAAGAAACCCTGTCTCAAACCCCACTTCCTGAAAAGAAAAAAAAAAAGAAAAGAAAATTTATTGCTAAGTAATGTTTTGACTATTTGAGATTATTAGTAGCAGGGTGGAGGGCTGGTGAATTTAAAAAGGGGTGGGGATTCAAATATGTTAGTGTTCCTATAAAGGCTAGAGGATTTTGAATTGGAGGCCAGCTTGACCTCTAGTGCACCCTGCCTTTAAAATGTCCAGAAGAATTTTGGGAGTGATGGCAATGGAAAAGACCAGGAAGAAATGAGGGAATCTACTTTATGTGTGTCATATCTGTTACCATTGAGGAAATGATATATATTTTTTTAACTTTCTATTTCTTGAGTTGGGTGCACACATGTGGAGGTTATAAGACCTTGCGGGGTGAGTTCTCTCTCTCTCTCTCTCTTTTTTTTTTACCTTCATGTGGATTCTAGAGGTGGAACTCTGGTTGTTAAATCTGCACAACTGCTTTTACTTGCTGAACCACCTAGCCAATTCAGGAAATAACTTATGTGACTGTTGATAATGTCAGTTTGTTCCTTTTTATTATCATGCCAGTCCTCAACATTTATAAGTGAATACTCTTACTTTAGCAGCAAAGGAGAGAGGGGCTCATATGATCACTTGCTGGTAAGTGTAAGACATTGTGTTCCAAGGCTTAGAGAGATAGCCCAGTGGTTAAAAGTGCTTGCTGTTTTGCAGAGGTCTGGGGTTTGGTTCTTAGCATCTGAATCACATGGTGGCTCACAACTGTCTATAACTCCAGTTCGAGGGGATCTGATACTCTTTTCTGTCTTTCACAGGCACCAGGCACACATGTGTAGGTGCTCACTTATACACAAAAAAAGACACTTAACAAAAAAATAGGTACTATCCTCCAGACCTGCTAAAATAAAGAAAAGATTAGAAAATTGTATCTAGGGCTGTAAAGATGGCCCAGCAATTAAGAGCACTGACTGCTCTTCCAGTGGTCCTGAATTCAAATCCTGGCAACCACATGGTGGCTTGCAATCATCCAATGTCCTCTTCTGGTGTGTCTAAAGACAGCTACAGTGTATTCATATAAATAAAATAAAATCTTTTAAAAAAAAAAGAAAATTGTATCTTAAAATTCAAATCATTTATATGAAGATTACCATGGATTATTCTTTTAAATATAACAGTATCCTATGTAACTAGCATATCTGGTTATAACCCAGAAAGAACATACAATACCTAGCTTGCCTCCCTCCCTCTTTTCCTTCCTTCCTTTCTTTTCTTTCTTTCTTTCTTCCTATTATTTGCTTCTTTGTTTGTTTTAATTTAGGCACTGTCTTATGCAACTTGAGCTGTTCTCAAACTCATCAAGTAGTCGGGATGGCCCTGAACCCATGATCCTTCTGCCCAAGTTGTTAGGATTGCAGAGTGCCTCGCTTCTTAATTATTTTTTAACACTGATTAATACATCTCATAGAATGCGTTGGAGGGTAACTGTTAAACTAGTTTAAAGGACAGTTGAATTTGAAATTCTAGTCATTAGGGAAGGGGAGAAGAATCATGAGAAATCCTGTCTAGAAAGATAGCAGAACAAAAAAAAAATGGCTACTATATATTTGTGAGGCGTGTGTGTGAGTTTTTCCCAGTTACTGTTTTCCTGTGACTCTTTCAAAATGTCTTAAGTCAAACCTGTGGATTCCTGGTTGTTGGTTTTTTTTTTTTTAAACTCGCCAGCCTCTTACTGTTCTTTTGATGTGTTGTGGTAGAAAATACAAACATATAAATAGAAACATGTTAAGAACCCCTGTGTGTGCTTGACCTAGTTATTGCAAGCGACAGCCTAAATAATCCAAATGCCAATTCCAAAGAACTTAACATTTCACTCAGTATTCTAGAATGTATCTACAAAAGATAAAGCTCCGTAGCTAGCCCCTTCTCTCTCTCCCTCTCCACATTCCTCCTTTTACTTCTTTTTTCTTTTTCTATCCCCCTCCTCCCATCTCCCTTCTTCCCTCCCTTCTCTAGCCTCTCCTTTTCTTTCTACACCATTCAACAGGGTCACTACTTAGCCTAGGCTGATGTAAAACTTGAGGCATCCACCTTAACTTCTAGAATACTGGAATTACAGGCTTGTGCCACCACACCCAGTTGTTTTTGTTTTAGTATCCAAGATTCAGATGAATGTCAGAAAAAGGCAGAGCATTGCTCAATGATAGGAGAGCTTTATTAACATGGAGTTAAGGTAAACATTCATGTTTAAAAACAAATGTTATCAGCTATTGTAGAAGAAAGATACCTTGTTATTATCACTGAGTTTTTATAAATTTGGAACAACTGAATTAATAAACTAATAATTATGAAAGTGCCAGGCTCTTGACAATAGAGACCTCTTCCTTATATAATAGAGACTATTTTCTTAAAATCTCCTTTGAGATGGGCATAACTTTAATTCCAGGAACTAGGGAGGAAGAGGCAGGCAAATCTTTTGGCTTCAATAACAGAGTGATCTACATAGCAACACCCCTCCCACCCCCGCTGCTGCCCCAAGTGCCTCTCTCATTTCCATTTTTTAAAAGTTCTACTATGCTGTTTCCTGGTCTATATATACATACATACATACATACATACATACATACATAAAATAGTCATGCTTTCTATCAAGAACAATTTATTATCTTTGTTCTTAGTGTTCCTTATATCATATGTTATGATTCATGTTTAGTGATAAAATTAATATTGCTAAAGTTGTAAGTTTGGACAATGCCCTGTCTTAGAACAGAGTCCTAGAATGAGAAGTCTTGGCACTTTCTGTACTGTTAGCTCACAGCAGTCCATTTTGTGAAGGGTTGGGGGTTTATATACTTGATTCAGCTTGAATTTTTACTTAGCAAACTGATAATTTAACAAACTTTGACATTCTCTCTGAAACTCAGATTTTCATTTATTCACTGAAGCATAGTTGAGCTGTTGTGAGGAAGAATGAAAGAAAGAAAAGTGGTCAACCTAGTATCTGTTATAATATTTCTTAAATGTTTATGTTGTAGCTAAAACCTTGGTAATTAATCATAAAGTGCTATACATGGTATAAATCTACATATCTTTTTTTTTTTTTTGAGACAGGGTTTCTCTGGGTAGCCCTGGCTGTCCTGGAACTCACTCTGTAGACCAGGTTGGCCTCGAACTCAGAAATCCCCCTGCTTCTGCCTCCCAAGTGCTGGGCTTAAAGGCGTGCGCCACCACCGCCCGGCGAAATCTACATATCTTAAAAGCTCATTGATATGATGAAGGGGGAAAGGACAAAAACTTGGATATTATTTTACATTTTCTATGTAAAGATTTACTTGGCTGAATATAGATTTAGCTGTGCAGTAATAGCTGGAATTATCTCTTAAGAATACTGCCTTCTAGAATAATAATTCAAAAATGCAAGGCCAGAGAGAAAGAATGTTTGTGGTAATATCATTATTAAAATTGTTTAGTTTCATCATACATCTCTAACTCGGTAGCCTTTTCTGGCCTCAAACTCATGATCCTCCTATTTGTATCTCCACAGTGCTGTGTTACCATGTCCAAAATTACTTTTTACTATAGCCACATTTGCCATCATATCTGGCTTTAAGCCACAGCCTTTTGTCTTCCAGAATGCCTACTCACATCACTGTGATAAGACTTTTACCTAAATCTTCTAATTTATTGACTCATGAGTTGGTACTTTTAGCATGCTCATGGATGACTGGAAAACATTTAAGAAAAAATTTGGTATTACTTTCAGTTAGATTCTGATCTATTGACTGGCCTAAGGTTGGTCTCCAGCATTCTTTTCTAAATTTCATTTTATATTTGGGTGTTTTGCCTACATAAATGTCCAGTGTCCATACCTGGTGCTCAAGGCCAGAAGAGGGTTTTGGATCCTGTGAAATTGGAATTGAGCCAGTGCTCTTAATAACTGAGCTCTCTCTCCAGGGAGCCCTCCTCCCCCCTCAGCATTCTTGTTTTTCAAACTTACTTAATGCTGTGGAGATAGCTTAATAAAGTCTGTGGCTTTACAAGCATTGTGACCTGAGTCTGGATTCCCAGAAACTATGTAAAAAAGCATTTGTAATCTCAGCAGTGGATGGGTGGGAGGTGGAGATGGACCAAGAAAAGCTGGAAGAAGCCTGCGGAACACTCAAGCTTGCCCTGACCTACACATGTACACTGTGTAGATCACTGAGAGCCAAGGATCTCTGGTTTTGGTAATCTAATCTAGGTCTCTCCGTTAAAGCAGTCATGTCATGGGTTGCAGGGTTTATTATGACGATAGTTTAATTGGTTGAGTGTTATGTAAATACGATGATGAGTTTGATTTCTTGAATCCATTGAAAAACATCAACTGGCATGCTGTTCTGCACTTGTAATCCCATCATGGGGTAAGGAGAAGAAAGCTGATGAATATCCAGCCAGCCATACTAGTTTAATCAGCAAATTTCATGCCAAAGAGAGACCTTGTTTAAAAAAAAAAGACCAAGGTGATTTACACCCAAAAATTGGCACATTAAGTTGGTCTCTGGCTCTGCGTACATTAACAAAGATCATACTTACTATAGAATGCACTTACATGTGTAAGAACATTGTAATCTTGTAGCAAAGCACTGTTGGTTAAATTCTGTGGTTTCTTTTTATAAATGAACAGTTTTTAAAATTATTTATTATCTTTATGTGTATGTCTTTTGCCTGTACTTATGTCTGTGTACCATGCATGTCTGCAGTACTCTCAAAATCCAGAAGAGTATGGTGGATCTAGAACTCAAGTTAGCTGTTAGCTGCCATGTAGGTGCTGGCAGTCAATCCAAGTTGTTCTGAAACAGCCATTGCTCTTAGCCATGGAGCCAACTACATAAATGACCAGTTTTTATATGCATGTATTCCATTTTCAAGCATATGGTATTTTAAATTGAAAAATTTTTTTAGTTCAGTAAAATATGTGGTAGTTAGAATGAAAAGTATGCCCAGTAGGCTCAGGTACTTGAGCAAATTTACCTTCTCTTACACTCGTGAATGTTTAACATTCGGTTCTCTCCCCCTCATACCCCCAAAGTGGTTAATTTCCACACTAAATACCTTAATATTTTCTCACCAAAATAATTGCATCATTTTACTTCTGTTGGCAACTGTTTATTCATTGAACTAGAACATATTGCATACATTTCCTGTTAGTGAGACAGGTGTTAGGGTCATCTGTGTGTGGCCTTGCTCATATCTTGTGTTCTAGTCTACTGATGAGTGTTGTTGACTCTTCCCTTAAAATTACATTCTCAATTCAAACCACACTCTGCAGTTTGGTGTATCTCATCCTATTTTAGTCTTGCCTGGGCAACTCTAGAACGAAATATCCTTGATGTTCTTGATCACGTACAGTATAACATTCACATGATTTCAAAATGTAAAATTTTCAAATGTTCAGATTTTCCTGTCACAATCTAAAACTCAGATTCTAAAAAAGTACCTGCAGGATTCATGCTCTGCTTTTTGCTGTACAGTCTGACCTTTTGTTATTTGTGTCACTGGGCTTCAGTCAAACTGATCTTGTCAATGAGCTGAGTGTATCCCTTCACATGTGCACCCACTCTGTCACACATATTACCCCCACATAATAGTAAATTAAAAATTAAGACAAGGGCACTGAAATCCTGTAGTGTTCCTGTTTGTTCTCTTTTGTGAGCTTCATAATTCATTTTGTTAGAATATATAACCAGATACATATTGACATTTTTTTCCTATTTCTCAAAGCAATTAAGTACTTCAGGGTAGTGTACTCAACTGCTTCATAAAGGACTATGGAAGATTCAAGAAAACTCAATAAATTTGAGAAATTTTACTAAAGTATTTTAAGATTTTAACCACCTTTTTATTTGTTCCAGTAGTGAATTTATAGTACTTCTTGATATTATTTAGACTCCAATTCCTATTGACTATATTTTAGCATGTAGACTTAAATCTGAAGCTTACTTTCTGCATGCACTGACTAAATGTATGTTTATTGAGGTAATTTCACTTTTTTTATTGATTTTAGCTTTATTGTAGAAAACAGAGGGAGGGGAGGGACAGAGGGAGAGGGAGAGAAGGTAGAAAAGTAGAGCCTGGCCATGGACACGTGGAGAGATGGGGAAGGGAAGAGGAGAGAGAAAGGTGAGAGAGTAAAGACAAGGAAGGGAGAGAGTGCGCGCGCTTGAGAGAACGAGAGAGCATGCTTGAGAGAGGGTAATTCCATTTCTAATAGTAAGTTTCCTTAAAACATTATGTTTACTCTGTTAGGTTGTTAGAAAAAATAGAAAATAATGTATGTCAAGTACCAGGCTCTTTAAGCTTTGTTGAGTATTAGCTACTTTTAGTGTTACTAACACTAATGTAAAATGTATTCTTTGTTTTCCATCATTGAGTTTTAAAAGCTTGAGAACTGAGTTGAAATGGGTAGTAATGATAACAAGAATTTATCACTAAAGACAACCATATGGATCTGAAATGCTGAAATTACTACTTTAGCTACTTTGTTGTTACTGTTCTTTTTCCAGATCCAGCTCTGGCTGTGTATTTCTGGTTGACCTCAAACTCAAATTCTTCCTAAGTACTAGGTTTACAGATGTGTATTTCTTTCTCCCTCTCTCTCTCTCTCTCTCTCTCTCTCTCTCTCTCTCTCTCTCTCTCTCTCTTTTGGTTTTTCGAGACAGGGTTTCTCTGTATAGCCCTAGCTGTCCTGGAACTCACTCTGTAGACCAGGCTGGCCTCGAACTCAGAAATCCGCCTGCCTCTGCCTCCCAAGTGCTGGGATTAAAGGCGTGCGTCACCACTGCCTGGCTGTTTAATCTTTTTAACTTAAAAAAAAAAAATACACTTATTTAGTTGTGGGTTCTAGGGCTCAAACTCAGATCTTCTAGCTTGCCAGCAAGTACTTGTGCTACTTGGGCCTGTCAGTGGCCCAATCATTTAGAGCATTCATACATGAGGAGTTTGGCCCACCTTGGTGGTGCAAGCCTTAATCCTGTCATTTGGAGGCTAGCCTGGTCAACATTGCACATGTCGGGCCTACCAGAAATACACAGTAAGCCCAGCCTATGTAAGAAAGAAAGGAAGGAGGGAGGGAGGGAGGGAGGGAGGGAACTTGTGATACTAGGGACCACCCTTCTGCTGACCTTCATTCTCAACCACAAGAATTGGTTCTGTTGAAATAGAAGCAAATCTTGGGAAATGAAATAGTTTGTGTCACACAACTATTGTTGAGATGAGAGGCACACATTGTTCCTACCTCAGTCAAGGTATTGGCACTTGGTGAACTCTGTCCATGGGTTGATTTGTTCTAGATACTTGATTTTAGTAGGAGTGCTTTCATTTTCATGAGACAAAAGTTGCTTGATTGGGATAGGTAATGGTTTCTATCTTTGTGGCCAATGAGGACCTTTTACACATAGTACTTCCTAGCTAATTTATTTTATAACATTTCTGTTATAAATATGAATAAATATACCATATTTAATGGTGTGAATGCCTGCTTTAAGTTTTTGTTGTTGAGTTGTTTGTTTGTTGAGACAGGGCTTTCTTTGTGTAGCCCTGACTCCCCTTAGAAGTCACTCTGTAGACCAGGCTGGCCTTGAACTCACAGCTATCTGCCTGCCTTTGCCTCCTGAGAGTTTAAAGTCATGTGCTATCATCACCCAGCCCATTTAAGTTTTTTTTTTTAATTAAAAAAAATCTACCCATATAATTACTGATAGTAGAATTAAAAACATTTGTGTACTTTGTTGCTATATTAGAGCCTTGAGAAATAGATAATGGAATTCCCAAAAAAGAAGCCAAGCCTCGAGCCATGAGCATGTCTAATAGAGGATTCTAAGCCTCTGAACAAATTCTGGCTTCAGTTCCTCACCAGTTTTCAGTTATGTCATCCTAAAGAATCATTATTTCTTACTTGTTAGTTCCAACAAATAATTACTGAGTGCTTACTTTTGAAGGCCAGACATTTTTCATTTTCTGAGAAAACGGCATATAAATATTGCCCTGTATTTTCTTGTGGCAGGGTTTGTCAAGATAATAAGTTAATAGTCATATTATGATAAACACTTTAGTGAAAAGTAAAGCAGAAAAGGGAGCCATACAGAGGATAGGAACAAAGGGAATGCAGTGTTAGTAGGATGGCTTGGCCTAAGTACAGACACACTGTTGGTATAAAGATGAACAGACAGACAGACACAGGGAAGTGTTTCTGGCAAAAGAAACAGCAGGTGCCAAAACATTAGAGATATATAGTATTCTCAGCAAGCATACACGCCAGTAAGAGGAAATGGAAAGTGAAGTCGGAGACATAAAGGCCGTTTGCGTGCTGTTCAAGGATTGTAGCTGTTACTCTAAGGCTGTTCAAGGATTGTAGCTGTTACTCTAAGGCTGTTCAAGGATTGTAGCTGTTACTCTAAGGCAGTGGTTTTGACACCACCTCCCCAACCTTAAAATTATTTTCCTTGCTACTTCAGAACTGTAATTTTGCTACTGTCATGAATTGTAATATATAAATATCTGTTTTCTGATGGTCTTAAGTGACCCCTGTGAAAGGGTAGTTCAGCTCCCAAAGAGGTTTGAGACCCATGCTCTAATGTATGGAAAGAAAGCAGCTGCTTTCTTGAGCTGAATTAGTTTGAAAGGAACTGCTTCATTGCTGTAAGATAGGAGCAAGGGAATGAAGATTAAGGGATTGTTGCAGGATTCTTGTGAGGAAAAAAATGGCTGCTTGGGCCAGGTAGGTGATAATGGAGATTTTTTTTTTTTAAAGTAATCTTAGATTTATTTATTTATTATATGTAAGTACACTGCAGCTGTCTTCAGACACTCCATAAGAAGGCATCATATCTCGTTACAGATGGCTGTGAGCCACCATGTGGTTGCTGGGATTTGAACTCAGGACCTTCGGAAGAGCAATCAGTGCTCTTAACCGCTGAGCTACCTCTCCCGCCGGATAATGGAGATTCTTTTTTGTGAATTAACAAAACAATTAGTTTGCTAAACTTTAGGCAGTGATGGCGCAGGCCTTTAATCCCAGCACTTGGAAGGCAGAAGGCAGGCAGATTTCTGAGATCGAGTCCAGCCTGGTCTATAGAGTGAGTGCCAGGACAGCCAGGACTACACAGAGCTAGAACACCATTCTCTGGATGTTTGTTTGTTTGTTTGTTTCTGGAAGAGGGATAACATTGCACAGTTTTGATGAATGCATGTCATTACATGTTTTTCAAAATAAAGAGATCCAAGTGTAAATTGCGGACATGTTTGTCAACATGAGTATTATGACAAATCTATCACAACAATGCATGGTGTAGTTTTTTGGGAGGAAGGGGGCTTTGTTTTATTCTGGTTTGTTTTTAGACAGGGTTTCTCTATGTAGTACTGGCCGTCCCAGAACTTGATCTGCAGACCATGCTTGCCTCGAATTCAGAGATCTACCTGCTTCTGCTTCCCAATTGCTGGGATTAGAGGCGCACAGTGCCACCACGTGGCTACCTAATAATTTTATAATTTAACTTATTCCTTTGTCATAGATTAAGTATTGAAGTACCCTCTTCATAGCATATTTCACTTAAGTTCTATAGTGTGTGTAGATATATTTGTACTCACTCAGTAAAGGGCTCATAAAAACAGTGTCATGTAAGAAGTAGAATTTTAGTGATAACTGGTTTGGAAGTAGTTTCATTGTTCTGTTTTGGTTCAGTCACTTATACATTCCAAGGTGTCTTAAGCTATTTATCAATCACCAGTGGTCCCTATAAAAAAATCCTTTAATTGTGGTTGTTTACTGAGATGATCTTCCTATGTATAAGACTGGTCTGAAACAACGAGTACTGGAACTACAGCCATGTGCCCCTGTGCCAGGCTTTGACTTTGCACTCATGCCTTTCTTTGTAAAGATTGGATTTGGGTCAAATGGAATATGCCTGAAGTACAATGATCATACATGAAATAAAAGTTTTTGGAAAAAAATTAACCTTGGGATGACAAAATGGTTCAACATGTAAAACACTTGGTGTGCAGTCCTCACAACTTGAGGATCTGTTTAGGTTGCACTGATATCTATCTATGTATCTAATTTCCTAGAACTTGATTTGTAGATCATGCTGGCCTCTCAGAGATCCACCTACCTTTGCCTCCCGAGTGCAAGGATTAAAGGTGTGCAACACCAAGCCCAGCTCTGTTTTATTTTATTTGGAGACAGAATCCTGTTATGGAACCCTGGCTGGCCGTTGAACTTGCTGTGTAGAAAACTGTTCCCTAGATCCTGTAGTAAAAAGAGAAATATTATTCCCTTTTCTCTACAAATGTGTATGCATGCCTCATTTATTGAAAGCCATCCCAAACTCTATTACAATAGAGATGGCTATTGCTTAAGACTAGTACTAATCCAGCTCAGCTTTAAACTCCTCAGCCAGCCAGAGTTGTTTTTACACTACAGATAAGGTCGGGTGGCTGGGACTTCTCATCTTTGCAGAGGTACTTGGGATAGCTTGAAATGAAATGGGTAGATGATTTGCGGTGTTATGTTCTTGCCAGCTCACCATGATTCTCATTGATTTTTTTTTTTTTTAATCTGCCAGACTATGTAATTCTGGTAAATGTATTCCTGGGTTGCCTGATCATCTACATGCTATGTTTTAATTAAGAGCAGAAGTTAATTTATTTTAATTTTTTTTTAATATCAGAGTCAATTCAGTGGACTGTTTGTTGTGTTCTGGTGGAATGCCTGCTCTCTTTTTTTAGGGACATGTCTTTTACCCGCTGAGCCATCTCACCAGCCCGGGAACATGTCTTTTATTTGTACTTGTTTATAATGGGTGTGAGTGTGTGGAAGTGTGGAGAGCATGGGTCAATATTGAGGATCTTCTAGTTATCTTTCATTTCGTGTTTTTGGGAGATAGCATCTCACTTTGAAGCTCTGGCTGGCCTGTAATTCATTAGTGACCAGGCTAATCTTTACAGTTGAGGATAAAAAAAAGTAAACATCTAGTTGTGGAATTACAATGTCATCAAGGCTATAAGACACGTTTTTATTGTGTGGACCTCCAGAGGAGCAGTCAGTGAGCCATCTTTCCAGCTCTAGCTCTGGTCAGGCTTGCTATAGCTGTCTTCAGACACCCCAGAACAGGGCATCAGATCTCATTACAGATGGTTGTGAGCCACCATTTGGTTGCTGGGATTTGAACTCAGGACTTTCAGAAGAGCAGTCTCTTATCCGCTGAGCCATCTCTCCAGTCCAGGTACTGGGATTATAGGCATTAAACTACCATGCCTGGCCTGACACACACAATACAGCAAGAAGACATTAGAAAAATTGTGTTTAAGCCTTAACATTTGAAAGTTCAATTTGTCAAGAGAACTACCAGAAAGTCTGTAAGGTTCAGGATCTGTTACTTTACATTTACAGTGTGTGCATGGTGTGCATGTACACAACTGTGTATAGGTGCATGAGGTATCTCACTTGTTGTTTTCAAACAATGTCTTAACTTTTGTACCCCTGTTTGGCCTGTACTTGCTATGTATGTAGCTCTGGCTAATCTCAGATTTATGAAAATCCTTCTGATTCAACCTTTCAAATGTTTGTATTACAGATGGGTGCCGCCATCCTTTTCTCTCTCAGGTCTGGCATCTTTAAACACTATTCTATTTTTAAAAATGAAGCAGAAAAAAAAAACCCAGCCGAGTATAATTACGTCCTAGTTTTACAAATGTTTGTAGGTTTACACATGTAGAAAAGATACAGTTTGAAAGTACATTCTTTTCCTACTAAAATTATTTCATTACATAGTGTAATAAATGGCCAGCATTCAGCCCTTGTTTTTCATTATATGTATTACATATACATTTGTGTATATATGATAGTGGATTTATACTGAACAGGATCTAGAAAATGTCTTATACTCACTATATTTTTCTGTTCTGTTTTTTAAAACTTGTTTAATTTGTAATAGTTCCCCTACCACTATTTCATTTAACCTATATTCTGAATTTGTTTGTGTCCCTATGGTGTTACCATACTTTGTCCTACGTTCGATATACTGATAGTTTGTTCTAGACATTTGATTATTGGTTTCAGAGTGGCAAGAATACTTTGTCGATGAGGCTATGTACTCCCTATTGCATTTTAAAAAGTGAAATGTCTTTTATTGTGATACTAAGACTCATCATTGTGTTAGGTTAAGGTGTAAGTTTATTGAGCTCATGGGGTGTGCATTTGAGTGTTCATGAAGGATGCAGACCAGAGGGTAATTTCAGGTGGGTGTCATTCTCAGAAACTCCATCTTTTTTTGAGACACAAGGTGTCTTAGCATTGCTTGGGCAGGTAAGAACCTTTGACTCTCCTTTACTTCTGCTCTCAGTGCTGGAATTGTTGTGATCATAAAAAGAGAAAGAGCTATATGAATATTTTCTGGTTGGGTGTGGGGGAAGGGGTCCCTCAGCGGGGCATGACAAGGCATCCCTTTCCCCTGAGAGACTAGACCACAGGGTATAGTATAGTATAGAATAGAGTTTATTTAGGGCATTGGGGGGGGGGAGGGTTAGAGAGTAGTAGAGGCAGAGAAAGGCAGAGAGGAGAGGAGAGAAATAAAGGCTGGCCATGGCCACTTGTAGAGAGGGAGGAAGGGAATGGGGAACGAGGGGTACAAGGGAGCAAGAGCTTATGTAGAGAGAGGAGGGGGCGAGCAGACCCTTTTATAGGGCCAGGCCTACTTGGCTGTTGCCAGGTTACTGTGGGGAGGAGCATGCCTAGCTGTTGCCGGGTATCTGTAGGGATGGAGTCCAGACAGAATGCCAACATTCCCCCATTTTGGGTTAGTTAAAAAAGAAGAAATTAAAAAGAGGTGATGATGAAGCAGGAATAGGGTTGTCAGTGATATCTGGCTGCTTCATGCTGACATTGGGGGCGACGTGTCTCTGGGGAACCTATAGGAATTGGTGGGGGGGTGTTTGTTCAGTCTTAGGAGAGTTGGCTGCTTTCTTGCTGTCCAGGGTGTGTGGAGCCATCTGAGGGTGTATCAGAAGAACAGGTCCAGTAAGAAGCATCTGTGTCTGTGACAGGAGATGGAGCATCTAAAGGTTGCATCTCTGGAGCTGTCCTGGATGTAACAAACACCTGGACTTGACAAGATGTTGGAACACATTATTATAGGTAGAGAATAAGATTAAGTACATTTGGGAGAAAGAAAAAAAATAATTAGGATGTACAATTGAAACCCAGCGGAATCCCACCCTCTGGAATAGGTAGTAAGTGGGAACTTGGGGCAGATGTACTTCATCTGGATGGAGTCTATATGGTCCATGAGAGGAGGATCTGAGAGGGTTTCCTGTAGCTTATAAGTTATATAAAAGAAATAACAACATGAGTTAACAACATGAACAGTCTTTAAGATGAGCCATTTATGGAGCAGAAGGAACAAGATTAAAAAGTTGGATCATATAGTCAAATGTTTCATTAGAGTTAGGGAAATTTTTAGGAACTCAGATAATGTTAGGACAGTGGCATAGCAAGAAGAGGAAATATGAAGCATTTAATTAATGGAAACCGAGTTTAGGTAAGGAGATAACAGATTACATCTGTGAAAGCTTTTTCTAGCTGCTGTCTTAGCTGTTAATGTAGTCAGAAGTCTGGGAAATCTAGCAGTTATATACCCCAGTTATATTTTATTCAAAAAATGACAGGGTCCACTAGCCAACAGTTCATGTAGACTTTGTGGTTTCAATGGCAACTTGGGCTGTCAGTCTGGCTTTCAAGCATGGAAGAGGCAGCACTTTTTTCCTGTGGAATGGATATGTGTGACATGATTTAGCTAAGTCATTTGACTCAGAGTATCCAGTTTTGTTCACTGCCTATTTCAGTGATTGTCATGTCACAATCCAGGCGGCATCCTGTAGCTTTGTCCACATCTTCTGAGGCCTTGTGGGAGAAATTTTAGAGGCTTTTGGGAATTCTGTCTGTCATAAACTTAATAGTCAACAAGCTTCCGACAAGATTGAGCACTATATAGATTGGTTATAACTGAATAGAATTTAATGACAGTAGTAAAAATCATATTGACAGGTTAGAAATGAAAACCTTAGGTAACTTTGACAGGTTGTTCTCTCTACCTAGAAAGAAGTACATTTTTGTATTAGCAAAGAGGCATATGGCTAGAAACCAGAATAAGAGAGCTGGCAAAAGTAGCATTAAGCCAGCAATCTTTAAAGCGTCCAGGCCTGGTGATATTAAGGAGTTTGTATGCTGAGGTCAAAGTCTGAAGCAAAGGTGAAATGACAAGTTAGTGCCATTTATGAGGAGTGATGTCAAAGAGGTAAGGACCTCAGAGGAGTATTTGATTATCTCCCCTGCTTTTCCGATATTCAGGGGTTGGGCAATTGAGACATATTTCCTCTGGATATAGATGGTACTTACTGGGGACCCAGGCTGATTTTTACGGTAGAGCTTACCAACAACTCCTGTCTCCCACCTGGAATCCCATGGGTCTTGTATGTAGAAAAAGGGTGTCTTGCAGTGTGAAGAAATGATTGGTCTGTTATCCTGGCATGTGTATCTGACAAGACTAATATGAGCAGCCCCCATATTCGACTGGCCTTTTTCTACAATAATCTTTTGTCTGGTCAGAGAGGAAGCAAGTATAGAGATCATAATATTTAGATGGGATTACAGATGCAGTCATGATAGCAATTTGGATCAGTTCCTGGCATCCAGCAACAGGTGTTTGGGTCCCGCCTATGTGATGTCACAGGTTTCAGAGGTCCTGATACCAACAGGAATTATATGCTGTAAACATATGTACTAGAGGTGGAACCCATATCCTCAGGCATGCAAGTGCTTTACTAACTGAACTGTTTTCCCAAGCCTCTCTTTTCCTTTTTTTTTTTTCAAGATTTATTTTTTATATGTAAGTATGTGTAAGTAGCTGTCTTTAGACACACCAGAAGAGAGCATCAGATCTCTTTACAGATGGTTGTGAGCCACCATGTGGTTGCTGGGATTTGAACTCAGAATCTTCAAAAGAGCAGTCAGTGTTCTTAACCGCTGAGCCATCTCTCCAGCCCCCTTTTTTCCTTTTCCTTCTTTCATTCTTTTTTTTTTCTTTCTTTCTTTCTTTGGGTCATGCTTTGTCTCCTGTCTACCCCTCCCCTGACACACACACTTGTTTCTCTTTTTATCCCTGGCTGTCCTGGTACTCAGTTTTTGTTTTGTTTTGTTTGTTTTTTGGTGTTTGTTTGTCTGTCTGTTTGGTTTTCCATAGATTTGCCTGCCTCTGCTTCCCAAGTGCTGAGGTTAAAGGTGTGTATCACCATGCTCTGCCCAGGCTTCCTTTTTAAAATTTATTTTGGTTGGGGCTACAGAGATGGCTCTACAGCAAGGAGCACTTGTTCTTGCAGAGGACCAGTATTCAGTTTCCAGCGCTCACATAACTCACAGCTGCCTGTAATTCTGGTTACAGAGATCCAGTGCCTGGCTTTCTTGGGCACCATGTACACATGTGCTCCACATATGTCGATACAGACAAAGCATCCATATTCATAAAATAAAAGTAAAATCTTTAAAAGTTTTTTTCTTTTGGAGTCTTGCTCCAAAAACTACTCCAAAGGAGTATTCTCTTGGTGTGTCTTGCTATGTGTCTATCACAGGCTATGCTTTCTGCCTCAGCTTGATGAAAGCTGTAGACTTAATGTGAATTCAGGGTCTTTAAAAAATGGAGATACTTTATGTTTATGTTGATAGGGTAGTTATAGATTTTTCTGTTATTTGATGATGATGTGATTAGTGGAGGATGTTTAACATACTGAATGGAAATGAGGCTACAAATAAGTATACTCAGTTTTATGTGTATGCAAAAAAAATTCTTCAGAGTAGATCATTATGTTTTTCCTGTATGTATGTCTGTGTGAGGGTTTTGGATCCTTAAAAGATTTATTTTGTGTGTATGAGTGTCTGTGCACCCCTGTGTGCCTGGTGCCTGGAGGTCAGAAGAACCTTGGACCACCCTTCCAACACCTACATGCTTTTTTCTTTTGCTAAAAGTGTGGCGGTGATTATAGGGGCCAGGATATTTTAGGCTTTATCATTCCAGGGCAGAAATTAATATTTTTTTGCTCTTCCACCTTTGATCTTACTAGTATTTCCAGGCAGAAGCCAATGTATTTGAGAAGTATGTAGATTAGTGCTTTCTGTGCTGTTACTACTGTTGTTTAGCAGCATCTCCACCAATACTGAGAGGCAAATAATAAAGATAATGTGATGACGTTAAACAGTGGTTGTATTATTTTCCCTAAAAGAGCTCTTGGTGCTTTTAGAGAGGTCTGGAATTTGATTCCCAGCACCCACATTGGGCAACTCAAAAGTTCCTATAATTCAAGCTCCAAGGAGTCAGATGCCTTCTAACTTCTACTGGTTCCACAACCATGCGTGTGTACATAGATGAATGCACATACATCTACAATCTAGAGAGAAGGTCACGCCGTGTATAATGTATGTGCTTTAAATATTAAGTCAGTGTAACAACACTCTGAAGTTGAGTAATATTGCTATTGTATCAGGGAAGAAACAGGCTTAAAGTAGAAAGAAGGAAACATGTTCTGTATTGTCTATAACCATGCCTCTGAATTCATTCCTGACGTTTATTTTGCCTCAGTTCTGCTCTTCCTTGAAGTGCTGCTTCTCTCAAATTTTCGTTTTTTATGAGAAATATTTCTAGCCAGTGTGGTATACTCCAATGTGGGCCTAGCACTTGAGAGGGACACAGGAAGTTTGAGGCCAACCTTGGCATTATTGCAACATCCTGTCTCAAAAGCCAAAAACATAGAAGAGAGATTGAATATAAAATGTCACATACACACTGACCTGCCTGTTAGTTCAGGCTTTTTTTCCCCGGTATTCAAGGAGCCTCTGGCAGGAGGTTGCAAATTCAAGGGCTGCCAGGGTTAGGATTAGGGCATCAAGATCTTTCTCAAAACATAAAAAATGGGAACTGAGAACAGTGTGGTCATTGCCTAATATTGAGGAAGAAGAGGAAAAGATAGTTCTTCCACAGGCACATGTATTGAAAGGATGGTCCTCAACTGGTGGTGTTGTTTGTTCTAGAAACTTTAGGAGGAAGAGCCACATAGAGGGCATACTGCTGAGCCACTACCTTGTCCTGACCCTTTCCTGTGTCTAGTCTTTCCTTTGCTTCCATTAAGTGAGCTGCTCTTTTCTATGACAATGTTGTGCTGGGACACCCTGCTTTGTTACATGCTCAGAAACAAGCCATCTACAATGAAATCATACAGAAAGAGTGAGATACAGTGTCTTCATTTAGTGTTTAGCTAAAGTATTTGTCACAGCAGTGAGAAGCCTGGTTACGTTACCTTTAAGGAGCTGATCTCACAATCACTGTTCTCATAGACTGGTACTCTATGTTGTGTGGAAACGGAATGATCTAAATAAAAGAAGTACTTTAGAAAATTGTGCTGCTTCTATACAAAGTAGGATCCATTAGGGTCCTACGTAAGAGACACCTTCATTCATTCATTTCAAATAGATTTATATAAGGTCTCGAATTGTTTCAATAGCTACAGCCTAGGTTTTCAAATATTCCTGTTGAGATGCCTCATTTCTTTTTTTTTTTTTTTTTTTTTTTTTTTTTTTTGGTTTTTCGAGACAGGGTTTCTCTGTATAGCCCTGGCTGTCCTGGAGCTCACTCTGTAGACCAGGCTGGCCTCGAACTCAGAAATCCACCTGCCTCTGCTTCCCAAGTGCTGGGATTAAAGGCGTGCGCCACCACGCCCGGCTGAGATGCCTCATTTCTTAACTGAACACTTCTTTAAGCCAGAGCTACAATGTTTGAGTTATTTGTTGGTAAGATTCCTTTTAACAGTTCACTTAGTGACACACACACACACACACACACACACACACACCTCTTTGTTCCTTCCCTCCTATTTTAGAAATAAGGAACTGAATATTCGTCACTTTTTAAAGTATAGTTATAGTTAACTATAGAAGCACAAATTAAGTCGTACATAAAGATTCAAAGTTGAGTTTGATATTAAATAGGCAGTGAAGTAGTAAGTATTGTAGAGATTAGGTTACAATCACAACAGAATGTTTAGTTCATCGAAAAATTTTTATAATTTTACTGTATGAGTATGAATATTTTGCCTGTATATATGTACGTGCAGTTTGTACATGCTTGGAGCCCTTAGAGTATACACAGAAGGCATTGGATCCCCTGGAAGTTGTACTGCAGGTGGCTTTGAGCCACCAAATGAGTGCTGGGAAATCAAACCCAGGCTTTCAGCAAGAACAAGTGCTCTTAACAACTGAATTATTTCACCAGTCACAATTGAAAATTTTAAATATGATATGTAATGTAAAAGGACTTAGTTACCACAGTTTTCAACTTAAATAATTTATGAGCTGGACATGGTGGCATATACGTTTAAACCTAGCACTCATTAGGAAGCAGACGTAGGCACGATCTTTTGAGTTCAAGGCCACTGTGGTCTACAGAGTGAGTTCTAGGGCAGCTAGGACTACAGAGAAACCTTGTCCTGAAAAATAATAAATAAATGGATAGACAGACACATTTAGTGGAAGAACTACTTTTGTGTAGAAAAATTGGACTTTGGATAATTTTGGGTGATGAAGTATAGTAGTTAAAAGTAAGGTGACTGTAGGACTAGGAAAGTGACTTAAGTAGGTAAAACATGTGCCATATAAATGTGAGAACTTGAATTTAGATTCCAAAATCATAACATAGACCTACAGGGAGATGGTCAGTGGAGACAGAAAGTCTTCTAGCCTCTCTTAGAACAGCATTCTAGTCTGGGTTTTATAATAATGAACAAGAGACCTTTTCAAATATGGGTGAAGGCAAAGACCAAGTAAATTCCAGATTATCCTCAGACCTTTAGGTATGTTCTATGGTATACACAAGTAAAGTCACTGGAACTATTTTTTTGGGTTGAGTAGATTTTTACCTGTGTCTCTGGAAAAATGACTTAATCTTTTGGTGCCTAATATTCTCTACTCCCTTAGATGTTGTAATTATTCAACAATGAAAATTCATGTAATGCTTATAACATAATAATAAGAGCAAAGAAAGCAGATGGTAAATAGCAGTATACAGTAAATAGCAGAAAAAAGAAAAGTTAGTAAAAATATTAAGGCTGGTATGAGACATTTTCTGGTATTAAAATAATGAAGCCTTTAGGATGGTTTGTAGCAGTCCTTTCTTATAACCCTTATCGTCTACATCATTAGTTTTCAACCTGTAGGTTGTAACTCCTTTGGGGGTCACATACCAGATAATTCTGCATATGAGATATTTATATTGTGATTTATAACAGTGGTAAAATTACAGTTATGAAGTAGCAAATGAATAATAATTTTATGGTTGGGGTCACAACAACATGAGAAACTGTTGTGTCACAGCATGCCGAGCAGTGGTGGCACACACCTTTAATCCCAGCACTTGGGAGGCACGGGCAGGTGGGTTTTTGAGTTCGAGGCATCTTGGTCCACAGAGTGAGTTCCAGGACAGCAAAGGCTATACAGAGAAACCCTGTCTTGAAAAAGAGTCACAGCAGTAGGAAAGTTGAGAACCACTGATCTACGTGAGGTGTAGAAAGAGTAGTTTAACCTTGGAAGTGGGAAAAGAGCACGTAGATTCTTAAAGTGGTCTAGAAATATTTCTGTATTTAGAACAGTGATTTTTAACTTGATCATGAGAATTGAACCTGATTGCTTAAATCTATCAACTTTTCTAGCCTACCACAGAAATCCCTGTATCCTTCCTTAGGTTTTACTCTTACCTTCCATTAATTAAATTGTTGTCTTGTTTGTATTTGTTAAGGAGTCCTGCCTGCAGTTGACCCTTGTTTGGCTCAAATGAAGATTCATTACTTTTAAAAATGTCTCTTGATCGTCATTTAGGAAACAAATAAAAGTTATGGGACCTTGCTTCAGAGATCCTGAAGGGAGAAACTTGAATTGGAGACCAATAGCTAACTTTTAGTAAACTTGACAGACTTAAAGTTAGAACTTGTAAAGGGTTTTTAGTTCATATTACTTCAGTGGATAAGATAAAATGAGTGAATCTTTCAGAAAAAGAATGGTTTTCAAACCACAGATTCTGCTCAGATTTGAAGGAATCAGCTGCTGCATTATTCTAGTCAGGACCTTTGCAGATACAGTGGTTGGAATGCCTTGTCTTTATAATAATTTCTAGTTGGGAGTACTTAGGAAACTGAAGCAAAAGAATTGTCACAAGTTTGAAGGCAAATTGAGTGATACAGTTTTTGCATCTGCCCCTATACCACTCCCCAAAAAAAACCTGCTAAGGTGCTGCAGTCATTTGAGATAAGATTAACATTTGTGGAGGCCAAAAAGACAATTCAGGTACAAGCAAATAACAGGAACTATATAAGTGCAATCTAAGTTTGAGGGTTTTTTTTTTTTTTTCTTTTCTTTTCTTTTTCTGTAGGAGTTTAAAAATGGGTGTAGGCTGGGAGAAGATGGTTCTGCAGTTAAAAGCACTGGACACTTTTACAGACCATCTAGTTTCAATTCCCAGCACCCAATGACAGTTCACAACCTCATTTCCAAGGAATCTGACACCCATCTGTGGCTTTCCTGGGCATCAGGCACATATATGGTGTATGTACATACACACAGGCAAGAACAAGCTATCTTCTATGTCAGATTATAATTAGGTGGATTTTTGATGCGGGAACATTTTTGTTCATTTCTTTTGATAAATTTATGTTCTCCAGAAGAAATTGCTGTTTATAGCAGCATTTCTCTGAAACTTAGCAGGTGGCAGGGTTAGGGTTTTTGTTGGTTTGTTTGCTTTTTAACTTTTTCAATTTAACAAGCAAAAATGATGTTTTCTTGTATGTGTGCACAGAGGCCAAAACAGGAGAATACTTAAATTGTTTCATAAAGTTTAAACATGGATGATATAGCTCCATGTGGTCTAGTCCTGCTTGGGTGTCCAATGTCTCTTTAAGTATACAGTTCCCACCACCCTATCTCTAGACCACTTAACCAAAATACTTCTCTTAAAAGATAGTCCCTTCTCCCCTGTCCCCCATGTAGGTTCTAATTTATATTTTGAATCATAAATAATATAGTCTTTGTAGATTCCCAAATCTAAATCTGGTGTCATAGTTAATTCTAACATTTCATATTATTATCTCCCTTCTACTACTCAAAAGATCTATAAACATTTGTCTATACTAGAAATTTAAATGTAACAAAACATGGTTTTTGCATCTCTATGATCCAAAATCAACCCTCATAAATAATTATGTTAATGGAAATGAGGGAATTGAAAGTGTGTTAACTTTTTAACTGAATAATCTGTCAACATGCATACATACATCTCATTTTAACACCAGAGGTAATCTGGTAAAATGGACAAAAGTTAAATGTTGAATTATATATACCTGGAGATGTATGTATCAGCAATGTAAAAACACCTATGAAACAGGCTTTCTATGGCTGTAAACCCTTCTAATAAGCTGTTTCCTAACCTAGTAGAAGTTAAAAAGAGAATGAGCCAAGAGAAAATTTTATCAAAAGGGCTTTCTTTTCTCTGTCTTGTATTTATCCTCAACTTGGTTATTTTACGCTAGACAAGTTGGTCCTTTCCTCTTCACTATGTCTTGTTCCTCATCCTATAAATTTGAGGGGAGTGGTTAATATTACTGAAATTGTAGCTAAGTTTTTACCATTTAGGGTGGAACTTTTAAATGGTTATAAAGTCCAAGGATTAAGAAAGTCAGTAGGTAACTTGAAAACCTGTTTCTTAAATTTGTCCTAGAAATTTCTTTTCATCTTATTCTTTCACCACTTTCTCTTCTGTACCTTTGATAGTGAGTTGAAACCCAAGGTTATAGTTATTGTGTGCTCTTATCTAAAATACACAGTGTGCATTGATAGTTGGATTTATCATTTTATGAACAACATAACTATGAGGCAGATATTGCTGTTATTTCCAAAGGTCAATTTACATGTCCAGGATTATAAAAAGGGAAAAGTAGTAATATCGCTTGAACATTCTATTCCTATTCTTTATTTTACTCTGCTTTCTTTGCCTCTCTGTCCTGGAACTCACTTAAGTACACCATGGTGCCCTTGAATTCGCCAGGCTGATTTGGGTTTTTTTTTTTAGTTTGTTTGTTTGTTTGCTTCCCCATGGAGTTAGTGACTGAGAATTTCCTCTTCCTGACACTTAGTAAATCTCTTACTGAAATACTGGCAGCTGCATTCTCTGTATGCTCTCGGACAGCCTTAGTTTTACTTACTTTTTTCTTTTGGTTTTGTGAATCTAAACAAGTATTTCAAGCTCTTTTTCTTGCACTCTTGTAAGTAGTATATAACCCTTTGAAATAACTTACCTGCCAGTTATTGGTTGAGAATAACTCTGATATCTGAGTTATGTTATAAAGTCATTTTACTTTGGATTTCTTAATAGAGCCTTTCTTTGTTGAATTATAAGGAAAGAACTGGAGACAGGATTGAAATCAGGGACTTAAAAACACACAAAAAAACCAGAAATACCACCTTAAAGTCCTTCTGACATAGTCATTGTTTTAGTGAGATTAGAAATGTTCCCTCCCTCCCCCCCCCTCGGCTCAAAGAAGAGAAATATATTATAGATCTGTTCTTTTTGTTTGTTTTTATTTTTATTATTTTATGAGTATTGTTCCTGTTTGTGTCTCCACATATAAGCCTGATGCCTGTGGAGATAGTAAGCCCTCCATGTCTCCATGTAAGTGCTGAGAATTGAAACAAATGTGTTCTTTACCACTGAGGCAACTCCTCAGTCCCTATTCAGCTCTGTTGTTTATTGGTTTCATTAAATTTTCCATCCTGGGTAAAACTAGACGACTTAGAAACAACACTAAGGCCAGGTGTTTACAGTGTAGTTCAGAATCTGGGTTTTGTTACATTTAGATGTAGTAGTAACTTTTGCTGGAGATTATCTCAGATAAAAGTATATACTATTGTGTATTGCTCTGCTGGTTTGGGCAGTACTGGTAAACACTGAAGATGGGGTGTATAAAAGTGCATAGTTTTGATACAGTAATCATTTTGGATTATAGCCTACTAATGAATTGAATGAACTGGGCAATACAGCACATTCTCACTTTTCTGAGCAGAAATCAAAACACTTAGCACTTTGTGTTTTAAAGTGTTCTTGCTTCCCAGCAACAGAGGCAAGCCAGTCTTTGTGAGTTGGAGGCTAGCTTGATCTACACAGCATGTTTCAGGACAACCAAGGCTGCACATTGTCTCAGGGGGTAAAAGTGTGTGTTGTAAGATGTCATGCCTTTTATCAGGCAGCCTAGGCTATCTCGAGATCTATGACCCTCCTAATATGGCACTTCAATTTTAGCAAAACTAATGGTGGTCATCACTGAGTCAAGTGATTTGAGCCATTTTCTCCTGTGGTACAGATGCCTTTCAGACTCCACTGTGTATATTTTTATTACAACACAAGGACCCTGATTCTCACATTAAGAGAGATGATTCTGGTTATTGTTCCTTCTAACAATATTTTTACTACTGACAGTACCATTTGAGATGATTTCAACATTCTAAAGGAACCTCAGAGTAAGAACTAAAAGCAAAAAGGAATCCTTCTTTTATTTGACGCATTAGTGAAACATTGAGTTGAATCTTACATTTTCAAAAATAGCTGCTATTTAGCATATCATTTTAGAATGATTATAGTTTATTTATATGATAGTTTTCCTCATATTATATATTGGTTTGGATAAAATATCCCTAGTTCTAGGTATATAGTAATCTGCTAAACCTGTGAGAACTACTAAAATAGATGGTCAGTAACTAAAGGAACCTATTAATATTGTATATAAACCAGAACTGGCATTTAGTTGGCTATATGTAAATGTTTTTCTACAGTATCTTCTCAAGCAGACTTTAAAACTGTTTTGCTTTTTTCCCCTCTAACCCACTTTACAGTAAACAAGAAAAAATTCTTAAATTATCTAAGCTCAGAGTTAGCAAATAAACTTTATTTTTCTTTGGGCAGTTTCAAGTGATTGGTGTTCTGGGATAGTTTCCTGAGATACTTACAGGTTTATAAACTAAATTTGGGGTCATTGTCAGAGACTCTCTTTCTCTTTTTTTTTTTTTTCTTTTTCTTTTTTTTTGGTTTTTCGAAACAGGGTTTCTCTATATAGCCCTATCTAGCGGCTGTCCTGGAACTCACCCTGTAGACCAAGCTGGCCTTGAACTCAGAAATCCACCTGCCTCCGCGTGTCAGTTAGCTCCAATGTCTTTATACATTCTTACTGACTGGTAATATAACAGTCCTTTTGTGGTGGTGCTTCTTTTTTTTTTTTTTAATTTTCATGTTTCCCCATTAACACTGTATGTATACCTGCACTATCATCTACACTTAATTTTTACTTGAGGTGAATTTTCCTCTTAGCAGTGCCTTCTGAGATATAGTCATGTTGATATAGAGAGTTCTATCTAGTTAATTTTATTTTTTTTACTTTAGGAATATCTTAAGGAATAAACTGTAATTTATTTCCCTCCTTTAGCTGAATTAGATTATATAATGAACCTGTTCTCCTTGTACACCCATAAAAATATATTCTCAGAAGTATAACTTCTTTGTGATTGGGCATAAACTATTTTTTTTTTAACTTAGCCAAATTTCTCTGTAAAAGTGGTTCTACCAGTTTTTACAGTTATCAGCAATATGAAATGGGTTCTGTTTTTCCTATTAACTCCTTTTATGGTACTTTTTCCACTCTGTTTGAAAGACTTAATGTGTTTGTATATTTGAGTTTTTCTTACTAAATTTAATATTTATATTATGGTAATATTGAACAATATCTGTTACGTTCTGATATTTAGTCCTTTTTAAAAAGAATTCTTGTATTTTAAAGACAGGACCTCACTCTGTAGGCTAGACAGCCCTCAGTCTTATGATAACCCTTCTATCTCTCAGCTTCACAGGAGTTGGGTTACAGTTGTGAGCCTGATACTGAATCTTTAGTATGCTTGATTCAGACATTCTCCACTAACAAGTGTTTGTTTTTAACTTTGTTCATTTGTTATATGCTGAAATTTTAATTGTTTTTCTGTGTTTTATTTGAAAATTCTTCCCTGGTCTAGGTCTCACATACTCATATTAGCTGTAAGGTTAAAGCAAATTGAAAACTCGGAGTAATGCCAGTAAGACATAACAAAAAAAGAAGTGACTTTAATTTTGTCCATATAAAGAGCTGACAATTCATGTATCCAGTTATAAATTTTGAGTCTTTATTGTGTTGTTGGTCTTCTGTTCATCTTGTACTGCTTTAATTATTACCACTTTATATATGTCTTGATATCTGGTTATTCAAGTTTATATTATATTTTTCTGAATCTCTATTCTCAGCTTCCAATTAAAACTAGTTGAGAGGTGCTAGAGAGGTGACACTGTAATTAAGAGCACAGGTGGCTCTTTAAAGGACCTGGTTTTGATTCCTTGCACCCACATGGCGGGGATCCAGTTCCCTCTGCTGGCCTCCAAGAACAGCAGGCATGTACACTACATGTAGACATGCAGGCAAACAACCATACACATATAATAATAAAATTTAAATCCCCCCCCTTTTTCTCCCCAAAAAAGTAGTAGACAATGTAGCACACACCTTTGGAGCTGGATGATGAGGAATTCAAGGCCATCATTAGCTGTATAGCAAATTTAAGGTCAGCCTGAAATATATGAGACCCTGCCTCTAAGCCACAGCAGCAGCAATAACAAAAACCCATATTTAATTGATATTAAAAACAAATATTTGTAGCTATATTTGAGAATCACATTACTAAAAAGTGTATTCTATAATTTATATAGATTATTAATGGCTTTCTGATTTTATCTGTAAAAATTCTATAGTTTTTACTTATAGTTATAGTTTACTTGCTAAGAAAATGAAGGTTTCTACTTTGCTGTAAAGTTTTATATTTTGATCTTTATTCAAAAACGGCTGAATTTCCATACTTGCAGTCATTCTTAATTTTTCTAGGATTAAAAAATAAATATATTAGGCTGGGCAGTAGTGGCGCACGCCTTTAATCCCAGCACTTGGGAGGCAGAGGCAGGCGGATTTCTGAGTTCAAGGCCAGCCTGGTCTACAGAGTGAGTTCCAGGACAGTCAAGACTATACAGAGAAACCCTGTCTCGAAAACACCTAAATAAATAAATAAATGAATAAATAAATAAATAAACAAACAAAAACAAAGTAAAAAGTTAAAACAAAAAAAATACTATTTTAACAAAGAAAATACCTTTTTTCTCCTGAGAATCTAATGCAATTTTAGAAGAACATTGTCATGATGTTGGGTACATTTAACACCTCTAGTTAGGCAACTTCAGAAGGAAATTGGATGAAGTGACTTAACCCCGTGTCTACTATGGATTGTATACTTTGTCTTTTTTGTGTGTTTTTACATGATTGTCTGTATAAGAACCTACCCAAGCTGTTCTTCTCCCCATGTGGTGTAGATGTTAGTATTGCTCTTGGATTTCACTCCGTTTATTTCTTTGTAGGAAACGCAGGTCTGAATGGAGATGGGCTGCAGACCGAGCTGCTATTGTCAGCCGCTGGAACTGGCTTCAGGCCCATGTTTCTGACTTGGAATATCGAATTCGTCAGCAAACAGATATTTACAAACAGATACGTGCTAATAAGGTAAGGAATACATTTTTGGTATATTCTAACCAGTTTAAAAGCTGCCATTACTCCCTCCCCCCATCCCTTCCCATTCTTTCAATAACTCTTTAACTGTGTCAGGATAAAGGGTTTAATGGTTCAGTGTAACAGTTTAATGTAAGAGTCTGATGGTAGTGTAGCTCAAAAAACAGTAGAGTATAATCCCCAGCTGACATATGTTTACAAAAAATGGCATCTGGGCCAAAATGAGCAAAAAA
>NW_022196911.1:100496490-100513059 GCF_008632895.1 Mastomys coucha | reverse complement strand
AAAAAAAAAAAAAAAAAAAAAAAAAAAAAAAACCATATAGTATAATAACAAATTAATATTGTTTATTTTAAATTGTGAAAGGTATATCTACAACTTATTCATTTTGATTATTTTATCAGACCATCAGAAACTTAGACACAACATACATGATAGAAATGTTATTTTCTTGTGTTCTGTTTGAAAAGACTAATAATTACTTTGACAGTGAGATTGAGCAGTTTTTCTTTTTGAAAAGTCCTTTTTGAAAAAGGGTCTTTTGTTCTTGAATTTGACTTGAGGAAAATTTCACATAGGAAGCAAACCCTTAAGCCGCTGTGTGCTTACTGTGTACATACAGTGGTCTTTGGTGGGATACACTAGAGAAGAAATTTCTACTTTCATGGTACTAATATTCTTGCAGAATATGTTTAATAAATAGTTTGTGATTGGGTGCTCTAGAGAACCAACTTAGGTCAACAGGCTTGGGGGCAAGCACCCGAACCAGCAAAATTGTCTCATAAGTCTCATACAAACATTTCAAAGCTCAAGATGCAGACTGGAGAAATGGCTCCATGGTTAAGAGCACTAACTGTTCTTCCAGAGGTTCTGGGTTCAATTCCTAGCACCTACTTGGTAGTTTACAACGGTTTTTAAAAAAAAGTTCTACACAGTCTCCTCTTACATAGTGGTTTAAAATGTGTGGGTATATGCACATGTCTCCACAAATGTGCAGGCCAGAGCAACACTGTAGGTGAGTTCCCCAGATGCTGACCATCTTTTCCTTTTTCTTTTGATACAATAGTCACTGATAATTGTCCTGGGGCTGGCTAAGCAAGCCAGAACCCTGGGGTCTGCCTATCCCTGCCAATCTAGTGTCTCTAGAATTGGAAGACTGTTTGATTTTCCATTTATTTTTAGGTGTGGGTTTTGGCAGTTGAACTCAGTTCTCTCTGCTCTCTAAAAGTTCATCAGAAACATAGCTTATAGTGTTCCTTTTTAAGTAATTTGTTCCTGGATAACTAAAAAATTAGAGGGCCAGAGAAATGGCTCAGCACTGACTGTCCTTCCAGAGGTCCTGAGTTCAATTCCCAGCAACCATATGGTGGCTCACAACCATCTGTAATGGTACCCAGTGCCCTCTTCTGGTGTGTCTGGAGACAGTGTACTTATATCCATACAATAAATGAATCTTTTAAAAAACTAATTAGAGCAAAACTAAAAAAAATCTCCAGAGGTAGCAACATTTACGTTTTCTTAAGTGTTTTTCATAAAGAAAAAATTTAAATGAGTTGTATAAATGTCAAGTGGTGTGGAAACAAAAAGAGGCAATTATTTGTGCTTATCTTGTGTCAGAAGTACCCTTCAGTGTCTACTTAGAGGCCTTCACAACTAATAAGTGTTCATTTTTATATTTGAGAATGAGAGTTTCTTAGTAACAGTTGAGTCTAGTAATCTAGTCATTTTTATTACTACATTTATTTTGCATATATCAAAATGTGTGTATTATGTGTATGTGAGTGTTTTGCCTGCATGTATGTATGTGAGCCACACGTATGTCTGGTGTCTGAAAAGGGCTTCAAATTCTCTGGAACTTCAAATTACAGATGTACTTGGAATATAACCCAGATCATCTGCAAGAGCGTAACCACTGAGCCATCTCTCCACACTGCATGCTGAGTTGTAAAATGTTAGTATGGGGCCAGCGAGGTCATTTAGTGGGTTAGGGTGCTTGCTGCCAACCATGATGACCTAAATTGGGTCTTCAGGACGTCCATGGTAGAAGTGATTCGTGTGAGTTATCCTCTGATGTACTTATAGGCATGCACACACACATGCACATGTAAATAAATAAAGTAAAAATAAAATTTAATCTTAGCATATCTAAATGTATGGCTTAGGGTTGATAATTCTCTTTGGAGTGAATCTTTACTTTTAGGAAACTTTTGGAAAACACTTAGAAAAATCAAAGAAAAGTATGTTTAGAATATTCTAGGCAACCCCTTTTACCCCCAAATCAAAAGTTAATCCAAGTTTTGAGTTTGAGATGTGTGTATGTATATGTATATTATATATATATTTACTAAGCTACTTTTTTCCTTGTATGCATATAACAGTTTTTTATATATTGTCATCTTGTGTATATATCTTGCATATTTCCCTAATATTTAAAAAATGTTTTTAACTTTAGCTATCACTTTGTTGTTGTTGTTGTTGTTGTTGTTAACTGTTACATACTTGTTCAGATTCTCCATGCTGTTCCTGGATATGCCTCCTAATGAGGTGAGGCTGGGAGATAGGGTAGAAACAGATTAAGAGCCCAAGTTCTTATTAGGCTAGTCACATACTTTAGTGTGATTCTTTTTAGAGCATTTAAAAAAAAAAAATCCAGGCTGGAGAGATGGCTCAGCGGTTAAGAGCACCAACTGCTCTTCCAGAAGTCCTGAGTTCAAATCCCAGCGACCACATGGTGGCTCACAACCATCCATAATGAGAGACAGTAAAATAAAATAAAATAAAATAAAATAAAATCCTCCTGTTTGAATGATGTCACAAGGAATGCTATGATAAAATATTTTTACCTGATTTAATTTTATATGCTTTTGTTGTTTGTCTGAAACTAAGTAGGTTATGCTGGCCTTGAACTTCTGATCCTTAAACTTTCACATAAAAAGTGCTAGAATTACAAGTGTGCACTATTTTGCCTAATATTTGTACTTAATACTTTACTTTTTGGTTTTATTATTTTATACACATGACTTTTGCTTGCATTTGTGTATGTATACCTCATTGTATTCCTGATGCCTACAGAGCCCAGAAGACAATGTCATATCCTTTGCAACTAGAGTTGTAGCTGTTTATGGGCTACCATGTGGATGCTTGGAACCAAACTCAGGTCTTCCGCAAGAGTAGCAAGTACTCGTTTTAATCATGTATATTACATGCATGTCTATGTGAGGGTGTCAGATTAGAGACTGTTAGGAGGTTCCATGTGGGTACTGTGAAATGTACCCAAGTCTCTCAAAGAGCAGCCAGTATTCTTACCTCTCCAATCCCTGTTCTGAAGAACTTTTCTAGGCTGCCATAAGAAGATAACACCAATTGCACAAATTGAGTAGCTTAGAACCATAGGCACAATGTCTTTTCCAAGTTCTGGAGGCTAGAAATTGGAATATTCACCAACCATTCTCTGTCTGATTTCATAGAAGAGAGTAATTTCTTTTCTTTCTTTCTTTGGTTTTTTGGTTTTTTCGAGACAGGGTTTCTCTGTGTAGCCCTTGCTGTCCTGGAACTCACTCTGTAGACCAGGCTGACCTCGAACTCAGAAATCCACCTGCCTCTGCCTCCCAAGTGCTGGGATTAAAGGTGTGCGCTACCACGCCCGGCGAGCGTCATTTCTTGCCCTTTCCTAACTTATTGTTCCTGCTGCCAGTCCTTGGCTTTCTTTGGCTTGTAACTACTGCTTCACTCGTTGTTGCCTGTCTTCACATGGCTAACTATTTCTTATATCCAAATTTCCTAGTAAAATACAGCTGTTTGGAGACTAGAGATGACTCAGAGAGTAAAGGCACTTGCCATACAAGCCTGGTGTCCTATGTCTTAGAATCATGAAAAGCTTATTGGGGAGATCCAACTTCCGAGAGTTGGCCTTTCTTTTAAGTATGGCATGTACAGTAATACATACCATGCACGCACACAACTTAAATAACTAAAAATATACATAGAATATTATATTTATGGTCCACACTAAAGGGTATGTTTTCACTTGATGTCATCTGCAAAGATCCTATTTTGAAATAACTGTACAGCCTCAGGTTCTCAGCATGAATTTTGTAGGGGTACTCTGAGCTCAGCTTAGCAGATAAATCTTATTTGGTTTTTTCGAGACAGGGTTTCTCTATGTAGCTCTGGCTGTCCTGGAACTCACTCTGTAGACCAGGCTGGCCTCGAACTCAGGAATCCGCCTGCCTCAGCCTCCCAAGTTCTGGGATTAAAGGCGTGCGCCACCACCGCCCAGCTAGCAGATAAATCATAAAACTTAATCCAATGATACAGTAATGTGAACTTTTTTTTTTTTAATTGCACTGTAATAATAGAGTCCTTGTTTGGAAGAAGTATGCTAGGCCCTTTTCTACTAATTTTAATATTATCCATATTTGTTTTAATTAATTAGTTTGATTCTGGGGATTGAATTCCTGACCTTTACATGTCCTGGACAAGCACTAACATTGTGCTATCTATCTATGTTCTTACTAATTTACCCAGGCTGTTGAGTTGTAAACTTGTCTCTGGGTAGGAGATTAGGGGACATGGAAGTATTTTCTGTAGATTAGCATCAGTTTTCTTATATTTTTGGGCAGACAATTAGTGAGCTCAGGTTTTTCAACTCACTGTGTAACCAAGGATGACCTTAAATGATCCTCCTGCCTCTGCCTCTCAAGTACTCAAGTTAAAGTTGTCTGCTATAATATTTGGCTTTTTAGTTTTCTTTTTTAAGGTGGAACTGTGTTACGTGTTTAGGATTTTTATTTGTTTGCTTGTTTTCTTTTTTGTTTGTTTGTTTTGGTTTTGGTTTTCGAAACAGGGTTTCTCTTGTGTAGCCCTGGCTGTCCTGGAACTCACTCTGTAGACCAGGCTGGCCTCAAACTCAGAAATCCACCTGCCTCTGCCTCCCAAGTGCTGGGATTAAAGGTGCGTGCCATCACTGCCTAGCCGGACTTACCTTTCTTAAAAGTTATCTATTATAGGGCCTGGTAAGACTCTGAGCAGTTAAGCATTGACTACTGTTCTTCCTAGATTTTGATTCCCAGCACTACATAGGAGGTCACATCCATCTATAACTCCAGTCCCAAGGCATCAAATACCTTCCAAAGGTATTGTACTCAAGTGATGCCTAGACATAGATTCAAGCAAAATACTCAGCCGTATATATAAAATAAAAATAAATTTAAAAAATTAAAAACTTTCAAGTAATCTATTCCCCCAAAAAAGGAATCATTTGAGGACTACTTTTGTTATTGCTGTTGGTTCACACACACATCACACACCCCGAACGTTATAGGGTTCAGATACCAATTTCTGTTCTATCAAAAGTTAGCTGTTACCTTCTAAGACTTTATGTACTTCATAGTCCCAAAAGTTCCCTTTGGAAATAATTTTTTTTGTTGTTCTCTGACAAAAGTACATCTCGTGTAGCCTCCTACTCTTTTATATGCTGTGGTAGCATTATTTTTGTTTGGGGAACAGTCTTGCCTTGAAGGAGGACCTTGAACTTCTGCCTCCTGAGTGCAGCCCCAGTTAGTTTGTATTGCACTCGGGGTCTTAAGCACGCTATGTTATTGTTTGGATTTTCCTAGGTCAGATAGCTCCCTCTCACTCCTTTTCATAAGATGCTTTTTTTGTCTTAGAAAGGGGAAAACAATGTGTTTTCAATCAAAGTTTTATGTAAGGTTCCATAGAGAGGTGCATTTTCTATGAGATAGCTTTCAGGTGAAATACTCTTTAGAGAAGCTAGGATAGGAGATGTAACAGCAAAAATGTAGAGAAGTTCATGTATGTTCATCTAAGCTTCAGATGGTTAGAGGTTGATAACAAACACATAAATTTAAATAATCTTTAACTATTTTCTTTCTAACACATTCTTTTTTTTTTTGAATGTATGTAGTGAAATTTTAGTTTAATCCCAGGCGTAGAGAGGCAAGGCTGATCTTTTAAGTTTGAGGCCAGAATGGTCTGCAGGAGTGAGTTCCAAGACAGCCAGGGCTACATTGAGAAACCGTCTTGGTGGAAAAAGAAAAAAACTAAAAGCATTGAAACCTGGATACAAAAAGGTAACTAAGCCAGGCATAGTGGGTTTAGGTCTGTAATTCTAGTACTTAAAGAGGCTGAGGCACAAAAATTGCCTCAAATTTGAGGCTATCCTGGGCTATGCACAAACACATGCATGAACATATACACACACCAATTTTAATAAAAAGATGGAAGGAAGGTGTATTTTTATTTTCAACCTGTAAACCAATTGAGCTTCCCATCTTATCTGTGTTATTAGGTGTCATGGACGACTTTGTCTCATCTGTCTTGGTTCTTGAGAGTTTGTAGTGGATTCTGGTTTGCCTGCATTTGAGTAGGGAAGCTTGAGCTTCTTGAGCATGATATTGTGGAGTGACTCTATGATAGGGGGCAGTCTATAAAAGCAGGACTTAACCTGGATGGCTGTGATGGTACATACCTTTAATTCCAATTCTCTGAAGGCTGACCTAGAAGGAAGATTATGATTTTAGAACCAGCATAGTCTGTATTTCAAAGCCTTATCTTGATTTGACCATTTATCACTTTTCCAGTCCTTCAGCCTCATGAGAATTTCATTTGTTTGTTTTCTGAGTTGGGTCTCATATCCCAAATTGGCCTTGAACTGGAACCCCTAATTTTGTCCCTCCTTCCAAGTTCCGACGTTACCATCATGTCCAGTTTAGATGGCAAAATTTCAAAAACGATACAGAACTCCTACTTTTTTACAAAAAGGTTTTACTTTCAAATGGCAGGGTTTAGGAGGTCGATTTTTATGCTTACTGAATTAAGGAAGAGAATATTTTCAAGATTTTGTTTTTTGAGACAGTTTTACTATGGGCCAAAAAAGTGACCTTGAGTCTGTGGCCTTCATCTTTCGTCATCTTCCTCAATGCTGTGATGTTGAGTATGCGGCACCAAATTCAGATGGAAGTTTCTCTTAAATGGAGAAACTTTATGCTACTTTGTATTAAATTTGAAAGCTATTGTCTATATACACACTTATGGTAATGTTTTCCAGTATCTGTTTTTATGGTTTCATAATGGACTTTTTCATGTACTAGAGATTGAACTTAGAGACCCTCACACCAAGCACAGACTAACTACACTTATCCTTAGCGTGTGATTTTTGAAACTAATAAAAATTTTTAGTATCAACCTAGTGTGGAATCTCATTTCCCCAGAGGTAAATGTTGTCCCATATGAATTACTGGCCTCTCTTTTTTTCTTAGGGCTCTTTATTTTTTATCTAGTGTGTCCCAAGACCCATTCTAGTATATTCAGATATCTCTCTTGCAGGGAGAATATAGGGGGACTTTTTTTCCCCTTAAGATTTATTTATTTATTCATTCATATATTTATGTATGTGAGTATACTGTCGCTGTCTTCAGACACACCAAAAGTGGGAATTGAACTCAGGACATCTGCAGAAGTAGTCGGTGCTCTTAATGGCTGAGATATCTCCCCATCCCAGTTTAGTAATTGTTTATACACATATAACTGAAACCCTTCCGTTAATGATGTTAATCTAATAAAGTGTAGTTTATAATGTATCAGTCAAAATAAAATATACTAGTTGGGTAAGATTCTAGGTCAGAATAAAAAGGGTGACATAAGGCAAGCTTTGTAGGTGAATTAGAGTAAAAAAAGGTGGATGATATGTCCAAATCTGTTTTTAAATTTACACTTATTAATGAGTGTTTACACACATGCTGCAGAGATAACTTGTAGGCAAAAAAAAAAAAAAAACAACTCATGGAGTCAGCTTTCCTGTTTTACTGTGTATATTATGGGGGCATAGCAGCAAGCTCCTCTACTTACTGAGCCATCCCTCTGGCTCAGTTTTGAATCCTAACATCTTACTGAAATTGTGCTACTCCTCAGCTTTTTGTTGAAGCCTTTTGACAGGGTTAGAATCCAGGACCTTTGTTGGGTGGTGGTGTTCACCTTTAAACCTTCACTGGGGTGTTGGGGGCTGGGGTACAGAAGCAGGTGGATCTCTGAGGACAGCCAGTGCTACAGAGAAAAGCAAAACAAATAAGCAAAAAAGAATCCAGGGCCTTGCACGTGCTGTAATGCTGCTGCAACGCTGCTGCTTTTCAGGCTAGTTTAAACCATAGGATAAGGGAAAGGCCTCTGGTTAAACTTGGTAGTTTATACCACTCACACTGTTTTTCTACTCTTTGTCCTACAGGGGTTGATAGTCCTTGGGGAGGCACCTTTCCCAGATCATACAACAGACTTACTTTCACTTAGTTCTGAGGTGAAGACAGATCATGGGAGAGATAAATTGGTAAGTATAAAAGATAGAAAAGGGGAAAGAAAAAGTTAGCTTTCAATAGGTCAAGAAACTAAAGCCACATATAAAGTTCCAGAGTAGTGGTTGGATCGGGCATATAGGTATAACACACTCATACAGTTTAGTAGGATAACTGTTCTGGATCAATATAATTAGAGTCGAGGGGAGAGAGGAGGCTCTTAAACACGTTGAAGCAAAGAGGGTAGCCACATTTTGCATAAGACAGAGAGAGAGAATAAAGTTTCGAGACAGAGGGCTTGTCAGTTATGCACAAAGCTCTGGTTCGTAGCACTGCATAAACCAGGTGTGGTAGTGCTCACCTCTAGTTCTAGAGGAGTATCAGAATATCGCTCATGTTTTTGCTTCATGTTTTTGCTACATGGTGAGTTTGAATCAAGGTTAAAAAATATGGACCCCTATCTCAAACATTTAAAAAAAAAAAGTTGGATTAGGAATGCTTAGTCTTCAATGGGACATCTGTGTTGCACCCCCAACCCCCGTCCACAAAGGCTCAAAGAAACAGATCCTTGGGGAAGAAGGGTATAAAGGTTGTAAGAGCCAGAGATGGTGGATAGCAACTACAAAACCAGTCTTCCAGTCACAGCAGGGAAGTTGCACTTGTAAAATGGTTATGACAGTATGCACAAGATGTATACAGACTCTACCCAGACAAAATACCAGCATAGAAAGGGAAGTTGGGCACAAAATCCTACCTCTAGCCAAGGAGCTACTGCCCACTAATAGCTGCTGAGAGGGAGTTAGTTTTTTCTAGTGGAAGGCCATATATGCAGAAGTATAAAAGAAGCACAATTAGACCTTTTTTTGGAGGGGGAGGGGGTCTCGAGACAGGATCTATCTTATGTAGTCCTGGCTGTTCTGGAACTCACTATGTAATCCAGGATGACCTTTAACACACAGAGATCCTCCTGCTTCTGCCTCCCAGGGTGCTTGGATTAAAGGCAGGCATCAGGAGTCACGGCTAGGCTTTTTTTAATTAAGACACAAAGTTGGATGTGGAGGGAAGGGAAGAGATGAAATGAGTGTGCATGTGCATGTGTGTGAGTGTGATCAGAACACATTGTACAAAAAATTCCCAACAAAGAACAAAGGGAAAAATTTGGGATTAGACATTTTTACCATAGAAATACCAAAAATGGTTTTGTGAATGGTTTTTATTTCATAATGAGAATAAGTGTCTTAATAATCTTTGATTTATAGTTCTAGTTCAAATCTTTTCTTTATCCTTTTTCCTTTCTCTTGGCACAATTTATTCTAGATTCTAAGAGTACCCATTTTTTTTTACTTTTCATCTTTCCCTTTAAAAAATACTGACTTTGAAACTTCAGACTTCCTTAATTTTTTTTTTTCCTTTTGGCTATGCTTCTTAAAATTTGAACATAAAGTTCTGGTTGGTGGTGGTGTTTTTGTTGTTGGTGTTGTAAGTGAAAAGGGGTTTGCTTTATCTGCAATCAAAAAAGACTTTGCTATTTATGTTCTATTATTAGTGTTAACTCGTAATCTGGTGGAAACCAGTAAGAGTTTAGATGTTTAAATCCTGGAAAGGTCTTTATCTAGCTTTGCTGGGTTTGGTTCTGCTTGCTGTTGTTGAGACTGGGTCTTACAAACTTTCTCAGGCTACCTTTGAACTCTGTTACTTTTCTGTTGCTGTGATCAGATAACCTGATGAAAAGAATGATCCCAGTTCCAGGAGGCAATATAGGTCATGGCAGGGAAGTTGGGGAGCTTTTGATGTAACTAGTTACACATCAACAGTCAAGAAGCCAGTAGGTATGAATGTTGGTGCTCAGTAAGTTTTCTCCTTTTTGTAATCTAGGACCCTTTTTCAGGGGATGGAGACACTAGTTAGCCTACTTTATATGATTCCTCACACATAGGCCTATTCAGCCCACAAGAAACGTTATCTTTAGGGTTTCGAGAGATGGCTTAGTGGTTAGGACGTGCGCTGCTCTTCTAATCAGTTTCCAGCATCTATATGGTGGTGGCTCACAACTCCATTCTGAGGGGATCTGGTGCCTTCTAGTCTGTGCAGGCAATGCATGCACATGGTATACAGACATGCAAGCAAGACACTTATACACATAAAATAAAAATGAATAAATATTAATACTAAAAGGAGAGCAAAAATAAGATAAACAATAAAAATCAAAAGTGAAGTCTGTCTTTTGGAAAGATAGTTAATAAATCATTACCAATACAAAAGAGAAAAGGTAAAAATTGCCAACATGAATAAGGGCTGTTACTGCAGATTTCACAAATAACATCTTATAAACATCTTAACACTACTACTTCTTCAGCTACCTAGATGAAATACTCAGACTCTCTAAGATACAGGTTACTGAGATTCACCAAATGCAGCCATTCCTGGTTATCCTTTAATCTTTTCTTCTTTTACCCATTCCCATCAGTGTTTGCATATAACTATTAAATATCTCCATATGTTCTTATCTCTTAAATAACATTTAGATACATAATATAAATTATGGAACTACATTGTACTTTTGGACGCATAACAATCATGAAAGTGTGAATGTTCACTACAGATAAGTTCATCTATTTTCTGTTCATTTTGTTTGATTCACTCTTTTGAGATGGAATTTGTATAGTGAATTGCCATATTTTTTATTTTTAAAAAAATGAATTTGTATTGTCAGACCTTGTAAAGCTAATTTGATAAGTACTGAGTATCCAAAATCTGATGAAAAAAAGTAGAAGGAAAATTTTCTATTACTGTTCTTTCTGAACATATAAACAGAAAAAAACACTCAACAGCATTGTAGCAAATCAAATGAATGCTTATAATAGCATGTGTCATAAACAACAAAATGGTTTCTACTGATGCATCATTAGAGTTGGCGGCCAACTAGAGTAATATGATAGCCTGTGCTAGAAAACAAACCAGGCCTTGAGTAATGGCTCAGCCAAGAAGAGTGCTTACCGTTGAGTCTGATGACCTGAATTTAGTTCTTAGGACTCACATGGTGGAAGAAAAGAACCCCACACACACACGGTTTATCTTATGGCTTCCACATATGGACCATTGTTGTGCATCATCCTACACACAAATAAGTGAAGTTTAAGATGTTTACAAAACTAAAATTGTCAGCAAACTGTGACTCCTCAGAAAATGTTTATTCAATGTCAATGCTTCTTGGTAAAACCGTGCATTTTCGCCTATGTAGAAGAAGAAATATTGCAAAGGCATTCTATTTTGTCATAAGTAGAATATAAAGCATTCAAATTAGAAAAGACAAAAGCAAAACTGACATTTGAAACTTTATGAAGACGCCATTAGACCTTTTGTATGTAAGTCTTAAGATAAAAGATCAATGTATTAGGCTGGAAAGATAGCTCAGCGGTTAAGAGCACTAACTGCTCTTCTGGAGGTCCTGAGTTCAAAACCCAGCAACCACATGGTGGCTCACAACCATCCATAAGATCTGATGTGTGTCTGAAGACAGCTACATATAATAATAATAAATCTTTGGGCTGGAGTGAGCAGAGGTCCTGAGTTCAGTTCCCAGGAACCACATGGTGGCTTACAACCATCTGTACAGCTACTGTGTAACCATAAAATAAATAAATCTTTAAAAAAATCAATCTATTAAATTCATTTGACCTGGGTAGTGTTGATATATGCCTTTATTTCCAGCACTCAAGAGGCAGAAGCAGGCAGAACTCTGATGCTGAGCTAGAGCTACCCAAAGGAACTCTTAGAGAGAGAGAGAGAGAGAGAGAGAGAGAGAGAGAGAGAGAGAGAGAGAGAGAGAGAGAGAGAGAGAGAGATAAAGCTGAGTGTATAATTGTACATACGTGTAATATCACATGCTAAGTTGTAGAAGATCAGGCGCTCAGGACCAGTGTTGACTATACAGTCAGGCTGACCTGTGATGCATGAGATTATTTCCCAATTTAAAAATAAAAAGCCAGAATAGAGATAATAGCACATGTGTTTAGTTTAGTCAGTTACTTTTTATCAAATCATCAAGTGTTAGGTTAATTCATTTTGGGTGAGGGATGTGGTTCAGTGGTAGAAGAATCCTTGCCTAAACTTGGCATGAGTCCCTGAATTTGATAACTTTTATTTGATACTATAAAAAAATTAATTTAATATATAATTAAAAACAAAATCGAGAATACTTGAAAATATGGAATATTCTAAAGAAGGATTTCACATACCTATATCACAAGGTTTTCATTAAGAAAATAAAGGTATGGGCCTAGAAAGATGGCTAAGTGGTTAAGAGAACTTACTGCCCTTGTAGAAGAGCCTGGTTCAGTTCCTAGCAACCTATATCAGGTGGCTTAAAACCCCCTCCAACTTCAGTTCCAGAGGATCTACAGCCCTCTGGCTTCTATGGCCACCTATACAGTATGATACAAATTAACTTATGCAAGCACCTATAATGACTTGAATCTTTCAAAAAACTATTTACCACTACATAGGGTAATTTGTGTTCATATATAATAACCCTTATTTGAGGAAATCTGTAAAGAAATTTTACAAATTGTTTTGAGTCAGTATAGCTGTGTGTAGGTCAAGTTAAGCAACAGATTCTAAGTCCCACTACTTCAGCCTCCAAAGTGCTATGATTATAAGAACTATTGTGACATTCAATAATGTCCTTTTCGTTCAGTTATTTTATTTTATTTAGCATGATAGAGCGTATGTTTTCTTGTATGCTTTTCATCTTTTATATTGAACCTCTCATTATTTTATATTCTAATGAATCACTTCTTAGCTCAAAGACCCCCAACATCTCAGTGATACTTAGCATAGTTTGGGGTTTTTGTTCTTTCAAATATCATTTTGGTTTTATGTATGGTGCCCTTGCTTGTGTGCAGGGGTTATAAGACAACTTTGCAAATTTGGTTCTCTCCAACTTTATGTAGGTGCAAGGGAACTGAACTTAGGTCATCAGGCTTTTGTACCAAGTGCCTCTACCAGCTGAGCCATCTGATATTTAAGATAGTTTTAAGTGAAAACAGCAAATACTATTTGCTACATATAAGGTGTACCAGTCATTCCTACAAACTTAGCACTTTAGCCAGGATATTATCCTAAATGGAAATCAAAGACTGTAAAAATTGCACACCCACTGAGTTACTTATCTGGTATCAGTTTAAGCGCATTTGAAAATGTAGTCACACACCTCACTGCACTTTACTTTTTGTGAGTTAACTATGGAGACACATGTTCACGGCTGGCCTCTTTTCATCTGCCTGAGAATGAACTTAAGCTTCTTGAATACCTCACACTGCAGTGATAGCAAGTATGTAGCACCATGTCTGGTTTATATGGTGTTAGTAGCTAAACCAGGGGTTTACATCCCTTGAATTACTTACTATTTTCAGAATTTCAAAAGGAATAATGTTACTATGGATCAATATTTCCCATCCAGTTTCTATCCCTGTTACTCAGTTTGCCTTGTAATTTTCATGTTTGTCAGGGGATAACTAACCCAAACTAAACTATTAAATGTTTTAGCTAAACAAAAGTGATGTGTATAAGAAAATGATATTTCAAGAAGATAGGGTATCGTGACTGGTTTTGTTTTCATATTTTGGCCACACCAACCTTGAATTCCAAGCAATCCTCCCTCCTTAACTTTCCAGATGCTGAGATTCTAAACATACTTCTCAGGACATTGGTTCTTAGATCCTTCCTTGTCCCCTGCCCCCAATACACCCCATAAAACCTCTACTTAATATTATTTTTTTCTTCGAGGCTTTTTGTCACATTTCTTTGGTTTGGGTAAGAGAGCAAATTATTAATTCCAGTGCCTGCCTTTTCTATCACTGTGTTAATTATTTTATGCCTTATACCTGATTGTTTCAATAAAAGAAATGCAAAGTGAGTACTGCTTTATAAAGTAGCTTCAAACCACAGAATACCAGAGAAACAAAGGACAGCAAACCAGGCAGTGGTGGCTTACGCCTTTAATCCCAGCTCTTGGGAGGCAGAGGCAGGTGGATTTCTGAGTTCGAGGCCAGCCTGGTCTACAGAGTGAGTTCCAGGACAGCCAGGGCTACAACAGAGAAACCCTGTCTCAAAAAAACAAAAAAAAAAAGAAGAAGAAGAAGAAGATGTCCTCCCTGGTCGTGGGCTCTAGCCGAAGCCATTTTAGACATAATAGTTTATGTTGACCTTTAATTTGATAGGTCCTGCATAAAGCTTTGTGGAATTTCTTAAGATTAACAAACCTTGGGTTGGTGAGATGGCTCAGTGGATAAGAGCACCGACTACTCTTCTGAAGGTTGTGAGTTCAAATCCCAGCAACCTCATGGTGGCTCACAACCACCCGTAATGAAATCTGACACCTTCTTCTGAATAATAATAAATAAATCTTTTAAAAAAAAAAGGATTAACAAACCTCGGAACATAACAGTATATGATTAGCATGATATTGCTCTGAGTCAGATTATTTTTCTGTCAGTAACTAGCAGGCATATTATAGCAACAGTATAAAATAACTGGCAGGGATGGAACAAAATGGCTGCAGCTATGCTAGAGAGACAGACCTCAACAGTAGTACCATTTATTCTGCCAAGTGTCAGAAGGGACAGGTAGGCTGATGGTTGTGAGTTTGAAGCCAGTCTGATGACCATATAACAAGTTCCAGTATAGCCAGGAATATATATTGAGATCCTGTGTCAAAAAACAAAGATAAAATGACCCTTCAGTCTCTCTTCTAAGGAAACCTTAATTAAATGGAGAGTCAATATTGGTAACTTATTCAACATTTAGACACAAAAATTCAGAATTTTATGCTGAAACATTTTTTAAATTTTATTTTATTTCTGAGACCATATTCTTACTACATAACCCAAGCTGGGCTTCAGTTCCTATGTAATCCAGGCTAACCTGTAGCTTGAAATCTTCCTACTTCTGCCTCACAGCACCATATGTGGCTATGTTTTAGACGGATATGAAATTGCCTCTTTGCACCTACAAACAGTCTTCTGAAGCAAACAGCCGTACATCCTCTAGTTAATAATAACCTAAACTTTAAATTTTTCTCATTTTTTTTCATGGTGCCCCCACCCCATATTTGTTTTGTTTGGGGTTTAGAGAGTAAGATTGGGTGGTGGGGACTGGGTTTCACATAGCTGAGGATGCCCTTGAACTCTTGGTCCTCTTGCCCCTTCCAAATGCTGCAGAGGCCTGCACTATTGATTCCCATTACTTTCTCTTGCTATAATATTTGTTTGCACTTTTTCAGATTCCTTGCAGATAATAAATCTTCACAAGCATTTCAAAGACTATTTGGGCTTATCTGGTTCTGTTTCTGTGACCTGGTTTGATTGTGTAGTTCAGTATGGCTTGACTCTTGATATTTCTGCCTCTGCTTCCCAGGTGCTTGGATTATAGGCTTATGTCTGTGCAAGCCTATATTACCCATTGTAAAGGAAATTTTAAAATAGTTCTTCTCTAATACTGTTTTTATGTATATTTTTAATCATAATTATTTATGTGCATGGGTGTTTTGTTTGTCACGTGTGATACATATTCACAGAGACAAGAAGAATGTGTCACATCCCTGTAACCATAGTTAAAGCAAGACTGCTAGCTGCCATATGGGAACTCAGGTCCTGTAGAACAGCAGCCAGTGTTTTCTCATGTTGTGGTGACCCCCAACCGTAAAATTATTTTTGTTGCTACTTCATAACTGTAACATTGCTAGTATTTTTAATCATAATGGAAATATCTATTTTCCAGTGGTTTTAGGGGTGACCCCTGTGAAAGGTTGTTCGACCCCCAAAGGGTTCTTACAGGTTGAGAAACACTGGGTTAGGATATACTAATCCACAGCACCAGGAGTGAGGGTGGTGTGGGAACTCTGCTACCGTGGATCATTGATCTAGTAAGTGCATCTTAGCAATTACAAGAAATTCAGAATACTCCAGAGCTAGTTCTGAGGGTAAAGAATCAGAAACTACAATCACTGTCTTTATGTGTTTTTTTTTTCTGCAACTCCAGAATCAATGACTAGCTGCATTCCTGTCTTTATTGCCTATAATTCAAAGATATGATTGACACTCAGACTCACTCACTTCAAGCTCCATTGGTTGTTTCTAGTATGAGAAACCGTCTCAGGTAGCCCATCTTACAAGTGATGTCTGTTTCTCCTGCCTTTACCTCCCAGCTGGTGCATTATCACCGGACTCCTAGCTCTCTTATCTTTTTGAGGTATTTATAACCTGTAAATAGAAAAATTTGTTTTATATTTAATGGAGTTCCCTTAAACAGCTTCCTTATTTGTATTCTAAATATATATTTGATTTCTTTAAAGGTAGTTGTTAGTCTAGCATGCACAAGATTCTGGATTTGATACTTAGAACCAGATAGAAAATAAAATAGTAGCAGATGATTACATTCATTTGAAGTCTGTATGTATGTGCACAGGTGGGTGCATACGTGTATGCATGTAAGTGCTGAGGCAAGAGGCAACATCAGATGTCCTAGTAACTACTTTTTTTTTTTTTTT
>NW_022196911.1:100495393-100496480 GCF_008632895.1 Mastomys coucha | reverse complement strand
TTTGAGTAGTGTCTCTCAATCAATTGGGCATTCACTTTCAGCTAGGCTAGCTGAACAGCATGCTTCAAGTATCTACCTGTCTGTCTCTCCCACTATATTCACATTACCCAGATTTCTAGCATGCGATTTTAATTTTTTTTTTTTTAATGTGTATGAGTATTTGTCTCCATGTAATTCTATGCACCACATGTATTGCTGTTACTTAGGGAGCGCATAGGATCCCCTGGAATTGGTGCTATAGATGGTTGTGAACTGACATGGGTGCTGGAAATCAAACCTCAGTCCTCTAGAAGAGCGGTCAATAATCTTAATTCTGAATTATCTCTCTAGCCTCTTATTTCTATTTTTTTTCTATTATATATGTATATGTTTGTGTCTGAGTGTGGTTTTACACATCAGTGCAGTGCCTACAAAGGTCAGAAGAGGGAGTCAAATCCCCTGGATCTGTAATTACAAGTACTTGTAAGGCACTAGATATGGGTGCTAGGAACCAAACTACAAGAGTAGTAAACAGTCTTTGTTTGATTTTGACTTTTTGAGTTAGTATTTTATTGTGTAGCCATGGTAGCCATCGCTGTCCTAGAACTCATTCTGTAGCCCAGGCCTCAAACTCAAAAGAGATTACCTCCTTCCACCTTGTGAGTGCTGAGCTAAAGGTGTGGGTCTCCAGTCTCTGGCCTCAGCTGTTTTATGTGAGCTACTTGGGCTTAGTGTTTGTTCAGGGATCTGGACTCTAGGTTATCATGTGTTTGGCTAGCACTTTACTAACTAATCCATCTCCCCAGCCATCATTTGAGATTTTAATTACGTTTTCTGTCAAAAAATAATATATGCAATCTAGGTAGTAGCATTAAAAAAAGTTTTTGCTAAACTTTTCTTATAAAATTATGTTGAGGTCCTTCCTCTGTCAGTATGTGTGTATGTACTACTTGTAATCTGGTAAACATTTGGGTTCCTTTTTTTCGCCAGAGCTAATTCTCCTAATTACTTTATTCCCATCATGGTTTGGTTTGGTTTTGAAGTTCACTGTCAGAAATTTCAGTGAAGTAGTGATGCTGGGATAAATGGGGTTTTGTTTGCTTGGTTT
>NW_022196911.1:100490024-100495383 GCF_008632895.1 Mastomys coucha | reverse complement strand
TGGCACTCACTCTGTAGACCAGGCTAGCCTTAAACTCAGAGATCTGCCTGTCTCTGCTTCCCAAGTGCTGGGATTAAAGGTGTGCGCTACCACCGCCTGTCTCTGCTGAGGTAAATGTGAATGTATTTTGTCTCTTTTCTTTACTCAGATTGAGTCTGTTTCTCAGCCATCAGAAAACCATGGTGTCCCTGTTAGTCATATTACAGAGTCTTTGTCTACCAAATCATGTGGAGCGCTGAGACCTGTCAATGGAGTTGTTAACAGGTAATGCTTTCTCTCTTCTACTTCTTAAACTTAATTCTCTTATAAATGTTGAATTTGGAGTCCCTAGGTATTCCCAGCCAAGACTGGAAAAACTCCACCATTCATTCATACTTTGTATGTTTTATACTATGCCAAGTATACTTTATTTAGTATGTTCATGCAGTCCCTTGTACCTATCATTGTCTAAAAGGGACTGGCCATGGACTAAATAAAACAGTCTTACAAATTATTTGAAGGTTCTTAATAAGTTCCATAAGCATGTGAATAAAAAATATATATGCTTAGAATTCATTATTCATAGAACTGTCTTTTTGGTTTTTTGAGACAGGGTTTCTCTGTGTAGACCTGGCTGTCCTGGAACTCACTCTGTAGACCAGGCTGACCTCGAACTCAGAAATCCAGCTGTCTCTGCCTCCTAAGTGCTGGGATTAAAGGCGTACGCCACCACTGCCCAGCCGTAGAACTGATAGAACTGTCTTTAAGACTGTTCATTAATATTTGCAAAATTCTTTTCCTACCAATTAAGATTTTCTATACCTTTTGTTAGTCATATTTGTGTTATGGAAGAAAAACTAAGGATGAAAATTTGATCTTTGCACCTTGCAGACATAATAGATAATGTGCACTGAGAACCTCATGACTAAGCATAGACAATGTATTAACACACTTAGATTAATATGCATTGTTATCCAGAGTTGACCTGCTTCTATAGAAGGCCTGTTTGTGTCTGTGAGCATTTGAAAGTCAGGAGATGGAACTCACATTATGAGCTTTGTTTCTTCTGTGTTCCGAAAAGTGAGTGTCTTTCTCCCCTTTGTAGTCTTCAGCCTGTCCTGGCAGACCAAGTTCCGGGTGACAGCTCTGATACTGAGGAGCAACTACATAAAAAGCAAAGGTTGAATTTAGTTTCTTCATCATCTGATGGCACGTGTGTCGCAGCCCGAACTAGGCCTGTACTGAGCTGTAAGAAACGGAGACTTGTTAGGCCCAGCAGCATTGTTCCTCTTTCTAAGAAGGTGGGTACTCAGAGAATTAGTCTGTTTTCAACGTCACTTCCGTTTACCAAATACTGTCCAAAGTTGGCTATCCCCCAAGTTTTCCTGTGAGCCTTCAAAAAATACTGAGTCCTAAACCTGCTTCCTAGAATTTTGTTTAGTTGCTTTGGAGTTAAAACTAAACGTCACCTTACTTTTCTTCTTTCTTTCTTTCTTTCTTTTTTTTTTTTTTTTTTTTTTTTTTTTTTTTTTTTTTTTATTGTTAAATTTTAGGATTTTGATGTAGCATGCCATGTTTAAAGTGATAGTTTCATATGTATCATTGTATTTTGTTCATAAGAAGGTCATAGGCCATGATAAGCAGATATGAAAACTTCTGGCTTAAGTTTTGAAACAAATGGAAGAGTTTAAATTCTGTCATGAACACTTTGAAGGGGATTTCTCATCTTCACTATTCTCCCTGAAATTGCGAGAGTTGGCCTGGCATGGTGGGCACATCTGCACAATCCCAGCACATGACAAGTAGTGGAGGGATCAGGAGTTAAAGATCAGCCTTGACTAAAAACTAAATAATAAATTTGAAGGTGCCTAGGGTTACATAAGGCTCTATTTTAAGTAAACCAACAAAAATAACAGCCAGGTGTGGAACAGTAAGCCCTCCCAGCCATCTGGCTTCTCCCTTCCACGTGTTGATTGTGAGACAAGATCTCTTATAGACTTAAGATGATCTAAACTCCTACTTTACCTCCTGTGTACAGGTGTGAACCACCAGGCTTGACTTTTGCTTTTGAGATGGTTGGGTTGGGTTGGGTTGGGTTGGGTTGGGTTGGGTTGGGTTGGGTTGGGTTGATACAAGGTCTCACTGTAAATCGAGGTGGCCTGAATTCCTGATCCTCTGTCTTAGGTGGAAGGATCACAGGTATACACTACCATACTCTGACAGAAGTGACAGTGGCAGTTGTTGAAGGTTTAGTGCTTTTTATAAGAATTTCATTTTAATGTGCTTGTTTTCCCTGAATGTTTATATGTGTGCCATGTGTATTGCCTAGTGGAGTCAGTATTTTTTTAAAGAACTCACCACCAGGAGTTTGGCTGTGTTGCAGTGAGTGTATGAGCACAGAGTAGACTGGGGTTTTTGGAGGTTTTGTTTGCTTGCTGCTGCTGCTGCTGCTTTTTTGTGGGAAGAGTGTAGGTCACAAGGGTTGGAGACAGAGGACCTCAGGTGACTGGGAAAAGAGTGTACTTGAGGTTCATGATGTGAAATTCCCAAATAATCAATAAAAATATTATGGAAAATAACATACATTAAATAATATGAACTGGGACCTTCTAATTCACTGGAAATTGAATGGAATTCGAATCCATTTAAAGATGCAATAGTATGTATGATTCTTATGTTTATAGTAGACTTGTTTTATATAGAAACTGTATTATATACTAAAGCAAAAAAAATGTTTTAATGTGTTTATTTGACCTGAATGTTTGTATATGTATCATGTATGTTGCACAGTACCCTCAGATCAGCAAAGAATGTTGGATCCCTGGGGCTTGGGTTATAGATGGGTATAAACCGCCATGCTCACTAACAGTTCAACAAGGAGCTGAACATACTCATACTGCTGAGCTATCTGTCCAACCACAAAGACTTGCTTTTAAAAAGGAATCTTCACTAGATTATCTGTCCTTAGCTCCTCTTCGTCCCTCCTTCTTCCTTTGTTCTTTGGGGTTTGTTTTTTGTGTGTGTGTGTGTGTTTTGAGACAGAGTCTGTTAGCCAGCCTGGTTTTACCTCCTAGGCCTCCTGCCTTTACCTCCTGAGGCCTAAAAATTGAGTCAGCCATATGCTATCTTGCCCAGCTTTCAGTACAGTTTTTAAATTACCACAGAAAATGGAGATGACTTCAAGACTGTGTTGAATTTTTGATTGCTTATTTCTTGAATAGCAATGTTTATTTTATTTTTAAATTTATGAAATCTATGTAATAATATATGTTGAAGTACCTGGCTGGTAAGTTCTTCCCTTATGAATCTTTTGTTCTTACGCATTCATTCTTTTGTAAAATACTTGTTGAACTTTGGCGAGTTAAGTCTATCCTAGGTATTGATATGATACTAGATAAGAAACAAAATCCTTATTCATGAAATAACCATATTACTAGTGACAGAAACAAATAAATAAATAGACTATCCAATTTGTCCTGTAGCTGGTGTTTCCACCAGCATGGTGCAGCATGGTCGAGTAAAGTGTTGGGGACCTCAGATAAGGGAGAGGTATGACTATGAGTTCTTTTTTTTTTTTTTTAAGATTTATTTATTATTATATGTAAGTGCATGGTTGCTGTCTTCAGACACACCAGAGGAGGGCGTCAGATCTCATTACGGATGGTTGTGAGCCACCATGTGGTTGCTTGGATTTGAACTCGGGACCTTCAGAAGAGCAGTCAGTGCTCTTACCCACTGAGCCATCTCGCCAGCACTGACTATGAGTTCTTAATAGTTCAAAGTTTAGAGCTATGAAAACTAAATAAAAATGAGCCATGGATGACTAAGAAAGGAATAAAAATCCACCAAAGTGTAGTGTGATAGAGGGGTTTCTAAGAGAAAGGTGGTGTGATTGTCCAGGTCAGAAGCTGTTGACAAATGAAGTAAGATGAAACTGGCTCGGCCATCTTTACTAGAGACCTCAATGAACAGTTATTATAGATGGAAACGAATGAAAACCTGGTTATCATGGCTTCAGGAGAGAACAAGACCAAAAGAACCGAGGTTATTAAAAAGAATATATTTTGGGGGAGTTGGAAAGCTATCTCAGAAAGGGAGTGTTGGTGTTTAAGGGCAATCTGAGAAACTGTACAACTCTGCCTCTAACAGAAGGCAGCATTCAGTGGGGAAAACTGAGGCATATTTGGCAAATGGCAGACTTGTTCTTTGTAACACAAGATTGTAGGGATTCCATATTAGACATCTCAGTTTTTTGTCTCAAAGCTTAAAAATCTAAAAAATGAAAAAGAAAAAATTGGTTTACATAATTAAGTCTTTAGAGGACTTAAATTTATTCGTTTAACTCTATAAATGTAAAGGAAATTTAAAGAAAATAATTTATCTTTGGAATTAACCTAACATAGAAATTATAATGGAAACATTAAACATACATAATTTAATTTTCATTATATACAGAAGTTGTGTTTTGTTTTTTGAAGGTAGAGGACAGTTCAGGAGATCCATGTGCGTGAGACTAAAAGCATTTGTCAGAGACAGATTGTCAGTTTTGTTTTGCTTTTCACAGGTTCACCGGAATGTCCGCTCTGGCTGTGATGTGAATCCCTCTTGTGCACTGTGTGGTTCAGGCAGTGTGACTACCATGCCTCCTGAAATACACTATGAAGCACCTCTGTTGGAACGTCTTTCCCAGTTGGACTCATGTGTTCACCCTGTGCTAGCATTTCCAGATGGTAAGAAAGACAACAGAGTTTACTAGAGTCTAAGCAATGATCTAAAGGGGTTACAGGTGAAAGAAAACCAGTGAGATCAGACACTTACTATCACTCACTTTCTCTCAACAACTTCTCCTGCCTCAGCCTCCCAAGTGCTAGGATTACAAATGCATGCCACCAAGCCTTACTTTTCTGGTCATTATTTTAATTTTTCAAGGTTTTTTTTGTGTGTGTGTGATTATTGCCACATCTATGTATACCAGAAGCATTTCTGGTGCTCAGAGGTCAGATCTGGAACTGGAATTAATTGTGAGCCTGCATGTGGGTTCTGAGAGCTGAACCTGGATCTTCTTTAAGAGCAGCAAATGCTCTTAACTGCTAAGCTATCTTTTCTACCAGATTTTAATTTTCTTGATTCAAAATATATTTGTAACACTTAAACTCCTAACCATAGATTTGGGATTTAGACAAGAGAATTGATAAGCTCAGTTTACAGGACTGAATGTGGACATAGGGGTACTACACCATTCCAAGTAGGATTTTTGAAATATTTTGCTTGTTTATAAGGTCAGACCTAGGCAATTTCTTTTTCTCTTTGGTTTTTTCGAAACAGGGTTTCTCTGTGTAGCCCTGGCTGTCCTGGAACTAACTCTGTAGACCAGGCTGGC
>NW_022196911.1:100487215-100490006 GCF_008632895.1 Mastomys coucha | reverse complement strand
AGACCAGGCTGGCCTCAAACTCAGAAATCCACCTGCCTCTGCCTCCCAAGTGCTGGGATTAAAGGCATCTGCCATCACTGATCTAGGCAATTTCAATTACTGGTTTTAATCATGTTTCATTCATAGTAATTGGCCCTCATACCTTTTTCACTTACACATTTAGTAATGTTCCTGTTGGGATAATTTTGTTATAGTCTAAGTAACAGCCATATTAGAATGCACCTAACTTATAAATTGAAAGATTCTCAGAAACAGACGTGCCCAACTTTAGAGGGAACCATACACATTATACTCTATATGAATAGCATCCCTGAGGTATTGCCATTTCACAAATGTCTTTGAATGACTTTGTGAAGACCAGCAACTCAGCATGTGACCTCATTGCTTCAACTCCTGTCCACTGTGTTTAGCTGCTTTGGCCTGCCCTCTTGCAGTTTCTCCTCTAAAAGATGGTGTAAAGGTAGGGGATTTCCCACTATTTTGTTTTGTGACAGGATCTCTCTTTATAGTCCTGGCTGTCCTAAACTTGATATGTAGACCAGGCTGGCCTTGAACTCACTGCCTGCTTCTGCCTTCCAAGTACTGAGATTAAAGAGAGGAGCCACCAGGCCTTGTCCGCACCTCTTTTTTTTTTTTTTTTTTAAAGATTTATTTATTTATTATATGTAAGTACAGACACACCAGAAGAGGGCATCATATCTCATTAAGGCTGGTTGTGAGCCAACATGTGGTTGCTGGGATTTGAACTCAGGACCGTCAGAAGAACAGTCAGTGGTCTTAACCACTGAGCCATCTCTCCAAACCTCCCCCCCCCCAATTTTTTTTAAAAGACAAGATTAGTATTGTTTTGACTCCTTTAAGTTCTAAATGGTTACATTCTTCCTAAACCACAGTGTGAGTTTAGTTCTGTTGATTTCCCCATCCTCACTTAGGAACAGGGAGTGTGTCAGGGTCTCATGTATTCTGTAGCCTCAAACTCACTCTGTAGCCAGAATGACTTTTGAACTTCTGATCCTTCTACCTCCATCTTGAGTGTGTTGGAATTACAGGCATGTGTATCATCATTGGATTTATGTGGGTACTGGACATTGGACCCAGGGCTTTAAGAGGACAAGCATTCTGCATCCCCAACCCACTATTTCCATCAAATTTATTGTCTATTAATTTTGGGGTGCTGGGCATTGGTGGCGCACGCCTTTCATCCCAGCACTTGGGAGGCAGAGGCACGCAGATTTCTGAGTTCGAGGCCAACCTGGTCTACAGTGTGAGTTCCAGGACAGCCAGGGCTACACAGAGAAACCCTGTCTCGAAAAAAAAAAATTGGGGGGTGTTTATTAGGGTTTCTCTACATTTAGAACTTTTAATATGATAGTTATTCTGTGGCACTGTGTGTTTTATTTGTATTTCCTCATTGGTTTGTAGAGTTGTTGGGATCAAAATCAACTGCCATTCTTTGTCTTATTGTGTCTTCCACCTTCAGCATATTTTAGGTGCTCCCATTACATTTGTTCAGATAAGAAATTGAGCTGGATAAGCCTTATGGTACAGTCCTGCAATCCTAGCTATTAAGGGGAGGCTAAGACAGGAGACCTGCTGGTTATGTAGACTCTGTCTTAAAATAAAAAGAGGCAGATGTGGTAATGCACTTAAGAATCGTGACACCTGAGGTCAGGCGTGGTGGCGCACACCTTTAATCCCAGCACTTGGGAGGCAGAGGCAGGTGGATTTCTGAGTTCCAGGATAGCCTGGTCTACAGAGTGAGTTCCAGGACAGCCAGGGTTACACAGAGAAACCCTGTCTTGAAAAACCAAAAAAAAAAAAAGAATCTTGACACCTGGGAGAGAGAAGTGGGAAGATTGCCATGAGTTTGAGGCCCATCTGGTTGATGTAACAAGTTCTATACTGTAGTGAGAATTCATCTCAAATAACTGAGAAAGAAGTTGAAATTAAAGGGGTCAGGGCTGTTCACCATAAATCCTAGCACTCAAAAATCAAGGCAAATGGATCTCTGTGAGTTCTAGGCCAGCCAAGGCTACATAGTGAGATTTCCCCCATCTTTTTTGGGTTTTTCGAGACAGAGTTTCTCAGTGTTACAGCTACTCTGTAGATCAGGCTGACCTTGAACTCCACCTGCCTCTGCCTCCTGAGTGCCAGGATTAAAAGACCAGCTAAGTCCTCACCTTTTCTTTTCTTTTCTTTTTTTTTTTAAAGGTCATAAGTGGGGGAAAAAAGAGGCTTAGCAGGTAAAGGCACAGGCATGATTCTTGTTCAGTAGAAAGTCTGTGGTAGCATACATCTGTAATCCCACACTCCTGTAGCAGGATAAGAAGCAAATCAGGAGAGTCACAGAGAAACTTGCAGGTCAGCTAGCCTGGTGGCACATGCCTTTACTGGTTAGTTAGAGGCAGGCAGCTAATGGTGTATTTCGGGTTTGAGGCCAGCTTGGTCTACAGAGAAACCCTGTCTCAAAACCACAGCAACCAAAAAGCTGGGGGCAGGGAGGTAAGGATAGGACTGCTCTTGTAGCTGCTTGGTAGAGCTCTTGCTTCTTACTAGTATGTGTAAAACCATTTGTTTAACCTCCACTATTGAAAAATAAATGTAAGTACTGTATGAAACCTTATATCTCTAGCTATAGAAAATGAAGGAATAAAGTGTGATTTTTATTAGTATTGCAGAAAGGGGGCCTATACTGGCTGGTTTTGAGTGTCAACTTGACAGATGCTGGAGTTATCACAGAGAAAGGAGCTTCAGTTGGGGAAGTGCCTCCATGAGATCCAGCTGTGGGGCA
>NW_022196911.1:100440920-100486677 GCF_008632895.1 Mastomys coucha | reverse complement strand
ACTCAGAAATCCGCCTGTCTCTGCCTCCCAAGTGCTGGGATTAAAGGCGTGCGCCACCACCGCCCAGCGAGGGTATATACTTCTAACAGAAGGAAGAAGTGAGCATTGCAGAACACTCAAGCGGGCTTGAGAAAATGGTTGAAAATAACAAGCAGAATCTTCCAGCAAATACAGAATATCAGAACTTGGGGAACTGAAGACTCAGTCTTTCAGTCACATTTCATTTTCTTTAAGGAAGTAGTAGTTTGAGACAGAGTTGATAATCAGTTTATATTTTATTTACCTGATTAAGCACTACACCTTCTTAAATAATAACATGTTAATCTTATGAAATGGAATGTGAGACATCTTACAGCTGAATGAATCTCTTATGGTTTTTTACATTTTTTTTAAGAGTATTTAATTTCAGACTAGTAATTGGCCCTCGTACCTTACCCTCCAGAGTGCAGGATTATATACATGCAAGCTACATGCCCATTATCTTAAAATATTTCATCCTTTCGTTCAGGCCTTCCAGTCTGCCTAGTTTGAATTTTCAGTACTTCTTTTTAAACAAAGAGCTTTGTATATATGGGCAAGCACTCTTTAACACTGAGCTGCAACCCCAGGCCATGTTCAGATTTTTGGCAGTTTCCATGTCCTTAGGATAACTACCATTCATTTAGTGTACACACTCAGACAAACAATACTTAAGAACTTGTGTTGTTCACGGGGTCTTGCTCACTCTTTTATAAAAGTGATTAAAAGAAAATGCAGTACCTTCTGTATTTGTGAGTCTGTTTTTTAGTTCATTGTTTTGTGATAAGGTCTCACTATGTAGCCTTAGCTAGCCTTGAACTTGGAGCAGTTCTTCTGCTCCTACCTCCCAAATCCTGGAATTTAGAGGTATGCACCATCACACTCAGCTGTTTGGTGTATTTATTTTAGGGGTTAGGATAGGTAAATCTTTTCCCCTTGTCAGCTCACCCTTCCATTTGTCTGTCTTCTATTCCTTACTCCCCTTTTGTATGTGCTAGAAATCAAACCCAGGGCATTGCAAATCCTAGAAAAGTGTTCTGCAACTAGACTATAGCATTGACCCTCATTTTGTTAATAAAAAAAAAAAAAAAAAAAAAAAAAAAAAACTAAAACTTCTGGACCCTTGTGGTCTTTCTATGTGTAGCCCTAGCTGTCCAGGAACTCTCTGCTGACCAGACTGGCCAAACTATGAAAAAGGTCTAGATGCCAGCCAGCCTCTGCTTCTCAAGGGCTGAGGTTTAAGGTGTGTTTTGTTGCCACCACCAGCTTATGTGTTGGGTTTTTGTTTGTTTGTGATTTTTTGTTTTGTTTTGTTTTTAGACTGTGTCTGATCTCTTCTAATTTTGACTGAGAATAATTTTCAGTGCTCAGTTTTGCTACTAGTTTCACAGTACTGAGAGGGAAATAGGTTCCAGAGTGTTGTCAATAGTTGGTAATAAGAGCTTATTATACTACTTCAGTATGCTTTTTTAAAGCTCCTAAGGAAGCTGGAGAAATGGGTCAGTGGTTAAAAGCCATTGTTGCTCCTGCAGTTCCCAGCACCCACGTAGTAGCTCCACCTGTGGGAGTTTGGACTTCTCTTTCAGCTTTCAATGACACCAGGTACATGCATGGTACAAATAACAGCTGTAAATTTTGTGAAAATTCATTGACAGAATTAAAAATGCACTTGGGATTTTATGCTTGGGATATAGCTCAGTCGGTATACAGTGCTTGCCTAGGATGGGTGAAGTACTGAATCCCATCCCCAGCACCATGTGAACAAAAACTGTAGAGTGGGGCTAGACCATTATTTTTCTTTTTTTTTTTTTTTAGATATTTTTTTATTTACATGTAAATTTCTCCTTTCCCAGTTTCCCCTCCAAAAACAAACAAACAAACAAAAACAAGAACAAACCCCTGTTGCCTCCCCCGTCCCCGTGCCTGCTACCCCACCCTCTCCCACTTTCTGGCCCTGGCATTCCCCTACGCTGGGGCTCAGAACCTTCACAGGGCCGAGGTCCTCTCCTCCTATTGATGATCGAATTTGCGATCCTCTACTATACACATGCTGCCAGAACAATCAGACCCACCATGTGCAGTCCTTGGTTGGTGGTAGAGACCCTGGGAGCTCTGAGGACAAACAACAATAGGCCATTATTTTTCATGTAATACATTTTGGTCTTTCTTCCAGGTCCTCCCTATCATCACACCCATACAGCTTCATGCTCTTTCTCTCTAAAAGAAAGAAGAAAGAGCGAAAGAAAAATCCAAACAAACCAATAAGTCAAAAATGACAGAACAAAATCAAAATAAAACATAAAAACATGAAACCTAGCTGGGCAGTAGTAGCCCAGCTTGGATCTCTGAAGACAGCCAGGGCTATACAGAGAAACCATGTCTTGAAAAACAAACACAAGGGGGCTGACTGCTCTTCCGAAGGTCCTGAGTTCGAATCCCAGCAAACACATGGTGGCTCACAACCACCTGTAATGAGATCGCACGCCGTCTTCTGGCAAGTCTGAAGACAGCTACAGTGAATTATGCCAGAGCAAGTGGGGCCCGATAGAGTGGGGCCAGCAGAGGTCCTAAGTTCAATTCCCAGCAGCCAAACACATGATGGCTCATGCCCAACTATCTGTACAGCTACAGTGTACTCATACACATAAAATAAATAAATAGAAAGAAAGAAAAACAAACACAAAACATAAATTCCATTTTGTATTGGCCAAACTTCTCTTGGGCATGAAGCCTGCCTTGGAGTGTAGTTGATACACCTAATAAACACTCCATTGGAGAAAACTGATTTTTTTTGTTTTACAACAGGTATTAGTTGCAGAGAACTTTTTGCTTAGTAGTAGAACTTAGTGTCTGCTTCCACTTCCCAATTGTGCAGTTTGTGTGGTTTGAACCTATGGTATGCATGCTGTCTCAGACTCCTTGCAAGTAGCAAGGAATTGAGTTTCAGCCCCCAACCCTGGTATACATAGCAAAGTTCAGCAAAGGATATATAAACTCTGTCACAAAAAAATCAAAACAAACCAGAGTATAGACCAGGAATATACTGTAAGTGAACAGTGGGCCACCAAAATTGAGAAGGTAATAAAGGGCCTGGTTTGATTTTTATTGAGACAGTCTCTTAGGCTACAGCCTAAGATCTCACAGCAATCCTCCTGCCTACGTTTCTCAGATGCTATGTCTGGAGGTTTTTTACAAAACCTTGAAAAACAGTTATACTGTCTTTAGTAAGTAAGCACTCGGTATTAGAGTACAATGGAAGAATAACTTTTAAAGCCTACAGGAAAATGATTGGGATCCTAAAAATTAGTTTTCTAGAGAATTACTAAAATACTTACTTCTTAGGAAAACACATACTGATTTCAAGCCAGCCATGATGGTCCATGCCTACAGTTACAACTATTCAGAAGGCTAAGGCGGGAGGATCTCTAGAGCTTAAGGAACATAGTAAGACTTTGTCTTAGAGGGTAGGGAGGGAGGGATGTTTTTGTTTGTTTGTTTTTAAACTAAATAGCTTTAAAAGAAAACAGATAGTCAAAGATGATAGGGCTCTAGAGAAGGGGAGAAGGGGGTGGTATAACTTGCACTGGAGGAAGGTTACCAGTGCTTACTTTAGCCACAGATAGCATAGGATGTGCTGTGCCATAAGGCAGCACAATTGCTCAATAAGTGCCTAGAAATGGTATGTTTGCAATATGCCACACCAACAAAACCAACAAACTTAGAGTAATCCATGGGAAAGAAAGTCCCCCCATCGATGTAAAAGAGTGATGTTGTATTTTTACCCCTATTGGAACTTGTAAACAAAAAGCCGAGATTGTAACTACTTAAGATAGAATGACCATCCATAAAGATCACATAAGTGGCTTTTCCATATGACTGCCCCTGCTTAGGCAAGTGAGACTACTTCTTAAACCAGAGGTGTGTGAAATAGGTATATTGACCTCTGGAGAGTCAGTGACTGGAGACCCTTTAAGGACAGAGGAGCCTGGGGGGGTCAGGTTCTTGGACTAACCTGCAGTGTTTTATGTTTCTCACAGATGTTCCCACAAGCCTGCACTTCCAGAGCATGCTGAAGTCTCAGTGGCAAAACAAGCCTTTTGACAAGATCAAACCTACCAAAAAGTTTTCTCTTAAGCACAGAGCAACCATGCCATGCAGTCTGTCAGATCCAGTTCGTAAAGACAGACACAAGTTGGTCAACTCCTTCCTAACAACAGCCAGTAAGTCTCCAGGAACTGAGGAGTCCTCTGCAATCACTATTGCCACAGTTCTTACCTCTCATATTTTTTGGTTTTCTATGCCTGTATTCTGGAATTGGGAAAAGCGTTTAGTTGTTTAATACAAATTCAACTCACAGCTTAATCCGTCTGATTGTTTTGGATGCTTTCTGATAGACTTTAGAAGCTATTTCAAACAGGCAGGACCTTAAATATTGAGTGAACAACCAGCAGCAATATGATGTGGGCAGGTTGACTTCTGAAGCCTGGTATTAACATTTCTGTTTGTGACTCCCTGTCCCTGTCCTAGCTATTGTACCATTAACTAGAATATTGAGTCCCAGACTATCCTGCTGCCCTGGGTATATAGCCTTAGGAGAATTGAAGAGCTCAGAACTCAAATAAGATTTGAGTAAATGTATTTCACAGCTCTTTTTTGTTCCCCTCTTCAGAGCTGTCCCATCACCAAACACGGCCTGACAGGACCCACAGGCAGCACTTAGACGATGTGGGGGCTGTGCCCATGGTAGAGCGAGTGACAGCTCCAAAAGCAGAGCGCTTGCTCCACCTACCGCCACCTGTGCATGACCCAACCCACAGCAAAATGAGATTGCGAGATCATTCATCTGAGAGAAGTGAAGGTACGGCCAGGCCCGGCACCTCTACCTGCATTGGCACTTGCTCAGAGCTTTCTGGGACAGCCCAAGCTTCTCTTAAACCCCCTAACCCAAGCTTTGTCCATCACTTGCTAGAAAGGCATAGCAGGGGTCACTGTTGCTTCTAAATGCAGGTCACTTCTTACTGCTACAATATCTGCCCAGTCCCCTATCTCCCATCAATTAGTTTGCTGCAGCTTTTTTATCCTCTAGGCTTAAAAAAGCATTTTTGCCTTTAGTGTATATTGCTGGCCTTCCTAACACACGTTAGAGGTTGAACTGGTTAGCCATTTAGCCGTGTATTTCTATTTCTCTCTTTTCTGTTGACTTTTGCAGTGTTGAAGCATCACACAGACATGAGCAGTTCGAGCTACTTGACAGCTACCCACCATCCACCGCACAGCCCCCTGGTGAGACAGCTTTCCACCTCATCAGACGCCTCCACACCCACCAGCTCTAGCTCACAAGTTGCAGCCAGCACATCTGTAAGTACCTATATGGAGTTGATAGGACACTCTTCAGATTACAGGGCACTCATAGTAGTTCTAGAGACCCATGTAGATACTTGACCCTCTGCGAAGTTTTCTTAGAGTTTTTCATAGTAAAAGTGGATCTCTGCTAAGTCGTGGGTAGATAGTTGCTGTAGCGGCAAGGGTGGGTGGTGGTGGTGGTCGTCATCGTCTTGTTGTTGATAATGATAATGGTATTTTGATGGGTTTAGTCGGTTGATTTTTGAGCAGGAGAGTACTGGTAACTTGTCCATAGTTGGCCTGGTTTGACGTACAACACACTGTCTAGAGACAGGTTTTCTGAAGGTGCTTTTTGACTCTTTGGGATCTGTTTTCACGCAGAACTTACGTACCATGGCACCCTAATCTTTTTATGCCAAAAAGTGAACATGAGAAGAAGCATGAAAGAGAACTATTTTTAGACATTCAAGACTACAATTTTCTTGTTTCTGCTATTGATGAATGGCACTGGGATGCTAAGAATGACCAAGGGAGAAGGTAGAATTAATGCTTTTGCAGGTGTACAGAGCAGAAATATACAGCAGGCTACTTGTGACCATATTTACACTTAGTATATGCATAATGGGAGCCATTTAAAGCATACTCCCTACCTTCTAAACTATCAAATCCCATTCAGGAAGTTATTTGCATAGCCATTCCAGATATAGTCTCATTAAACACAAACCTATAGCCGAGTATAGTTATCCAACCATCACTTATGGTAATTATAACAAGTGTAATTGTACTTGCAATAATAAGATCTGTTGCTGTGATATTTTTTAAGCACTTACACAACTGGTCTTGATGGTACAGGTCTGTAATTCTAACACTCAGGAGACTGAGGTAAAAAGGATCAATAGATATACATTCCATCCCATTTAAATCTATGCTGTCCTTTGATAAATAGATAGCATTATGAATAGTGATTTTTTTGTGGACGTGAAAACTAAGACTTCCCAGGGTTGTGTGTGTTTCATAAGGTGAGGTAGTTTGAAGGTGTGATTGTGATTCAAACCCTTATAGTCTGACTTCAAGGTCAGCTCTCCTACCAGAACATTACAAGGCCTTGGCCTGAGATGGGGTTATATGAAGCTCTGAGCTCACAGAATGTGCTCACTAAGCCCCTGGAATCAGGTACAAATTCAGATTGTTCTTTGGTTTTATAGATCACTGCCTCTTGCACATAGCCTTCTTCCTTCACCTTCTCTACTCATAGACTTTGTCTGAATAGGTGTATAGTATTCCTCACACACTCCACCAAACACTTGCCAAGAGTTTCACATAATCGGATAAAGAGTAATGAGAGTAATTCTCACTTTAAAAAACAAAACAAAACACAAACTCTTAAGGTCAAGGACTTAGTGTAAATCAGTATTTTTTTTTTTAATCTGTCAGCCCTGATGAGAGTCTGGAGAGTGGTGACTTAGACCTTAGACCATTTAGAATTAGTCTTACTAAATACGTATTCTATACATAGCATGCTAATGTTTTAGGCCCTTTTTTGACAGGGTTCCTCTATATAGTCCTATAGCTCACTGGCTCAAAATTCACAGAAATCCTCCTGTCTCTGCTTCCCAAGTGCTAGGGTTAAAGACAATTGCCACACCCAGCTCCTTTGGGCTCTTATTACCTCATTTATTCAGAGAATCAAAGATTTATTGAATAATAAGCAGAGTGATATGCCAAATTTAGGTTGATAAGCAAGATGGTAAGAGGACAAAGGGGTGCAAGGCCAGGGCTTTTAAGGTATTTGTAGCTGTGCTTCATAGGGATCTGTGTTAAAGTCAAACATAAAGTAACACTTAGGGTAGAATTGAACAGGAGGACCGTGAGTTGCCCAGCTCGGGCTGTATAGTAAGACCATCCAAAAGATACTTAAAGTAGAAGGGGAAAGACCACATGCTTTGTTTCTCTCTGTTGAGGGTGAGTGCTAGCAGAATGGGTGTAGAAGCAGAGGGTGCAGGCCAGAGGCCTGAGAAGTCTGAGAGAAATACATACCTTTTTCTAGCCGGAGCTTCATTCTTGACTAAGAAAGGAAGAGCTGGCTCTCTCAAGGCTCCTTAAGATGCATTTCTTGTGGATCATAGAACGTAAGCCAAGATGTGACAGTAACAGCTCAACCAGATAAGAGTTCCAAAAATCTCAACCATTGTAGTTAAGCTGTGACCTAAAATTGTGAGGTGGGGACCTGAAATCATTCATGACACCATCTGAAATTCTGCTTTTTAATAATCTTACAGTGTCCTACGATAATGAAATGAATAGATTATCTCACCTTCCAAAGAGATATAATAGTTGGTTAGGGGTAGTAGCTTAGCTTATCTTTCTTACTAACCCCTCCCTGTGGGCTGACCACACTTGGTGGTTTGGGTATGACCTCTTGGGTGTTTCCAGCTATATGTTGCCATGACAACATATTTGTCATCCCACTGTTTCCCTATGGCCTCTTACAGCTCAGTTAACAGGCTGCTTCAGAATAAGGTATTTGCTTTTTGGGCAGACGCAGCAGATAGAGTTCTCCTTCTGTCTAGGACTCAGTCATTTGGCTCTCTGCTTTATTCACTGTTTGTCTGGTTTTTTAAGACAGGGTCCTTCTATGTAGGTCTGGCTTTCCTAGAACTTGCTCTGTAGACCAGGCTAACTCATAAAGATCTGTCTACATCTGCCTCCCAAGTGCTGGGATTAAAGATGTGCAGCACTACGCCTGGCTTTATTACTCTTAGTAGGCTATGTACCATTTATGCACTTTGCTTCTGTTATTGGACCCTTGAAAGTATTACTTCCCCAAAGATTTAATGTTCTCACTTACTGTGGAAACATATCCTTTTGGGATTGGGGGCGGAAACTATAGACAGATCCTTCTTTTCAATTTCCTTCCACTCTTCTCTTTCCCCAAAATAATAGAAAGATGAGAGTTATATGAGGGCTGAGAAGGTGGTTGGTACAGACTTAGCTGAGGAATTGAGATCTTCAAGAGGAAGGTGTTTTCATCTCAGCTAAGGTAAGATGGTTTGTTAAGCTAGTCTTATTCTTTGAGCCTCTTTTTCTGGTAAAAGAGTTCAATGCTTTTAATCTAACTAGTTAACATTGTTCCAAGGGTAGCTCTTAACCACAGAGCCATCTCTCCAGCTCTAAAACAAGGATTTTAGATTTTAAAAGAGGAATGTTAAAGCTGGGCAGTAGTGGCGCGAACAAACCTTTAACTTGGAAGGCAGAGGCAGGTGGATCTCTGTGAGTTTGAGGCCAGCCTGGTCTCAAGTTCCAGGATAGCCAGGGCTATCAAGAGAAGCCCTGCCTCAAAAACAAACAAACAAGCAAACAAGGAATGTTAGTAGAATGAAGTAATAGGAACTCCACCACCACCACATTGTCTTAAAATCTAGAATACCCGTCTATAAAAATCTAGCAGTTCTATTCCCACGTGAACCCATGAAGGAGAAGGATGGCCAGGGAGAGTGCCTTGTGAATGGGATTTATTCTTTAGGGCTGCCACACACAGGGACACACATGCTACACACACGTGTGTCCCAAGAATTCTGCTCCCAGAGACAAACTGTTTAGATATACACTTGTTGCTGTGGTGGCCACTGCTACCCAAGGACCCATGTGCATGGTCATTCTGTCACATGACTGATGGTTTTAAATTTGTAACATTGTGCCTCCCTTGAAACTTAAACTTTTGTCTTACAGCAGCCAGTAAGGAGGAGAAGGGGAGAGAGCTCATTTGATATTAACAACATTGTCATCCCAATGTCTGTTGCTGCAACAACTCGTGTTGAGAAACTACAATACAAAGAAATCCTTACTCCAAGGTATAGAGAAGACCTGTTTATTCAGCTCCTCCTCTCCATATTCTCTTTCTCGTCTGACCAAGCAGTCCTTATCCTTGAATTGTTTTCTTTTTAAAAGAAAGGTCTGGGGCCAGGCTTGATGGTCCTTCCTGGTTCCCCAGAGTGTAATGTGGGCTATAGGTCTAGACTTTATTTCCAGAAACAACAATGAAAAAGACATGAGAACTCATGCCTGTAGTTCCAGACATTAGAAGGCTACAGCAGTTCAAGGCCAGCCTAGTCTAGAATGAGACTTCAAGGCTTTTTGTTTGGGGGAATGGTTGAGGGGGTTGTTTTCATTGGGAGTAGCTTCTTGCATGGATGGTGTATGCCTTTAGTCTTAGCAGTTGGGAGACTGAGGCAGATGGATTATGAGATTTGCTACCCACTTGGGATACATAGTAAGAGACTCTGTTTCAAAGAAGCAAGAGCAAATAGGAGGTGGGAGAGGGGTGCCTGATAGGAGTAAAATTATTTCTGTTAGCTTCTTTATTCCATTGTCTGAATCCACCAACCCAAAGGTCAAACCTAGCAGGCCACTCAGACTGTGTGTTTTAGAATACTGAATGTATTGTCTCAACATCAAATCAGATTTCTTAAAATGTTCATTTCATTTATAAGCCTCTATAGGAAAGTTCAAATATTGTGTTCTGTAGGATATGAATCAACTAATATTAAATACTATTTATTTAAAATTGAGGTTGACGGTCTTATCAGCCTCACTTCTAACTGCTTATATTTCTGTTTCCCGCCTTTGTGTGTGTTTGCATGTGGGGCTTCATTTAGAGGTAGGAGCATCATAGCCTGCCTACAATCCAGTGATTTTTTTTTTTTCTTTTCTTCCTGTTTGCAGCTGGCGAGAGGTTGATCTTCAGTCTCTGAAGGGGAATCCTGATGAAGAGAATGAGGAGGTAATACCATATTTATACTGTCTTGGAAGAACATGCACACCCACCCCAAACACTCAGACATAGGATATCAAATGTAAGCTCAGCATATTCTGTTAATAACAGCACTACAATGGGGAGAGACTGATTCTAGAATTATTCTGCTGATTCATACCCTTAGCTTCCTGGGGAAGAGAGATTGACAAAACTGCTTTGTTGCAGATCGAGGACCTATCTGATGCAGCCTTTGCTGCCCTGCATGCCAAATGTGAGGAGATGGAAAGGGCAAGGTGGCTGTGGACCACAAGTATGCCACCCCAGCGTCGAGGCAGCAGGTAATGGGCAAACATGGGTTCCCAGTATCTATTGAGAAAGGGAGGATGGTAGTTACAGAAAGTATGTTGAAAGGCCTACTGGTTAAAATAGAGATTTAGCCAGAGTTGTTTAAAAGGCCTCAAAAGTTGGTCCTCTATTGATGGGGACTGGTTTTGCAATATTAACTCTAGATGGCTCAGTAGGTTAGAAGTGCTTGCCCTCCCAGTCTCATGAACCATTTCCTTAAAAGAGTGGTGGGAGCTGGGCTGTGATGGCCCACACACCTGGGAGGCAGAGGCAGGCGGATCTCTTGAGTTCAAGGCCAGCCTGGTCTACAGAGTGAATTCCAGAACAGCCAAAGCTACACAGAGAAACCCTGTCTCAAAAAAAAAAAGAGTGGTAGGAGACCACCTATTTTTCTTTGACTTGTTTTCAAAACTTGAACTAGTCCCTATTGTGAATTCTCTAGGCAATGCTAATAATTGCTCATGGCTCTTAGACCTACCTGTGTAGGTAAAAGTGGAAGCAAGTACAGTCTTTATTTGCCTGGCAGTGGTGGTGCACACCTTTAATCCCAGCACTTGGGAGGCAGAGGCAGGCGGATTTCTGAGTTCGAGGCCAGCCTGGTCTACAGAGTGAGTTCCAGGACAGCCAGGGCTACAGAGAAACCCTGTCTCGAAAAACCAAAAAAAAAAAAAAAATTATTTATTATGTGTAAGTATACTGTATACTGTAGCTGTCTTCAGACCCCCAGAAGAAGGTATCAGATCTTATTACAGATGGTTGTGAGCCACCATGTGGTTGCTAGGATTTTAACTCATGACCTTCAGAAGAGCAATCGGCACTCTTAACCGGCACTCTTAACCGCTGAGCCATCTCTCCAGCCCAGTTGATGGATCTTAAAAGAGTACCATTACTGTCAGTTCATATTAAAATTGCCTTGATGTAGATGCCTTTAAATAACTCCTTACTACCCCCACCCCCCAAAAGAAGCAGAAAAAGTGCCTATGACTGTGTCCTCACTTACTGATTGGTATATTTCTTGGCTCAGGTCTTACAGGTCATCAGACGGCCGGACCACCCCTCAGTTGGGCAGTGCCAACCCCTCCACCCCACAGCCAGCCTCCCCTGACGTCAGTAGTAGCCACTCTCTGTCAGAGTTCTCCCATGGTCAATCTCCTAGGAGTCCCATTAGCCCAGAACTGCACTCAGCCCCTCTCACCCCCGTGGCTCGGGACAGTCTGCGACACCTGGCCAGTGAAGACACCCGATGTTCCACACCAGAGCTGGGGCTAGATGAACAGGTAAGAGGGGAGAGGGCAAGATATGAGGTAGAACTGGGAGCAAGCAGCATGTGCCAAAGCCAAGAGCTCTCCTCCTCTCTGTTGTTTGGAATGGAGTGTGGTTGCTCACTGTTCCTGTGGTACCCCACCTTGGGAGGAATCTCCTAAACTTCTCCCCAATAATACTAGACAGACTAGTTGTAGATTGCAGGCTGTAAGATTGAGGTCAGGGCCTTGGCCCTAGAAATTGGTCATCACCAGTTCGTCTTGTCTGTCCACAGTCAGTCCAGCCATGGGAACGACGGACCTTTCCTCTGGCCTATAGTCCCCAGGCAGAATGTGACGAGCAGCTGGATGCCCAGGACACAGCAGCCCGCTGCACTCGCCGCACCTCAGGCAGCAAGTCTGGCCGGGAGACAGAGGTGGCACCCACCTCGCCTCCTGTTGTCCCCCTCAAGAGTCGGCATCTGGCAGCAACAATCGCAGCTCAGCGCCCAACTCACAGATGAGCGGGAAGTGACTCTACAGACTCAATATTATTGGCATTAAAGCTTCAGAAATCTCTGCGTTTGATATTCAAACATCATATGCTGGAAATTTTCACAGTTTTTAGTGAATTTAAGGAATTTAGATCCTCCTTTGGTTGGTTTGGTTTTGTTGTTTGTTTTCTTGTTCTGTTTTCATGTCACACCTGAGCACTTCCTCCAGTTGGCAGACAAGTTCAGGAAGAGACCCTGCTGGCCTGGTCCTGCATGTCCTCTGTACTGTTGGATCACTGGACTTCCAATGTTAGATGATCACTCCTCCCCTGCACCTGTGGGGTAGGGTGGACCAGCCAAATGGCAGCAAGTAGAAGACTCCAGATCAGCACAGCCTTCTCAGATTAGGGTGGGACAGAGCAAAAGCAGTCTGGGCTCTTCCCTTCCCTCCAGTCTGTGACTTGGCTTAGCTCTGGTTGGTCACCCCCTTCATTGGTCTTCTAGGATGGAGCACCCTTCCAGCTAGCCTCTTTGCTCTGTTGGCTGGTTCTTGTCACTGAGCTCTGGGCCAGCAGGATAGCTGGCTTCACCTTGTCACCTGAACCTTGGAGGCCCATTTTCAGTTTCATCTGCATTTGGTCGTCTGTTTTGGCTCTTTGACTGCAGTGCCCTGCTGCAGCTGCTCAGGTCACCCTACCCTACCTTCCCCATTTTTTCTCCCTCCATGCCCTCACACAGATACGGTAGACCTTCCAATCAGAGCTTCTATGACCCATTCCCACTCCCCTCAAAACTAGGAAGTCCATGGAGTACACGTCATCACTTATGTATCATGTTTTCACTGACAAGTTCACTTGTCGTGTCTCCTTCACAGCTCTGTCAGACAGTCACTTAGACTCTCTTCCCCCAACCCCTTGCCTGTGGAACGCTGTCCAGTCCTAGCTGTGGTTTCCATCATTCCCCATGAACCTCCTGTTAGCCTTGTGCCTGTCTTATGTATAATCACATCACCAAAAAAAAGGGGAGGGGGAAAGGAATTTTCTTTTTCTGCCATTTTATAATCGTACAAAAATAGTAGGCAGACTGCTTAATGGTTGGGGTTTTTTCACAATTTTCAACATTAGTAATTTTTTTTTCTTTCTGTTTGCAAGTTAAAAGGTTTGTCATTGTTTCTTTAAACAACAATAATGCACCATATCCCTATGCATAAAGTGCTTCTTCTATTTATAAGGTTGAAAATTCTGAATAACCCTTTTAGCATTGTAAAAAACAAAAACAAAACAAAAAAAACCAAAAAAGACAAAAATTGAAAAAAACTTGTATTTTGTAAATATTTTCTTTTCCTGCTTTGAGCTGTGTAATGGCAGCGAACATGTAGCTGTCTTTGTTCTATAGAAATGCTTTTCTTCAGAGAAGCTGATCTTTGTTAATGTCTTGATTCTGTTTGCAAAGCACAGACTAGTGCTTAAAAAAAAGGAAGGAAAAATGAAAAAAATAATAATAAAAAAAAGATACAGAGAGTTGTGTCAGGCTTTTCTTGACACACTGGACTGTGTCTGACAGCATTGCTGAGCCCTGGTGGTCTCTCACAGTCCTGGGAATGCTGGGTGCATGGTGTGACCAGGGGTTCACTGAGGTAAGACGTACCATTCTGCTCTAGAGTGAAAACAGTTGACTCGTTGCCTCATTCTTCCCTCTGAGAGGTCAGTAGGGTAGAGTTTCAAATTCTCTCCAATGAAGATTTTTACTTCTTACCAGTCAAACTTTGAGGTGTTGCGATCAATGAAAGTATATAGTTTGCATACATTTTTCTTGTCATCTGGGAGAGACTACAGCTACTTACAAAGAGGTTAAGGGCCCAATTTCTCATACAGAACCAGTGAAGTGAGCTGGTGCACCTTCTCCAAGACTCTGAGTTGTTCTTTCTCAGATCCTAAAGGCAGGAAATTCCTATATGCATTAACTGTCTGCAGAGGCCAGGCACATTGGTGGGAACTGAGGAAGACAAATGTTTTAAAATTGGAAATCTAAGGATCATGATAATTACCAAAGAACTCAGGAGTAAGGGAGACTTCAGTGCCGTGCAGGATGAGACCCTGAGTTTGAATAATCCCAGTGTTCCTATGTGAGGTGGGAGACTGAGGCCCAAGAATCCCTAAGCAGCTAGGAGTCCAGATAACATGGCACATGTGTAGGAAAATAATGTCTCGGACAAAGGAGGTGGATAGGCTCACACCCAAGGTGGTACTCTGACCACATGCCAAGGCACTCAGCAAGAGATTGGGGCAGAGGATGGGCTATTGCCTAAGAAGATCCTGCACTTCATTAACAGCATGGTGTACCCCTATAATCCCAGCACTCAGGAGGATCAAAGCCAGCCTGGGCTGCATGAGAGACCCTGTCTCAAGAAAATATGGATTGTCTTCTTTCCTTTGTAATACTGTGAGCAAGAAGCTGCCCATCTCTAGCAGAAATACTCCTTGATTTATATTAAGATTCCAAGGTACAAAGGTACAAATTATGTATGCATGTTGGGGGTTGCAGCTGACTGGCTTGAGTTTGTTTCAGCCCCAGTCCTCTACACTTAAGTTCCAGAAATGAAGGGTCTCACACATCCCACACCAAACTTCGTCAGTTTGCATGAACTGGCGCAGGCCTTAGGAGCTCTTGAATGCTGCCTTGTGAGTTCAGCCACAGAATGCTGATTGAGGGTAGTGTGCCAGCAGTAGAATGTGAGAATGAACCAGGAAAGCTCTCACTCCAGCATCTGGCTTTTACTTTCATTTCCTGTTCTGAATTTTCTAAGTGGGGGAAAGAACTTGTAAACTATTTTTTTTTTTGTCTTGGAACTCATGAACAGAGATTTTGTTTAATCAGTAATAACTTTATTTCCAAATTCACTTTTACAGCAACAGTCAGTGTAAATCATTTGTTAAAACACAATACACTATATGGACATTCACAGACAGGAAGCTAAGCTAAGATGATTCGTGTCCCTCCCCCCACCCTCAGAATCACCAAAGAAATCATGGGACTTGCAAGCACTGGAGATCATATGCCCAGCACAGTAACTGCACAGGCTACAGTCCATCAGGAGGGTGAGATTGCAATACTGCCCAAAGTAACCCTTTCAGAAGCCAGAGAGGTTTGAAGGCTCATAAAGCCACAGATCTATAGTTGATTACTACCTCCACCCACATCCCCACTTACTTTCCTGGAGAACAGACAGGGATAAAGGAAGTGGTCTAGGCCACTGCTTGCAGTGTGTAGGCTATGGATCTGAAGTCAGTCCAGAGGTGATAATGATGTGCCAGTGGATTAGAGGGAAGGAAGCCAGGGTTTTGAGGAGGCATTGACTGTGGGCTCTGGGCACCACAAGAAGGCAGCAGGAAGAGCAGTTCATAGATTTCCTACACAAACCTGAGAGCTGCACCTGGCTGGGAAGGCAGGGACCTAGCTGGCTGCCTCTGCCTCTATCAGTGGGACAACCAAACCTCCAAATTCTAGCCTCACCTCTTCTCTCTAGCAAGTGGTCAAAGTCATGAATGGGGTTACAAGATGGATTAACGGCTACACTCCAAGACTTCCCTTTGCCCATGTGAATTATCTTAACATATCCCTCTTCCTCCCCCACCCTTCCCCCACAACACAAGCAATCTCAAATGGGATACACTCTTATCCTTGAAGTCAGTTTAAATGGAAACTATTGATAAAGTGAATTAAGAGCTTGGAGGAACCAGGCAAATTGTATACCCTATCTAGCCCACCCAAAGACATTGGCTCTGGAGTGGAGAGGCATGGAAAGAAAGGACAGGTGCCAGGGCCCTGGAGGATTGTCCTTACTGAAGTAACAAGCCAGAATCCCTTTGTAAACTGCCTATCAGCACTGACCAGATCACTCCAAACCACGATTTTTGGGCTGACTGCCCTACAAGAGATATGGCAGAGTACCCCGCCCCCCAATTCAAGGACAGGAACTGCAGGATGGGTAAATGGGTGTAAGAGAGAACCACAACAGGTAACCATGATGAGGGGCCCACGGACCGTCAAACCACACTTGCTTTTTTTTTTTCCTCCCTCGGACTTTTCACTTCTACAGAGAGCTAAGGTCCATCAGCAGTGGGGAGGCTCACAATAGGTAGCTCTGGGCACTCAGAGTTCTTTAATGGGAAAGACTGGCTGCTTCCTCCTATTCTCCACATTGTCCTTAACTTACCCAAGCCAGAAGTGGTCGACCTGGGCCTGAGGGTCCTAGTCTTCAAAGGCCTAGTCCCTGCAGCTGTAGGAGGTCATTGCAAGGTCAGGGGGCTGACACCTTGGAAACAAGGGAGTCTCCCAAGACTTCCCCTTCGTCCGTGGGGCAGTCTATCCCAAACCCTATGGTGAAGAGGCCAAGGCTTGGAGAAGGCCCAGGATTCTACTGGAGAGCGTGGAATCTCTAGGGTCACCCTCCCTGGTACTGGTGTCCTTTGCTCTTGTGATGCAAGAGTTCTTAGATGTCTTTCAAGGCTGCTGTGGGGACTTGAAGTTGTGATTAGAGAGGACCATCTTCACTCTACAAAACAGGCCAGCCACAAGCTCTTCCTGACAGGTGGAGCCTGCTGCCTCTAGCTGGTCCTGTGCTTCAGGCCTTGGCCAATGTCATAGACCTCCAATGTCACAATCCAGTGTCTGTGAGGTCCCAGATGCAGAAGAAACCCTTCAAAACATGGGATGTCCCAGTAGCACTGCACTGGCCTGGAGCCAAGTCACGAAGGAGCCAAGTGATGCCCACACCCTCCATCTCCTGTGGCGGGCTAGAACCTTTTGACAAATATTTCAAGATACATGCGTCCTTTTTTTTTTTCTTTTTTCTTTATCTTTCTTTTCTTTTCACTATCATAGTCACTCTGGTGAACCCAGACAAACAGACAAATCCAACAACAATGCAACAGGGTGCAGACAGGAAAGAAAGGGCTGCATCTATAGAGGTGGCTGGCTGCTCCAGCAGGGCAGGCAGCACTGTTTCCATGGGACCGGAGGAAAAAACACTTCAATCAAGGGGTATGTTCCCCAAACTGGGGTGTAGAGACTGATTACGTGCATGGGGACTTAATGGCGGCTGAGCTCTGGGAGGCTAGCAATCACAAGCTGGGGTGGAAGTGGAAGATGGGAGAAGTGTGGCCCTGCCCTGGGACTCTTGACTGTTCATACTGATGCCAGGACATTGGCACCTGACTTGGCTGCCTCCAGCTCAACACAAGAAGGGAGTCAGGCCTAGGAGGCAAACACTTAAGTTTTTTTTAAAAAAAAAAAAAAAAAAAAAAAAAACAGAGGTACCCAGGGTCATCTCCAAGCACACACTGGCTCCCATCCAGGATGGGAAGTGATGGAATGAACCAAACACGGTTGTAAGGTTCCTTGTGGGAGGCACACTGGTTGGATTCGTGTAACGTAGGACTAGAGACTGAGGCCCAAATCTTTGCCTTCCCTGGACTCCAACCCCTAGTGTAGAGTAGGTATTGCCCATATCTACCCAGGGGCCAGGGATGGGGCTGGGGCAAGCTGGGCACTCAGGACAGTGAGACATGATATACGGACGGCAGTGACTGGCTCTCGTGGCAGACGTGGGCATGATGGAACAGGGAGAGGGGATACAGTGGCTGCATGAGGGATGGGAGGCCTGGGACCCACACATCCCAGAATACCAACCCCATCCCTCACACTGCAGAAGTGCCAGAGGACCAGGCTTGAGAACAGGCAGATGTCCCCCAAGAGGCACAAGTCCTTACAAAGAACTAGTTAGCCCTAAAGTCCCAGGTCTATATGGTGGCCAACATCATGGCTGTAGTTCCAAACTTCAGAACTCAGTAAAGTTTGAGCTTTTCCTGTGGTTTGAGCAAAGGAAAACCCCTAGGCTCAGGACTTCCCACCCTGTGGGGAGGGAAGAAACCAGTGTGCTCTGGGATGTCAAGATCAGCCTTCAGAGACCCGATCTACAAGGTGCTACCTTCTGGTTGACCTTCCTTCTGCCCAATCCCCCTTCTCCCACAGGCTGCTCTTCAGAAGAGGGGCCACGCACACCCACTGAACCCCACAGTGCTTTAACAAGCAGCCATCTGTGCAAGCTAAGACAGCTGCAGGCAGCTGTGGCTATCTCTGCTTCCCAAGCTACTTGGCAGTAGTAGTCAGTGTCCCCTCTCCCAACATGCCTTCCTCACCTCTCTCTGACTACAGCCCAGCCATCTCTCAGCCTTTGCTGTCTCAGTCCTCACTCACACCCACACAAAGTCAACACCACCTGCCAAAGGCTCCACGAACACACCAAGTCTTAAGTCTCTCATTGCTGCCGCTGTCCCTGAAGCCCCTAGGATGGGGCTGTGGGCAATTAGCTGCCCTAGTCCCTCAGCCTCCAGAGCCTCCTTCACCCTCTAATACTCAGAAGGGAGGGTGGGGTTGGGGGGGGGAAATCAATTAGCAATTGCCCAAGGAAATGCTAGATTTTTTGGCCATGTTTTTACATGTTTTTTTTTTCTTAAAAATATTTTATTACTAGCCCACAAATCAATTTGGAAAGATGAAATTTACTCTTTTTTTCCCATCACTGATTTTGAAGTCCCGAGCCAAAGCTGAGCCACAAAAGCAGGTTAGGTGACAAGCTGGTCAGCCTGTCTATGAGGAGCAGCGGGGAGGGCAGAGGGTGAGGGGCCAGGTCATTCTTTTTTTTTTTTTTTTTCCACACTCTCACTCTCTCTTCTCTCCATGATTATTGACTGCCCCAGGGGCCTGATCACAAACCCTGCTTGGCCAAGGAAGCAGACACTTCATCAGCTAGTGTGGCAAGCTGTGGTGAGTCCACCATGTCAATGCTGCCCGTGGAGGACACGTTGCTGAGATGCCGTGGAGATGTATCCCCAGACACCACGGGGGACTTATACACGATTTCTGCTCCATGGTCTGTCTTAGCTTTGGCATTCTCCCTGAAGGTCAGCTTGTGGGTTTCAATCTGCAAGAAGTAGAGAGTAAGATTAATGATAAGGCTCTATATACCAGAGCTAGTCTGTGGTGGGAGGAAAACCATTCATTCATTCATTCATTCATTCATTTTTGTTTTTGTTTTTAAGACAGGGTTTCTCTGTGTAGCTCTGGATGTCTTAGAACTTGTTTTATAGACCAGGCTGACCTTGAACTCAGAGATCTATCTGCCTCTGCCTCCCAAGTGCTATAAGGTATGCACCACCACACCCCATATTTACTTATTCTTGAAATAAGTAAATATGGTGGAAAAGGCTGGTGTGGAATTCTTTTTTTTTGTTTGTTTTGTTTTTTGTTTTTTTGAGACAAGGTTTCTCTGTATAGACCTGGCTGTCCTGAAACTCACTCTGTAGACCAGGCTGGCCTTGAACTCAGAAATCCTCCTGCTTCTGCCTCCCAAGTACTGGGATCAAAGGTGTGCGCCACCACCGCCCAGCAGGAATTCTATCCTCTATCCAGCTGAGGATAACCTTAGACTTTGGACCTTCCTGTCTCCTTGTCCCCAGTGCTAGTCATAGGTATATGCCACTACACCTAGTTTATATAATGGTGGGGTCAGATCCAGGGCTTCCTGTATGCTAGAAAAGTATTCTATCCATCTAACTTGCTTGCATCCTTGTGAGCCATCAACTTGCTTGTACGGTTTTCCAACTAGCAATAGTTGTGCATGGTCTATCCTACACCTGCCTACCCAGTGACCTTGACCATTGCTTCTGTGTCCTTTTTTTTTTAAAGCAATTTTTTTTTAATTTATTATATGTAAGTCCACTGTAGCTGTCTTCAGATGCACCAGAAGAGGGTGTCAGATCTCATTATGGGTGGTTGTGAGCCACCATGTGGTTGCTGGGATTTGAACTCATGACCTTCTGAAGAGCTGTCGGTGCTCTTCCCCACTGAGCCATCTCGCCAGCCCCACTTCTGTGTCCTTTAACTATTCCACACATATAGAAACAGATATGTATGTGCAAGTAAATCCATGTCTACTTAACCCACATGGGAACAATATACACAGGGCTTAGCACTTTGCTTTTCTTACTGGATGCTTGCTTCATTACTGCTCACTTAATTTTTAATTAATTAATATATTTACTTATCTAGTGTGAGGAAGGATACCAGTATTTAGCTCTGGTTTGCTTGGAAACCACCAGCCTGGCTTAGAACTCCAGGTCTGCTTCCTGACCATAGGGGAATTTTAATCCAGCAACATGGCTGCTCTGAGCCTATCCAAAGACCTTCTAGGACTGTGTGATGTGGCTGGCTGGAATACAGACATGCTCTTAACTTTAATCCCAAACGATGAAAGTAAAGATAGTTTGTAGAAGGAAGCACACATGTTTGAAAGTGATGTCTAACTGAGGGACAGACAAAGTGATGGATCAGAGGAAGATTTGACAGAATGAGTCAGAGATAGGACACGCCCACCTCTCACAAGGAGAGAGAAGAGAGACAATTTAAGAGAGCAGAGGATGAGAGAAGGAGGGGTCAGTTTTACTGGGGGAGTTTTACAGAAACAGGTTGAAGAGAGAACAAACTAGACACAGGTGAAGACAAAACAAGCCTGAGAAATAAGAAGGAGCTCATCTATTCTGGCTGAAGCTTCTCTTCAAACTAACTGATTTAATCTCTTGGCCTCTCCTTGAATTGCTCTGCTTGGCCTCAAACGAACTCAAGCAATCTGTTCTAATCTTCTGGCTCCTTCTCATTCTGTGGCTCCTTCTGTCTTCACCTGTGTGTAGCTTGTTTGCTCTGCAACCTGTCTCTGTACAGCTGTCCCAGCAAAGCTGCCTCCTTCCTCTCTCTGCACTGCTCTTAAGTAGCTTCCCTTTCCTCTCTCCTCATTGGGTGTATCCTATCTCTGATTCATTCTGTCAGATCTTTCTCAGATTTGTCACTTTCTCTGCCCCTCAATTAGAAGTCACTTTCAAGCATAGGTGTTTCCTTCTACAAACTAACTTTATCTTTACCATTAGAAATTAAAGGTGTGTGCCGGGCGGTGGTGGTGCACGGTTTTAATCCCAGCATTTAGGAGGCAGAGGCAGGCGGATTTCTGAGTTCAAGGCCAGCCTGGTCTACAGAGTGAGTTTCAGGACAGCCAGGGCTACACAGAGAAACCCTGTCTTGAAAAACAAACAAACAAATGAAAAAACAAAAAAAAAAGATGGCCGTCTGAGGCATGACCTGGGCTCTGGGGATGCTGGACAACCTCTCTGCCAGCTGGACCACAGCCTCAGTCAGCATTATGACTTTGCTCTACCTCTCTGGTAACTAGTGGGAAAGATCTGCCTTGGTCTTCTGCCTTGTTCTTGGTACATCAAGGTGAGGATGAGAATCTATCTCCAGATAGTCCATAGAGGACCTTCTAGGACAAACCTTCTAACACTGCAACCCTTTAATGCCATGGTGACTCCCCCCCCGCATCATAAAATTATGTCATTGCTACTTTATAACTATAATCTTGCTACTGTTATGAATCATGATGTAAATATCTGATATGCAGGAAATGATGATATGCTACCTCCAAAGGGGACAGGACCCACAGGTTGAGGTCTTCATCCAACTTCCTATCCCCGTATGACCTCCCATTTGGCCCCCTTACCTTCTTATTCCCTCCTCCGGGGACATGGGTGATGTTATCCAAGGAGCCAATCTTCGACTGGACTCTGTCCTTAAAGTCCAGCTTCTCTGATTTTACTTCCACCTGGCCACCTCCTGGAACACAACCCACAAGAGCCTCTTGTCATCTTCTGTGGTCTGGAGGACTTAGTATATGTTAAATGAGCTTGCAGCAGGCAGAGCAAAGGCTCAGGGCTGCTGGAGACTTGATTTTAAAAAAGTAGGTCAGGTGTCAACATTCAGGAGGGGACCATCTGAAGACATGCCCACTCTGACTGCAACACAGGCTGGCCCAGTGATCTAAAGAACAACCCATCCACAGAGAGCTACCAGGGTTCTCCTTTATCTCGAAAGAGGCTTAGCCACAGGAAGCCCTTTTTAGGGCTTGCAAACTACCTGCTTCTCTAGTCAAGAAGGTGCCCATAGGATATTTACCCTGCAAAATCTTCCTCCTGAGGTCATTCAGTGCTACATGAAGTAGCATTACTTTGACCCCTCCTTCTCTCTTCCTTTGTTCTCTTAAATTGTCTCTCTCTCTTCTTTCTCCTTGTGAGAGGTGGGCGTGTCCTATCTCTGACTCATTCTGTCAAATCTTCCTCTGATCCATCACTTTGTCTGTCCCTCAGTTAGACATCACTTTCAAACATGTGTGCTTCCTTCTACAAACTATCTTTACTTTCATCGTTTGGGATTAAAGCTAAGAGCATGTCTGTATTCCAGCCAGCCACATCACACAGTCCTAGAAGGTCTTTGGACCTTCCTGCTTGGCCAGGAGAGGCATACTAAATTTTAAACCAATGCCTTCCAACTGTGGAGATTTACTTACGAACATTCTGTAAGCCATAGCCCCTCAAGACCTTGGAATCAAACTGCCCGTCAGATGCACAATGAGGAGAGAGACCCTAATCTCCTCTTTGACTCGTGTCACCACACCACAGTGTAGCAGGAGAGGAAGTGACCTCTACTGTTTTCCTGGGAAGGGTGTTTTCTTTGAACAACAGCCCAGAAGGTCTCATGTTATAGCTGGTGTAGCTGAAGTGTCCCCCATGCTGGCTGGGACAAGGCTGAGATGTTCACAGAGTCAGCCTTTGGGGAATTCCCCTGATCAGACCCATGGCCGGTCCATTTATACAGGCTTTTCTGGGGAGCCATAGGGATGGGATCTGAAACCAATTCCTCCACCCCTTGTCTGGGCTGACAAGCAGGGACAGACCCAGGTCCCAGGCCACACAGCATTTTCACATTTAACATTCACTGGCCTATTCTAGGAAGCACCCACCAGCCCAGCCAGCACTCCTGCCCCAAAGTCTGCCTTCCTCAAGTGCTACCTGGCTTGTGATGGATGTTCCCTAATGAGCCACACTTGGAGGTCACCTTGCTCAGGTCCACTGGCTTGTAGACTATTTGCACCTGCAGGTCAAAGAGGATGGGAGAGACAGAGAATAAAGGGGGTTACATTACCAGGGGTGTAACACAACACAAAGCCTGATGGACCATTTGTCAGTGGCTCCCATCAGCTCCTGAATACATCCCACTCAGGATGGAAAATAGGCTCCCCAAATCCAGCCAACCTCCATCCCCCCAGGGAGCTGGTCCTCACCAAGTAGCTGTGGGACCTAAAACATCTTCAATCCCAGAAATACAAGACACTCTCATGGAAAAGCAGAGATGCCTGGTCCTTGTACGTGAGCATCTCTGTAGCAGATACTTAAATAAAAAAAGACAAATCGTTTTATTGATGAAAGACCGGTGACACCCAGTGGAGGAAGGAGCCTTCGCAGCCCTGCACCTTCTCCTCAGGAGAGACTCAGAGGAGAAGCCGTGAGGATGGGTGTGCTTCATCCAGGAAGCTCCCATGGTCCTGGACCACCGGTCGGCAAACAGGACCCAGAACAGCTCTATATCTGACTCGGAGTAAGAGCCAGTTGGTGTCTGGACACATAGTCTCCTGAACACTTCAGCCTCTACTGAGAAGAGCAAAGCAACACCAACAGAAGGCAGGCACACAGCGAAAACCACAGCTTCAGTGAGCATCTCAGCAAGCGTGGTGGGTAAGCAGACAGGACACAGAGGGAGACCCGCCAGCCCAAGGGTCCTTCATGTGACCCAGCAGCAATGCCTGCTCTGGCAAATGACAGCTAGCTTCCCTGACAGGACACCCTGCAGGAGACCACCCAGGTAGACGGGGCTCCTGGAAGCCAGTCTCTCAGATCTGTGCTTTTACAGCTTAGATAGCAGAGTCCCATGGGTCCCCCCATAGAGACCACGGTCATTCCAGGAGTGAGGAGGCTCATTTCCTGTCCTGGGAGAGGGGGATGGGGCTCATGTTCAAGAAACAATAAAGCAAAGTGGTTTCTACAGAGGTCTCAATGGGCAAATCACTCTTGTTTTCATGGATAGCCGTGTTGATGGCGTGTGTGTGTGTGTGTGTGTGTGTGTGTGTGTGTGTGTGTGTTTTCTGCTAATGTACCTGATGGAAGAGGAGCTGGGGTGTCAGCCTGCCCCTGCAGAGGAGGGTGGGTAAGAAGCAGATAAATCCCAAGGACCTTTGCAAACAGATCCAGAGGACTGTAGGAGTTCTGGGCCAGGGCCAAGGCCTCCAGGGAGGATCAGGAATGCTACAAGGACCAGGGCCTCCCTCTGGCCCTCGTAGAGTCATTAGAGAGTCAGAACCAGGGGGCATGGTGGGGGATAGGAGATGGTGGAGGCCTAGAATGGCCAGAGGAGAAAGGAATGTACTGGGTGGGGAATGGGGGAGCAGCTGACCGGGGTACTAGATCCCACACAGCAGCAGCTCTGGACAGTAGCCCACAGCCCAGCCAGGAGGTGGAGATGGAGGAGAAACAGCCTGTCTGCTGCAGTTCCCTCCACCCTAGAGAGAGCCAGGAGCAAGCTGGATGTGAGGCCAGGGATCCTAACAACCCAAATGTCAGAGGCCATAACACTAAGAGAGCTTTGTCTACAGGTCCAACCTGTAGTCAACAGTGGCCACAGGCTATCTTTGTGACTCTATATAAGGTCCTAGGCTAGCTCTTGGGCTGGCAAATTGCAGTACACGTTAGAAAGTTCCCTGACACTCTAGGCACTGTAACCTCACCAGACAATCATCATGTGACCAGAGCTGCCAGGAGCTGGAGATTCCCAGCTTCCCCTGCAGGAGCATCCGCCCTCTGCAGCCCTTAGGAGCCAGAGCTCTCAGCCCCAGCAACAGACCAGACATGAGCTAAACCAGACACTTCTGGCTTTCCTCCCTAACCACAGCAGGCCTGGGCTGGGAAGCTAAAGTATCATAAACAACATGACAGGGCCCAGGGACAAGGACAGTGATCTTAAAGATCACCTTCCCCCCTTCCCCCCTAACCCATCTCTTTCTATACACTGCATCAGACAGGGCAGTCGCTACAGTGTAGCCAACAACCCCGGCAAAACAAGGAAGGGAGGTGGGGTGGCAGGATTGGCCAGCCCACAGTGGGCCGTGGAGGACAGAGGAAAAGGCAGACACAGTGAGTAAGCGTGAGAAGGCAGAGGCTGCCGGGCTAGCACTTGCTGCTCTGGGGCCACAGGCCCAAGAGTCAGAAGGCAGGGCAGGTGTCAGGGCCGGAGGCAGAAGCACATTGCAAGTATAAACCCTGTGGGCTAGGCACTTTCTGGAAAGAGAGCCCATCCCTGCATTCCAGCACTCACAAGGTGGAGCCAGCAGCTCTTTTCAGAGAGCTCAGGCCCATCCTGGGACTGACCCAGAACGGGGGTGGGGGTGGGGGGAGGGGGGCGTTGGGGGGCAGGAGCTGGCAGGGAGAGGCCTGGGGCCACTTTACATATCCTGCCCTGTTGGGCACAAGCCAGCCAAGAGGACAAGGGAGTCCCTAAGCCCTCGAGGGAGCATAAGAACATCTTGCAGGGGCTCGCTGAGGATGTGCTGGGGTCCCCAGTGGTGTTTAAAGGAGGACAAATTTAAAATCCTTTCACTGGAAAACAATGCAGGCAGGCAAGGGTTCCTGTCACCGCTGTGCAACCAGGGTCCCTGTAGTGGGGGAGGGGAATGCTAAATTTAAGGGACAGGCTTGGGAATTATTTCCTCTCTTCGAAGATGAAGGAGACCCAGTTGAAAAATGAAGGGTGGATAGGGGCCTCTCCGACCTTGACATGAAACAGGAAGTCCTATGTCGAGTGGGATCATACGGACCATCTGCCCACAGCAGAGACGGTCCAAGAGATGAGGGAAGAGGTGTCAGCCCATGTCATGGGTGCCACTGTCTTCAACCCCATTTCCAATATCTGCGGGGCGTCTAGGAACACATACATGGTACCGTGGGACCCAGCTTCTCAGAGAAGGGCCAGCTGGAGCCGGTTGCCCTCCCTATTCTGCCGGTCCATCCACGGACCAGGGAGGAGAGCCTGGGGACAGCAGACACTATGGGGACCCAGGAGGTCCTGAGCCTGAGATGGTTTATTCTATGCAATGTCTCACAAGGACACACGCATGACACTGGTCACAGCAAAGGCTGCAGCACATCTCATGGAGAGTGCGACAGTTACTCACACTGCCTCCGCCCGGGACGTGTTTGATATTGTCCTTCGAGCCACACTTGGACTGGACGTTGCTAAGATCCAGCTTCTTATTAATTATCTGCACCTTTGATAGTCAAAAAAAAGAGTGAGAGACGACCACACCCGGCGCATCGCACCCTGACCTGTGGGCTTCCGGAGAAAGCCGGGTCTGAGCCCCACCTCCTCCGAGGACTCAGAAGCTACCTGGGAAGGCACCCTGGAAGCCTACCAGACTCAGACATCACAAAAAGGACCTGGAAGAGAATGTGGCTGGGTACAGGAGAACAGAGCTGGGAGGCCACCAGGTTGGGTGGAGTGACGACTATAAACAGGGAGTCCCCTGTGTCGAGTGATCAGAAGAAAAACCACAAAAATCCAAACAGACACACCAGTGAAAGGCACCTTATTTATCGAAAAGGACTTCCTTCCACGGGGCTGGGGAGTGGGCAGGGTAAAGGTTCCAAGACAGATAGTCTCGGCTGAGCTGGCGAGATGGCTCACTGGGTAAAGACACTTATCACAAGACCCTCACCGGTTGCCTTCTCACTTCTGTATGCGGTGGCACACACATACAATACTTAGTTACTTTAAACTAAACTATCCTGGGCTAATTTTTTTTTTTTTTTTTTTTTTTGAGACAGGGTTTTCCGTGTAGCCCTTGCTGTCCTGGAGCTCACTCTGTAGACCAGGCTGGCCTCAAACTCAGAAATTTCCCTGCCTCTGCCTCCCAAGTGCTGGGGGTGCTGAGCCACCACCCGGCAGCCTTTTTTTTTTTTTTTTTTTTTTTTTTTTTTTTTTTTTTTTTAATGATGGTTTGTTTTTTTTTTTAAATGACGGTCTCTTTATGTAGCTATGGCTGTGCTGAAACTCAGTAGTAGACCAGGCTAGCCTTGAATTTACAGAAATCCATCTGCCTCCGCCTCCGGAGCAATGGACTAGTGTGTATCACCTGCCCAGCTTATTTTTAGATTTTTAAAAAGACTGTACGTATTTATTTATTTACCTATTTATTTATTTAGAGACAGGGTTTCTCTGGATGTCCCAGAACCCCCCTTTGTAGACCAGGCTGACTACTTGCCTCTGACTCCCACATGCTAGGATTAAAGGCGTGTGCCACTACTGGCCAGATGAGTTTTAAGAAAATCTTTTAAAAGCTGGGCAGTGTTGTCTCACAACTTTAACCCCAGTACTTGGGAGGAAGAGGCAGGCAGCTCTCTGCACTTAAGGCCAGCCTGGTCTACAGAGCAAGAGATAAACAGAGAAACCTGGGGAGGAGGTCAGCGAGCTTCCTTGCTAGGGGTATTCAGCAGTGCTCGGCTCTCACCCAGGAGGTGAGTTCCAGACATGGGCATATGCTTCCTGGTTGAGGGCATGGGCTGGCACTAAAAATTTCAGTGTAAATCCCACTCAACTGTTGGTCTCGGATAGCCATTCAGTGCTCCTGTGCCTCAGTTTCCCCACCGGTGCTACTCTCATTAATTCCTTGGGATAGTGCCTCCCTTACTACGAGTGTGTGTGTGTGTTTGATTTTCTTATTTTTTTTCTTTCTTTTGAGACAAGGGTCTCATGTAGCCCAGGCTAGTCCAGGCTAGTCCAGGCTAGCCCAGGCTAACCTCAAACCTGCTATGTAGCCAGGATAACATTACACTTTTTAGCCTCCTGCCTTGGCCCCTCAGGGCTCAGATGACTGACAGGTGAGAACAACCTTGGTCAGCTTTACTCACACCTTTCCCGGATAAACCCCTAAAGCAGATTTGCCTGCTTTCAAAAAGGGACAGGAAGTCATGTGTGGACGCCCATGCTTACCATCCCTGCTTATCTGAGGCAGGAGGATATGCTTAGTTCAAGGTGACTCTGAACTACATACATAGTGAGTTCCAGGCCAGCCTGGGTCATAGAATGAGACCTGTATAAAAATAAAAATGAAAAAGAAGCCAGGTGGTGATGGTGGCGCACGCCTTTAGTCCCAGCACTTGGGAGGCAGAAGCAAGTGGATTTCTGAGTTCAAGGCCAGCTTGGTCTACAGAGTGAGTTCCACGACAGCCAGGGCTACACAGAGAAACCCTGTCTCAAAAAACCAAAAAAAAAAAAAAAAAAAAAAAAAAAAAAAAAGAAGAAGAAGAAGAAGAAGAAAACCAGAATGGGAGCAATTTAGAATCAGAAAACAAGCCGGGCGGTGGTGTCACATGCTTTTAATCCCAGCATTCAGGAGGCTTGCATGAACTCTGGGAATTTGGGGCCAGCCTGGTCTACAGGGCTAGTTCCAGAGCAGCTAGGGCTACACAAAGAAACTCTGTCTTAAAAACCTAAAATAATAACAACACACCAATAATAACACAATAATAGTAACAATAATAAAAATAATAATAACAAAACAATAATAACAATAACAAAATAAAAAAGAGGATGATGTTATAATAAAGGGAAGTCATTGGGATATGCATACAGCACTATTATATTCAGCACTGAGCTTCCTGGAAGCCAATGGAAAAAAGGAAACGTGATTGATTACATAGCTCATGATCTGACAAAGAAAATGTAATGGTTTTGGAGGAACATGACTGTTTGCTGGACACAAATTAATCAGAGGACGCTAAGCAATCACACATGGTCTGCAACCTACATAGAGACCCCGCCCTGTGGGCCAGTGTGTGTGTGCGCGTGTGCGTGTTTCTTATTCTAACCCCACAGGAAAGGAAACAAGCTTTTGTGAGGTTTGGCACTAGCTTTTGTGAGGTTTACAAAGCAGACTTGAGTTACTGCTAGGGGTCATGTCAAGCCAAAGTTCTCACTAACACTCAGGTTCAGGGGGGCGGAGAGGGTGGTGGCTGGCGTTGTGAAACCGGAGCCCTGCAGTGCCACTTCTCAGCAACAGCAGCGTGGCCCTTGGCACTGGGCTTTGGCTCTGAGCTAGACACTGGGAACATCCTGGAGGGAGAGGAGGACGTTTTCATCTGAGGGCCTTCTATTCAGGAGGGAAGTGTTTATGGGCAGGGAGTGGTCCTGACAAGCTGGCTGGACTCGTTTTAGTTTACACTTCCCAGAGATCTCAAAGCCATGTCACACCCTAGGTGGACTTTGCTCTATCTCTGCTTGGGTTCAGAACTCTCAGGGGATCCTTTCCTCACTCCAAGACTCTAGCCCAAGGAGCTCCCAGACTGCTGGTACTAACTGGGCTGGGCTGGGCATCACCACATTTGGAAAATGAACCTGGTGTGGCCAGCTGAGGCTCCCAGGGTCTTTCCTTAGAGTCCAAGTGATTGGCTTGGGGTTGGGTGCAGAAAGCCTGCCTGTATCCAGTCTAGCCAACCTGTGAAAGGCATTAAGGTATCAGAGGTCAGGCCTAGTGACGGCTGCCTTTCAACAGAGCTGGGGACGGAGCTCAGTTAGTAGAGGATTTTCCCAGGATGAATAAGGCCCTGCGTTTAAGCCCTCACAGTGTATAAAACTGGATGTGGTGATGTAAACCTTAGTACTTGGTGGGTGGAGGCAGGAATATCAGAAAGTTCAAAGCCATTGTCAATCACATGAGTTTGAGACGAGCTTGGAATAAATGAGCCCCTGTCTTAAAAAAAAAAAAAAAAGGCTTTTTTTCTGTGTCAGTGAATATGTTGCATTTAAAATACTTGCAATTGGGGACTAGAGAGTGGTTAAGAGCACTGACTGCTCTTCCAGAGGTCCTGAGTTCAATTCCCAGCAACCACATGGTGGCTCACAACCATCTGCAATGGGATCCAATGCCCTCTTCTGGTGTGTCTGAAGACAGCTATAATGTACTCATCACATATGTAAAATAAATAAATAAAATATTTAAATAAGGGAAAAAAAGGAAAAAAATACTTGCAACTCCCACCCCTACACAACACACACACTAATGTTAACATATTTTAAAAACTCTTTCATAACTCCGTGTAACCAGCGGTGAAGTAGGAGATAGGCAGACAGAAACAAAAAGAAATGAGCAGAGCTGAGAGATAGAAAAAGACCATCCCTTAGGGAAAGCGACTACTCAGAAAATAGCAATACACTAGCAGAGAAGGAAGTGACCACTTGGGGTAGGCCAAGAACGCAGGCTGCTGTCCACAGCGCTCCACCGCCATCTTGTGTTCACCTGTGATACTACAACCCCTGCACTCGGCGTCCCAGGCTCTACGAGCTTTGACTTGGGGAACTCGCGGGTTATGTCCTGCGTGGACCTGGAAATCGTCAGAAGAGCTCCCCATCTGCTCAGTCAAACCAGGGGGTCAGTAACCGAAAACTGGGTTAGAAAAGAAGTGAAATTTCTTTCTTTTTTTTAATTCTTTTGTGAGACAGGGTCTCACCTCTTTGCCCCAGCTGTCCTGGAATTCGCTTTGTAGACCAGCTGCCTCTCGAGTGCTGGCATTAAAGGTGTGCACCACCTTAAAAGTGATCCTGCTACCTCTATTGTCATATCTTTTTTTTTTTTTAACAGAATCTCAAGTATCCCAGGCTACAGGTTTGGTGACAGTATCAGGATGGGACTCAGGGCCCCGAGCCACACCCCTGCCTTGTCCTTTCATCTCTTACTTTACTATCATCTCCTGTTATTTAGTGTTTTCTTTAAGTTACAGGTGAATTTCTATAATTTTTTTTTATTTGAGGGTGGCCCAGATTGGCCTTGAACTCATTGTGTTGCTGAGGCTGGTCTTGAACTAACAATTCTGCCTTTGCCTCCTTACGCGTGCTACAGTCATAGATGAGAACTATGCCTGCTTTCCTCCATTCCAAGAAAACACTTCTCACTCCATGAGAAGCCCTGGGCCAGAAGGATCTAAGGTGGACTTCCCAGGCCTCTAGTCTCTAGAACAGAGGTTCTCAACCTGTGGGGGGAAGGGTCAAATGACCTTTTCACAGGGTCAGCTAAGATTTTTGGAAAATGGATATTTACATTACGATTCTTTTTTCTTAATATTTATTATATATAAATACACTGCAGCTGTCTTCAGACACCCAGAAATAGGGCGTCAGATCTCATTATGGATGGTTGTGAGCCACCATGTGGTTGCTGGGAATTGAACTCAGGACCTTTGAAAGAGCAGTCAATGCTCTTAACCACTGAGCCATCTCTCCAGCCCTACATTATGATTTTTTTGTTTTTTCGAGACAGGGTTTCTCTGTGTATAGTCCTGGCTGTCCTGGAACTCACTGTGCTGTCCCAGTTACATTTCGATTCTTAACAGTAGCAAAGTTACAGTTATGAAGTGGCAATGAAAGCAATTTTATGGTCAGGCAGTGGTGGCACATGCCTTTAATCTGTGTAGCCCTGACTATCCTGGAACTCACTAGACCAGGCTGGCCTCAAACTCAGAAATCTACCTGCCTCTGCCTTCCAAGTGCTAGGATTACAGGTGTACACCATCACTGCCTGGCCCAGTGAGTATTTTTTAAAAACATTTTTTAAAAGACTGGTCTTACTGTGAACTCCCCACTCTCTCCTCTCAGACACTGCACAGGTCGGGGTCAAGTCTGCATGGGCAGGGAAGGCCTAGGGCTGGCCCAGCGGTGTCTGAGCTGAGAAGGCAGTATGGAACTTGTAAATGGGGACACGGTAGAGACCAAAGGAAGACCCAGGTGCTCCAGACCCCTGGTTTGGAGTGGACCAGAAGCCAACAAGGTAAGAACATGGTGACCCTGAGCCTCAGCCTGGGCTGTACCCTGGAAACACTCTGGTCAATTCCTGAAGGTCACAGTGAGGCTGGGGTGGACAGCATTAAACATTTAAAAGAACTTCCAAGTGGCTCTTGTCTCCCATTTCCACACTCCTTCCTGTATTCTCTGGTAAGGCTGTCTGACCGGCTGCATTTTCCTTTCACACAATCTCACTGTGGACTCTCAGGGTGAAACACGTTCACTGAAGCAAACCACGGAAGTTGAGGGAAAAGTCCAAGGCAGAAAAAGAGATGTCTTGCATATTTTCTAATCAATGATCTTCATGTGGAGCCAAGGCTAGGCATCCTCCTTGGTCCAACCTAAGGTTGCTAGGATAACATGTCTCACCATCTTGCTTAGCTTGGTGAGAAATCTAAGTGGATCTCCAGACTCTTAATGACTGCAGAGTCCCCTGCAGTCCCTTGCTTCAAGGTACACACCACTCCAGAGGGGTCTGCACTCTTCAGTACTTTTTTTTTTTTTTTTTGGTTTTTAGTTTTTCGAGACAGGTTTTTTTCTGTGTAGCCCTGGCTATCCTGGAACTCACTCTGTAGACCAGGCTGGCCTCGAACTCAGAAATCCACCTGCCTCTGCCTCCCAAGTGCTGGGATCAAAGGCATGCGCCACCACCGCCCGGCTCTTCAGTACTTTTTTTAAAAATTAGATTACATTTATTCATCTGTGCGGATGTGATGCGGTGTGTGATGGTCATCAGAGGGAAACCTGTTGGAGTCAGTTCTCTCCCTCCACCACGAAGGTCCTGAGGACTAAACACCACAGGTGGTCAGGTTCAGTGGCCAGTGTCTAACTGTTGAGCCGTCTCACTGAGTCAGGGTACTTTTTACGATTTATTTTATTTTATTTTACTTTTGTGAATCTCTGTGTATGTGGGTATGGATGGATGCCTGGGGAAGTCAGGAGAAAGTGTAAGATGATGCAGGGCTAGGGTTACAAGCAGTTGTGAGCGGCCCACAGTGGGTGCTGGGAACAGAACTCTGGCTAAGAGCAAGAGCTCCTCTCAGCCATCTTCTCTCCATTGTGCGGGAGGTGAGTGCCTTGAGGTCAGAGGATAGCTCCCAACAACATGGACCCTGGGAATTGACCTCAGTCACCAGACTTGGCAGCAAGCACCTTTAGCTCACTGAGCCATCTTGTCAGGCCCAGGCTCTTTTTAAAAATCTCATCATGGCTGGGCTGTGGTGGCACACACCTTTAATCTCTCAGCACTTGGGAGGCGGAGGCAGGCGGATTTCGGAGTTCGAGTCCAGCCTGGTCTACAAAGTAAGTTCCAGGACAGCCAGGGCTACACAGAGAAACCCTGTCTCGAACATACCAAAGGGGAGGGAAAAAAAACCTCGTGATGATGATGATGATGATGATGATGATGATGATGATGATGATGATGATGATGATGATGATGATGATATGGCTTCATAATAACCCAGGCTATCCTTGAATTCTTCTTGTAGTGGAGATCGACCTTGAACTTCTGATCCTCCTGCTTCCATCTCTGCTGCTCTGGGACTCTGGGTGTGCTCTACCAGGAAGTGTTTATCCGGTGCTGGGGACTGAACCCAAGGCTCCCAGCATGCTAGACACACACAATTACTAGATCGATATCTCTGGCCTTATTCTTCAGACTCTTAGAAGTCTGCCTTTCATGGCCAATAATTATTTTGAGATAGGGTCTTATTAAACAGACATTTCAGGGACCCACCCAAGATGTCAGCTCAGCTCTCAGAATCTCCCATTGATGGGTGTTACGGGTCTTCTTGTCCATCAACCTGGAATAAACGGCTTATAACGGCTTATCATAGCTTCTGAGGACGGCAACACAGCTCTTTGCTTGCAGGGCTGAGGGCTTGTTCAGACAATCCTCCTGCCCCCTCCTGCCCTCCCTCTGTTCCATGGCTCTGTCACATCCCATGCTGTCACCCCTGAAGTCCCAAGGCAAGTCACTCTATCTCTTCTGTAGACCACAGCAAGTCATCGCAGCCCAGCACAGCTCCTTAGATGAGGCTAGCCAAGCCCCTTTCTTCTATGGAACATTGCAGAATGTTGTACTCCCTGCTCGGGCCAGTTCCTGGTACTAATTTGAAAGAACTGCCCAACCTGGTAAGCCGCCCTACCTCACCACAGGCAGGGCTGACTGGGCAGCCGCCCACACTGCAGGTTCTGCTGAATCCTTGATGAGATCCAGCAGCCCTGTTCCGTGAAGGCTCAATCCCTTGGGGGCATTGTGGGATGCAGAGCTCCCTTCAATTACCACACTTTTAGGGAGTCCAGGGGGGACTTCCCAGGGAAGAGCTGAGAGGGAAGAGCATTCTAAGCGGATGGTGGCCCCTGCCGATCAGAACAAAGCAAGGCAAGAACCAGAGGCTCCCAAGGGTTAGACAGCAGAGGTGACACTGAGAAGCCCAGATTGAGGTTGACAGAGTCATGGAGGTCACTGGACACAGTGCTGGAGGAGCCACTGCCCAAGACCAGAAGGAATGGGAGCAGGATGATGCTCGAAGAAGGAGGGGCACAGAAGGGACAGGAGCTTGACAGTGGCTGAGAGCCTGGGGTGGCATCCAAGATGGTGGCTGTGTCTGCCTCAGGGTCTCTAACTTGCAGGTACTCTGTGCTGATGGCCACCAAGTCCCTGTAGCCACAAGTCACAGTGACCTTGCTGTTCATGTTCCTCAGAGGTGAGCATGTGGATCTGTGGGGTTTTCCCCTCCTTTTCCTCTTCTTCTTCCTCCTCCTCTTCTTCCTCCTCTCCTTTGAGGCAGGGTCTCCTGTATAGCTGTGGCTAGCTTGGAGGTCACTGTATAGACCAGGTTGGCCAGGAACTCACATATCACAGATCTACCTGACTCTGTCTCCTGAGTGCTGGGATTAAAGGGCTCGTGCCACCATGCAACTTGTCTCTTTGAGAGCAGTGTCTTTGTCACATAGCTCACTAGCCTCAGACTTGTGCTTCTCCCAAGTGCCATGCAGGGCTCCCTCCTGAAGGAGGCAGGTAAGTATCTTTTGGGGGTATTCTGAGAGGAGTTAATACAACCTAGGACCAAGCCAACGGTCCAAGCTAATACCCAGTGATGTCAGGGAGGGAGAGAGAGCACTCAACTGAAAGCCAGCCTCTGGCCTGGAAAGGAGAATGAGCTATACACTTTAACCCAGATGCTGCACAAACCCCACTGCGCAGAGAGCCAATAGGAGGGCCTAGGGCTCCCCCAATAAAGCACGGTGTTCAGGGAAGGTGCCCACGGGAGCTGTAGTCAATTCCCCTCTATTGACAAGCCCCAACCAAATTCAGCAGTAGGAAGAGTGTCCAATTTTTTATTTTTTTATTTGTTTTTTTTGAGACAGGGTTTCTCTGTGTAGCCCTGGCTGTCCTGGAGCTTACTCTGTAGACCAGGCTGGCCTCGAACTCAGAAATCTGCCTGCCTCTGCCTCCCAAGTGATGGGATTAAAGGCGTGCGCCATCACCGCCCGGCTGTGTCCACTGTGTTGATGGAGGGTAAACATTGGCCCTAAACTCTGAGGAGCTCCTTCTGCACCTTCAGAGGTTGTCCCAGAAATACCCAGCCCAAAAGACAAAGACAGTAGACTGAGCAATGGTTCACAGCTCCACACCCCACATTTGTTTGGCGGGGAAATGACATACTGTGTGTTCCCTCATCTTTATGTTGATACCCCAGTTTCACAGCATGACTGTTTACAGATAAGGTCTTTATGGTAGTGTTGAAATGAAGTCAGTAGGATGACCCTAATCCCACGGGGCTAGTGCCTTCTAAAATGAGACTGGGACTCAAGGAAAGACATCAAGGGGTGCCCGGAGGAGGACTCAGGAGAAACTTGGGGGTGGGGAGCTATGCCTGCTGACACCCACATAATCTCTCTCTGTTGCAGATTCCAGAATCCTGAGGATATGTCAGTCAGCCTGAGCAACTCCCAGAAAGAAAGCAAGGAAGGAGGGAGGAGCCTTGGGGTTCCTGGGGGGCCAGAGGCCTAGCACTTCATGACAGCCTTAGAGCCCCGCCGCTCTTATTAAAACCGTGAATTTCCCCAGAACAAAGGGCAAAAGCCAAGCCCAACAAAGGCGGCACCCAGCTAAATCCTTAGGCCACCGTAGGTGGGTCCCGGTAGACCAGTGGCTGGTACCTGCTCAATTTGCATGGCTAAAGAGAGGAAGGGAGGAACCAGAGCTTCGGAGGTCCGGGTGCTGCAGGGGGTGGGGTGGGGGGAAGCAAGTCTGGCTAGCGGGAGCTACCTGCAAGGTCGGCCACGCCCTTACCTTGCCGCCTCCTGGCTGGTGCTTCAGGTTCTCAGTGGAGCCAATCTTCGACCTGACGTTCTTTAGGTCTGGCATGGGCACAGGGGCAGTCTGCAAGCGGCTCTTACTGGCAGACGGTGACTTAGGGGGAGTGCGGACCACTGCCACCTTCTTGGGCTCTCGGGTGGGGGGCGTTGGTAGGGATGGGGTGCGGGAGCGACTGCCAGGCGTTCCCGGAGAGCCGGGGCTGCTGTAGCCGCTTCGTTCTCCGGATTTTGGTGGTTCACCTGGGGAATGGGGAGAGAAGAAGGGACTGAGGCCACGTGGGCTCGCGGGGGTTGGGACGGGGGCGATGTCTGCAAAGTCCCTAAGGCCACTGGACTGGGCGCCCGCTGCCAGGATCCAGAGGGGGATCTGGGAGAAGGACCATGAAGAGCATCTGTGGAGAAGCATTGCTCCTGCTCTGTCACTTTGACACAATGACTCCTGCTCTGTCACTTTGACACAATGACAGCTATTTCTCAATAAAGCAACGGAATTCTCATTAGTGCCCCAAAATCTCCTCCCAAGGATGGTCCAACTCTCCCCAAGCCCTGAAGTGTCCTGAAGTCGGGAGATGGGTTCTAGCTAGCTGTATGTCACTCCCCTTGGAAAGGAAGTGATAATGCGACATTCCACAAACACTTCTGCCTGTCCTTTCCCTTGACTGAGGGGTGGTGCAGTGACTGGGGCCCCACTGTAGCCTTTAAGCTGAGATCCTCCTGAGCCTTCCCCCACACATCCAGAGCTCCTCTAACTGTGGGGCTGTAGAGCAGCCCACCCCTGCCCAGAGCTTTCTGCACAAGCCACACCCCGCATTGCTGAACCCCAGAATGCCCTCCCCCTTGCACCTTTCTAAATACCATTAGCTTCCAGGAAAGCTGCCTCGGTCTCATCCTGCATCCTTCACCTCCCCTTGCTTCCAGGACTCCACCCTCACCTAGAGTTCACTGGGCCACCACGCCCCATGGATTTTTTGTTTCATGTATGAAAACCTCAGATGTTCTTAGCAGGTGGTGGGACTTGTGATATGCAGATTTCAGGGCCCCAATCCAGATCTGATAGAGACAGATATGACAGAGGCACTGGGCCTGCAAAACTGGTCTTTCTCAAGCTTCCCAACCCACAGCAAGAAGCTCCATAGCAAATAAATTCACTGCAGCTGATCTCTCTCAAAGCATCAGCTTCTAGCTCCAGTTCTACGTCTCAGGAACCCCTAAAGCCATCAAGCTCGGGGACATGTGGAGCTGCTGTTACTCTGGGCGTAACTCTGCCTCCATGTCCCCAGGGATACAGGCTAGTTGTGTCTTGTGCCTTCCCAGACACTTGCAAAGTAGCCTTGGGTGAACCAGTGACCCTCTCTATCTATGCCTGTGACCTCATCTGAAAGATGGGATCAGAGCCCTCAAGATACTGCTATGAGAAGGGAATCCGGGGGTTAGAGAGATGGCTCAGCAGTTAAGAGCACTGGCTGATCGTCCAGAGGACTCGGGGTCTATTTTCAGCACCCACATGGTGGCTCTGAACTGTCTGTAACTCCAGTTCTATGGGATCTGAAACCCCTGTCTGGCTTCTGTGGGCACTAGGCAAATACCCATACACATAAAATAAAAATACATTTTTTCAAGACAGGGTTTCTCTGTGTAGCCCTGGCTGTCCTGGAACTTACTCTGTAGAACAGGCTGGCCTCGAACTCAAGAAATCCGCCTGCCTCTGCCTCCCAAGCGCTGGGATTAAAGGCATGTGCCACCACTGCCCGGCTAAATAAATCAATCCTTAAGACAGTGAGGCAGGGAGATCCTGAAGGGCCCAGCACGGCATCTGTTGCTGCGCTGCTTGAGCACTCGCTAAATGTAGAAAAAGTTAGGTGGGTGACATGCTTCTATAGGTCAGCTGTTTGGGAGCTGAAGCAGGAGGATTATTTAAGCCAAGAGACCAGCCTTGGCAAATGGACCGAAATGCCTTTTTTTTTTTTTTTGGGGAGATAGGGCTTTGGTGTGCGGCCCTGGTTGACTTGGAACTCACTCTGTAGACCAGGCTGGCGCCAAACACAAAAGTATGCCTGCCTCTGCTTCTCGAATGCTGGGATTAAAGGCGTGTGCCACCACTGCTTGATGTGAGCCATTTCTTGACAAACAAACAAAAAAAAAATCTCAACCCAGCAAAACCCTCTGCCTATCGGTGATACTTCACTGGGACTTAGGTTAGAGACGGCCCAAACCTCCAGCGCTCCCAAGTGTCTCCAGACACACGTCTCCCAGCCCACAAACAGCCCTAGTTCCCCAAGCAAATCTGAACATTCAGGATGTAGTCCATAGATGCCCCAGTGCAAACGGCACCTGAGAAGTAGGTTCGAGACTGGGCCTCTCTGGAGCAGCCTGGGCTGAAGCAACACTCCCTCCCAGCCTTGCAGACAAGCACGAGGGCAGAACACACACCAAGAGGGTCTGCCCACCCATTCAGGGCAATGGACCCAGAATTACCTCTCTCAGATTTTGCCCCCGCAGGGGGTAGTTTTCTCTGTGGTTGCTTGGAAGCTTAAAAAGAAAAAGAAAAAAAAAATCCACAGACAACCTCATTATAATCAAGCTCCCAGGAGTCTCTGTGAGTACTTCAGGTGGCAGCATCTGGCTAATCCACTTAGCATAAGAGACAAGCAGGGACGGATGCTGGGACCAGTGAGGAAGATGTAGCCAATCAGCATGGAGCTGCCGAAGCACAGGTGAGCCTGAGAGAGCCCCTGCTCCAGGCTATTGTGTGAGTGAGACCAGCGCAGGGTTAAGGGAGGAGTGTCGGGATAGAAACCCACTGAACACATCATTAATGCTCCGAGATCATCAGTGTATGAGAAACATACACACATACACACCAGAACCACAGCCTAAGGAAAACACAGCCAACTCTCAGGCAACACCCTTTACAAAGCCAAGCAGAAGCATGCAGCTGTATGGGGCTGCCTCTGCCAAGAGAACAGGGACACCAAGAGCCAGGCCAGACTCAGGGACCCACAGGCCTCCTGGGTACCACCAGGGAGCAACGCAGACCAGGCAACAGAATCACTGCGGCATCCAAAATCCTTCTGGGAGCAGGCCCTCAGGGGATGGGAAACAGCCCCACTGCAGTCTGGCTAGGTTCTCAGTGTCACCTGGCTTTTGTTCACAGGAGGCTGGAGTAATGGCCACAGCATGCCACCACTCAGCTATGACCCTTGAGCTCTACTAGTTTCCTAACACCCTGGCTGCGTGAGGGTGAGGTGTTGGCGATCTCCCACGATTTCCTGCTCAGACTACTGATCCTCCAAAGAGGCAGAGGACCTGCCAGCACTTGATGCTGGGGCTGCCTCCCCAGAGCCGAGGGTTAGAGGTCATGCTCCTTCCCTGCAATTTATTGATCACGTGATTGCATTTTCCTCATGCTTGAAAAAAAACGAGCAAGATTTCTTCACTGATTAAAAGGCAAGGGCTCATTAACTCCCTCAGACAATTGTCAAAGGATTAAAAAGAAGACGACTGCAAAGGATTAAAAAGAAGACGACTGCTCTCGTGCTCAGCAAATCACAAGGGTTAGTCAGTGCCAGGGGTTACTAATTGTCAGTGGCCTCCTGAGACAAGGGTTATACCTTCTGGAAGCTTCTGGATTAAGACTCCAAAGAGCATTCTCACCTGACCCGGGAGGAGTCTTTGGGCTGGGCGTGGTCTTGGCTGGGATCCTGGTGGCATTGGACGTGCCTTTCTGGCCCGGAGGGGCTGCTCCCCGAGGTGTGGCAGTCTTCGCCCCGGTTTTGCCATCAGCACCCTGTAAACCAAATCAGGGTGGAAGGTTTTCACCACTGGGAAAGGTGACCATCACCAAGGAAAAGTTAATCCCCACCCTCCCACCTTGACTGAAGAAGGTGACGGTAGAGATAGATGCTGGGAAGGTCTTGTACAAGCCTTGAGGTTTGTGAAGCACACAGCCCCACAGTTCACTGGCACGTCAAGTACCAGGATCCTCTTAGATGAATGGTGAGCTAGCCTGTGTTATAAAATGACAGTACTGCTTGAAGCAAGATCAGGGTCAGGATAGATCAGTAGGCTGACCCTGGAAAACCACACCTGGAGGGTGGACACTCATTTTTCAGACTCTTAATTATAGATATAACTGATGGGCGGAGGCTGGATTCACCAGAGGCCCTTGAAGACCCACATGTGCTTCCGGTCTCAGCAGAACTCAAAAATGGCCAAACCGCATCATTTTCTGCTCCCTCCATGGCCCCTGGGGGTCTCGGTGACTCCTTAAGTGTGCCCGGAACCCTTGGCCATGAACACTCACTGAAAGCTGGGAGCCAAAGCCGGTGCAGACACAGCCAGCTGACTGTGAGTGGTTATGGGTCTGATGGTCAGTAGGCGACCATTAGACGTGGCATGAGCTACACAAAGAAACCACATGAGCCACAGACTCAGGAGGAAGGGAGAAGAGAAGGAACTGCTGGGATTGGTGCAGCTAGAGGCCATGCCACCCACCACGAGGCGTGGCCAGTTACCGTAAGAACTCTAGATGGAGCTGAGGCTTTCTTTATCATGTATTTATCTATTTATTTTTAAGAGGAAGAGACTCTCTCTACGTATTACTGGCCATCTAGGCAATTGCAGTGACTTCCCCTGCCTCTTACTCCAGGGTGCTAGAATTCTGAGCATCACCATACCTGGTTTCTTTCTTTTTTTATTTCTCAAGCTAGAGCCTCACTCACTCTGTAGCTCAGGCTATCCTGGAGCTCACTCTAATAGATCTCAAGCTAGCTTCAGACTTACAGGAATTGTGCTCAGTGCTGGGATTGGTTATAGGCATCAGGTACCGCGCTCAGCTCAGAGCCTTCATTTACAAACTTGGATCCCCTGGCTATCTCAGGGATTGCTGTCTTCCAGGGGAGAGGGAGGCAAGAAGCGCCAACTCCGAGTCCCCAGTGCCTTCCCTGTCCCTTCGACCACGTCGTAGCACTGCTTGTGAGTTTAGCTGAAGAAAGCATTTGAACACCACGGTACAGCAGCCTGGGTCTCGTCAAAGGTCATTTCCTTACCTTGAGTTTCATCTGCTTTGTTCCAGGACTGCCATTTCGGGGTGTGACAGAAGAGACGTGTTTAGGAGAGGTGGCTGGCTCAGGGCACACGGCAGGGCTGGAGGGTTTGATCAAAGGGTCTGAGCTACCAGGAGTGGGGCGTGTGGGGCTAAGGCAGGGCCTATTGCTCAGGGATTTAGCACAGGAAGGTGTGGATGTCTTAAACATAAACATAAATAAAATCAAAATGAAAGTCAGCACACTGGGGATGGAAACAAACGGAAAAAAAAAAGGATAAAACAAAATCTAAGCACAAAGAAGGTGAGTCACAGCTCAAAGCAGCCCTCTCTGCCACCCTTCCAGTAAGAAAGGACAGTAACTCTGTCCCCTTCCGTGCCGGGTCACCCATCAGCTACACACATGCCACACAGCTGACATGGGATGGACGTGATTAAAATCACATAGCGTGGAACTTCTAAGAGGATGCTGAAGCGCAGGTCGACGTGCGGGTATGTTCTTTCTCTAGCAATTGGACCTTGTTGTAGCTCTGACTTGGAGAACACTGTCCTAAAGGTGCTTCACACTTAGTAAGCACATCAGAAAAAAGGCATCGAGATTTTCTCAAGAAAGAAGGTTAATGTGACATGGGCCAGAGTCTCAACCTCAGGAGAAGCACTCGTGCAGGCTCATAAACCTCTCTCTCCACTATGCCAAAAAACCCTAATACTTTAAGGAAGATTATGCCAGAGTCAACTAAAAGGTTCTGTCAGAGATCACCAAGGACACACACACATACACGTACACATACACATACACACACGTACACGCTCACACGTACCACACACATATGCAAATGTACACATACGCATGTGCTCACACGCACATACACATGCATGCATGAATAAACACACATATGCACATGCATACACACACATCCTTTCTGATTAAACAAAGATCCAACTATAATTAACGCCATCGATGGAATCTTGATCTGGCCAAAATTAACTTCAGAACCTTCCACCTAAGGAACTAGGCTGTCTGTGTGGCTGGATGTCTTCTGAGAAGGATCTAGCCAGAAGGCTGATGGCTGGTACCATGCTTGCTTCTGGGCACTCTAACTGGGAAGTATGACCCTGGTGTGCTGCAGGATGTGAGACCAGACTGATGGAAATAAAGAACTGAGAGGCACGTCTTTAATCCCAGCTCTTAAGAGGCAGAGGCAAGTAGAGCTCTGAATTTGAGGCCAGCCTGGTCAATAGAGCAAGTTCCAGGACAGCCAGGGCTACACAGAGAAACCCTGTCTCAAAAACAAAACAAAACAAAAAAACAAAAAAACAAAGTGGGGAGGGGAGGAAACAGAAGTAAGAAGCCAAGTGCGGGGCTGCTCTGGAGTCCTGACCAGAGATTCTGTTGTGTTTCCTCATTCTCTCAAACTTCCCACCGAAGGGGTCAGGGCCAAATCTGTGTCACCAGCACCAGCAGGAGAGTCCAGGGGACAGACTCTCTGGGGCCGCTTAAACAGGAGGAAAGCTAGGGTGGGTACTGGAGCCCCTTGTTCCCTCGCTGGGCTTCCTCTACCCAGCCTAGATTTGTAATAGGTTTGGCCCTATGCTCTCCTGTGAGTCAGCCCAGGGCAGGGACTGTACACCGTGTATAGACTTGAATGATGAATACACGCATGCTTGTGCAAGCACGAGGCCAGGACTCCCTGTCCCTCGCTCTGGAGCTCAGTGAGCACCCTGACTGACAAGCAGCTGTCACTCCTGCTTCAAGAATCCGGGCAGGGCTAAGTACAGAACAGGCCCTTCTGGGAGTGGTCCGCCGACCTCTGCTACCAGACTCTAGCTAGCACCATCCACATCTGGAGGCTCACTGGGAGCTCTGGCACCAAGCATAGGCCAGACATCTGGGCAGTACTCATAGGAACTGTCCAGTTGATCCAATCAGGGCTGTGGTGGGATTTTCCAGGAAAATAGCACCGCACATACAACTTCAGGGTTTTCTAAGACAAAAAGGTGTGGAGGGAGAGGGTGACAGATGACAACACGGGAAGACAGGCAGGGCTTGGGAGGCTGGTCTGCAGCGAGCAGGCTGCTTTATCCACTGGGGTTGGTGGCAGAAGCCCTGCAAAGGCTTTTAAACCCACACTTTTCCAGATTTCATTTAAAGAAGGCTTTGCTCATTCAGAACCAAGGCGGCCCCACATAGGACTCAACAGCCGAGGCCATCTGACCTCTCCCCCACCCCCCACCGCTTGCTGTTCCCTGCTGGGAGGCACTGATGCTTCCTCTCCTGTTTGCCTCCTAACTCTCCTCTTTGAGAGCATACCCAGAATCCTCCCTGCCTTTGTCTGCTGATCACTTCATTTCTCGATCATGGCTCTCGGGCCCCCAGTGTACGCTGTGTATATTAAACACTCTAGGTGTACTGAGCCTAGATCTCTAGTGGTAAGAGTCACAAGTGCAAACTCCAGACTTTACACACACACCTTCATTTCAACTGTGAGGGAACGGCATGAGGAGGCATTGGGGAGGAACTGAGTCCCAGCTGACCACCCTCCCCTGAGTTAAGTATCAAGACAGAAACACTGCCTTTATAACAAAGCAACGGCCTTAAATGACAGTTGTACTATAGTGACAGACACTCTTGACACGTCATAGTGAGAGCAAACACAGGCAGGAAGCAGAGCCTTTCGGCAAATGAGACCAGACCGGCCGGTCTGTAGCTTACCTTGGCTTTCTTCTCGTCATTTCCTGTCCTGTCTTTGCTTACACTGGCCACACGAGCTGGTAAAATACAAAATGAGAATGCACGTGATGCCCCGTGCTTAAGTTCACAGAAACACCGGAGTTCAGGGGTGGTGGAATGAGTTTCCTTTGGTGGAAATCAGCTGATTTTCTTAGTCCTCAAATGTTCGAGGTCTCTCACATCATTAGTATCACACAGCACACAGGGCCATTGCTCAGAGCAGCCCGGTAAGAGGGGAAGCAGCCTGGCTGAGGGTGGAGACATGCAGAGGAATGAGGCAGGTGTTAGAGGCGCAGCCTGATACAAGGGCTGTGGGGGGCTCATCAGCAACCCCAACTGAATGCTGGGCCATTTAAATGCCCCAAGATCATGGATGGGGATAGCCCAGCCTGGCTCCAGGTTAGAGATCGATCCTTGGATCAGGTAGAGTTCTCTTACTGTGGTGGCCAGGCTTGGCCTTGCTTTCCTGTGGGATCCCCACTTCCGTCTAGGCCCTCAAGGCCCAATTGGAGCCGACTCTATTTTCCTGCCTTGTGCTAGGAAGGCTCCTTAGATCCACCTTCTTGGCCATCTTATGTTGACCATCCACCCCAAACCCCGTTCCAGGCCATCTGCTACCAGAATAGATGAGCCCAGTCAGGATATCTATCATCTTTGTTGTGGAGTGCAGCCCCAGAGCAGCTTCTTCACAGGGACCTTCCACACCAGCCTCAGCTGCGTTCATTGGAGCCCTTCCTGCTCTGAGCCAGCCCTGAGGGTGCCTTGCCCCCTGGAGCCTTCAAATACTGCACATGCTGCTCACAGAAGCCCATCGAATTAACCTGAGGTGGATGAAGACTGGGCTTATAGAGTGACCAGCGCTGACTCTCCAACCCAGAGGTGTCCCTGTTTTACTGTGGAGGAATCACCCGGGGCTTAGCATGTAGACTCTGGGTACACCGAGGCTGTGTGAGCACCCAACAGGCACCAAGACTCTGCCATGCAATAGGAGTTCTTGTGCGTTCCTTCCTCTGTCAACCCCGAGTGTCTGTTTAGGACACACGGCTGTGCCAGCCCATTTCTGACTCCGGGAAAGACCATCATTTCCTCAAGGCTAGACTGTCACCCACCACAAAAGCTGCAACTGCGACTGTTCCCAAGCTTGGTGACAGTGGAACAACTGACTGTCTGAGTGATTCCCAGTCCCTTGGTGTGCTTCTGTGCAGAGTTTCTGCTGTGTTGGCCACTGTGTCTGTGCCACAGCGTAGCTAATAAACTCTGCCACTGTTTTTGTGTTGGCGAACTCTTTCACTGGAGTAACCTGCTTATTACCATCATCATTGCCAATCAGCCTGCTGTGTCAGCATTTCCTGCATCCTGGTAGGACTCAAGTGACCCTGTTTTGTGGGATCCAGAGGATGTCTCCTCCTTAGAGAGTCCCCAGGCACAGCACAGCAAGAGCCCTGACGAGCGGACAACAGTGGAAGTGGTCGAGCGTTGCTAGGCCTGTTTATTTATTTTTCCTTTCTAAAGTCGCTGTGCCATGCAACTATGCCTTCCCTGCCCCTCATCCCAGACACGCCTACTAACACCCGGAGGGTCTACTGACATCCGGAGGGCCTACTGACATCCGGAGGGTCTACTGACATCCGGAGG
>NW_022196911.1:100400655-100440663 GCF_008632895.1 Mastomys coucha | reverse complement strand
CATCCGGAGGGCCTACTGACATCCAGAGGGTCTACTGACATCCGGAGGGCCTACTGACATCCGGAGGGTCTACTGACATCCGGAGGACAAGAATTTGACAGAACATTACTTTGGAAAACAACTGAGGCACTCATTTGTCCTCCTTTGTCTTGGATTTTGGAACAAGGCACAGGTTTCCCCTCCCTCTGTTATAAGACAGGGTCTTACGGGGTAGAGTCTGGTCTTGAACCCGTGATCCCCTGTCTCCTCCATCCTGAGTACAGAGCTGATTAAAGGCATGTGGCACCATGCCCAGGTTTTTAAAAAAACATATAATCTTGCTATGGACCTAGGCTAGCCTTGAACTCACTATGTAGTCCAGGTTGGCCTCAAACTTGCAGTGCTCCTTTTGTCTTAGGCTAGGACGGCAGGCTGTGACGCCACCCCGACAGGCCCTTTCATTTATGATATATTGGGGTGTTCTCTATAAGTAAGGTCTAATCCACAGTGAAAATAGGATTTTGACTCTGAGCCTAAGAGGCATCAGTTTCTGGGTCCTGGAGATAATTCTAAAATGTCAAGTAGTCTATTCTTACATATTTATTTATTTGTTGTATAAGTAGACATGAGTGTGTGTATGTGTGTGTGTGAGAGAGAGACATACATGCCTTCACATGTGTAGGAAAGCCAGAGGACAACTGAGAACTGACTCCCACTGCTGTCCTCTAATCTCTATATGCACGGGGCATGTCCTTGCACCATGTGGGTCTTCGGGATGGAATATAGATCATTAGGTTTGGTGGCAAGTAGCTTTACCCACTGAGCCATCTCCACAGCCCAAGTGCCAAGTATTGTAGAATCTTAAAGTCACATATGTCCCTGCCATTCCGTAGGCTCCAAAAGGGCTCCAGAAGGGGTTGTACATAGGGACCCTGCCTGTCCCTGACTGAGGGGGGGGTCATGCTGGAGCTGGAAGACATGCTTTACTGCTACAATCAGGACGGGGGAGAGGTCACTGGGCCATTAGCCGCCTCCACGGGTGTAGCTGTCACCTTTCAAATGTGACAAGCTCTCTGTTGATGAGAGCATCAGAAGAGAGGCAGGTGGACTCTGTCTCCGCACCAGGAAGACACATTCCAGCCTCTTCTGGGAGATGATGTGAGAACTAGGGCAAGAGTGTGCTTTCAGAGCAGACTTAACTGGACTCTGAACTTGGCTCCACCTATCACTTAAATCGGGAGGTCTATCACAAGGTCAGTTTACTGCTCCCGAGGCTCAGTTTCCTCATCTGCAAAGTGTGGCCTAATTAAACCTACTTCAGAGTGCGGGGAATGTTCTAGATTGTTAATGTCAGTATATATCATAAGCCCTCAAAAACGAGTGATGCTGGTACCCACTCTATGCCTACCGATCTCCCGAGGGCTGTTGGGCTAGGGTGAGTACATCAAGTGGCAGAGAGCCAATCAGGGCAGAAAGCATAGGTGTTGGTGACATGCACAACGGGGGAGGGCAAGCGTGAAAGGAACTCGTGCTACCAGAGGCTGAGGGCAGGGGCTGGGGAGTGGGCGTCGGCCCAGGCGTGGGTTTAGTGGTTATCCTGGAATCTCAGGGTGCAGGAGTCAAGGCCAGAAGCTCAGAGACAGTGTCCACAGCCTGGAGGGTACCAGGGGAAGAGTGAGGGAACGTAAACCACAGACCTTTAAGTTGAGGAACCCGACTGACTGGCCTTCCTGGCAGGCCTGCTGCAGGTTGCTTGTCGGGAAGTTCCTGATGGCTAGCCTCTTTGGTACCCATTCCCACAGAGGGGCCCTGGGCCGTTTGTTCCTCGCCAGGGGCCCCAACCACTGTAGCCCTTTCCAAATCCTGTTCCTTCGGTGTGCTGGCTTTGATTTCCACATGGAACGTGAACTCAGGAGCAGCCTCGTGCCCTTCCTCCACGGGCCCCGTGCTAGGCCCCTCCGGCTGCGAGGCCTGGGTCTCTGTGGAGACTTTGGAGAAGAAATCGGCAGGAAGTGGGATGGAACCCTCAGCTGGGAACCCAGGCATGCCAGCAGTCTCCCCCGAGACAGAGACAGAGCCTGCCTTAGGGGCTGCGCTGCCAGGAGCCAGGGAGGCCTGGGAGGGAGGGGAGTCCTGGGACGATTCATCCACGGTGACATCTTCATCCACCTCCTCCTCCTCCTCACTCCCCAGCCTGTTCTGGCCCCAGCCTTCCTTCTGAGGTGGCCCTTGCTGCAGCAGCTCAGAGGCCAGGTGGCTTCTCTCTACATCCGCAGGTCTTGTTCCCGAAGGCTGGCATGTAGCCTCTCTGAGGCCTTGTGGCAGGAGGGGAGCCCCAGATATGCTAGGCACCTGTTGGCCGGTCCAGTCTGAGATCCCTGAATCTGGGGCCTGGCCTTCACGACGCCCTGGTTCGACAAGCAAACTTTGTGAGAAAATCTCGACCTTCTCCGGTTCTGTGTGGAGATACCCAGCAGAGGAAGATTTCAGAATGGGCAGGCCCTCCTGGGCAGCTTCTGGTCCCTGAGCTTGGATGGGCTCCTGAGGACCAGCTAGTGGAGGAGGGGCTGGACAGGTGGGAGGCTTCCGGGGGACAACGAGTGATTGATGGCCGAGCCCAGAGCATCTGACCATTTTTCAGCTAGTGGTGGCAGGGAGACCCCAGAGAATTCTGCGCTCAGTCCAAGCTAGACTTGAACACCACCTTCCTGCTTAGAAGCCTCTCAGGCATCTCTCTGCTGGCTGGGCACTCTCACCTTCTCAAGGTTTGGAGAGGCAGTGGTGGCAAACGGTTATCAAGAGGAAAGATATTGTTTTAAAGGGCACCATAGCACTTGCCATAAGAATAGACCTCTCAAAGGTATTGGGACTCCTCTAACAGAGACAGGAGCCTCTTTCAGACCCAGCTCATTGTCTTTCTTTACTTGGAATGAGCGCTCTCGTGGTCTGTCTGCCTCTAGCTTGCTGTAATACTCTCTCTGGGCTTCAGTTTTCTTTCTGAAAAGGGAGACTTGGACTTAGTGACCTCTGAGGTCCCTCTGGTGTTTGGCTGGCCCAGAACCTGCTGGCATCTCTGTGGCTGTCCAGCGTGTGATTATGGGCTCACCTACCATTGCCCTTAGAAGATTCTGGGCTCCATCTCAGATGGCCTTGGCTGGGTTATGACAATGGCCTGCCTCTCTGCCTCTCTCTCTCTGTCTGTCTCTCTCTTCTCTCTGAGGAGGTGAAACCAGCGGGTGCCATAAATCACCCAGCCTCTAGCCCTGCTCCGACAGATTTGAAAAAAATGCCCAAGCTATAACCATAGGGATGGAGTCTTTGTTAAGAGGCCTGCCTCACAATTCCTGTACATGGAATGGCAGTGCATTTATAGCTCTGTGGTCATCCTTCACAGGCTGTCTTTTGCCTCCTGTGAGGCAGGCGCACTGGGACGCCTGATCTGACTGCTCACCCAGCACACCTTCCAACAACTCGTCGAATCTAAGCATGTCTTTGTGGTCCCCTCCCCCTCAAAAAAAGAACCCAGGGTCAGTCATGTGATAGCCATGTGAAACCCTCTCTAGGGTATTTGACTGTGCACCGAGGATGCTGGTGATGGGGGTCCACTTTGAGGTCCTTAATAAGCACCCTCTGGTTCTGTTTGAATGCTAGCTGGTGGCAGCATCTCCTGAACCGAAGGCTGGCCTTAAACTTACTATGTGGCCAAGGATGACCTTGAACTCCTTATCTTCCTACCTGTACTTCCAAGAGTTGAGATTACAAGCATGTGCCACCACCCTTACATAACTGAACTTTCTGACCATCTTATCTAGTCCCCACAAAATATCCCAATCATCTCCCCAATTTTCTTTAATCATAAAGGCCTTGGGGATATAGAAACTGGATTAGGGGCAGGAAGGGGAGGGGAGGACATGTGTATTCTCACACGTGTGTAACTCTGGACACACATAATATGTACACTGTATCTCTGCCTCTACCCCAGTGGGACTTGGCATGGCTGGCTCACCCACAAGGGACCCAATGCTGCCCTGATCCTCCTTCCTTATGGCAGTTACATTCAATTATGGTTCCAGTATTGTAAGGAGAAATTAAAGCTTTAAACCTGTGCTGACTAGGAAGAAAAGTTATGGGCCTAAGAATCCATCACAAACTGGCCACATAGGCCTGGGAAAGAGCAAACAAGTTGTTAGATATCATAAGAGCTGGCAGGTCAAGAAGACATAAAACTATAAACATAGAGGAAAACATTAGGCAAACGAGGACATGTCCAAGGCCCAGACCTGCAAAGACGTGCCTGGCAGACACTAAGTATGGACCATCTGGTCCTCTCAGATATGGTTTAAGGTCAGATGCTTTGTTGACTCAGATTAACACCAACCTTAAGAATTTTCCACTCTGTTCTGCACGTAATAGTTAATATTTGAACTAGCCAATCATGTATGACCACACTGATCTCTTTGTTCCCTCAGACCTTTTCCCTATAAAAACCCCTAACTTTCAAGCCTCGTGGTCGGCTCCATTATCTCCTGCGTGAGATAGGTGTGGTGCCGAACCAGGGCGTCCTGAAAATTAAAATATACCTCTTGTAATTACATCAAGATGTGGTCTCTCGTGATTCCTTGGGTGTACGTCCTCCTGAGATTTGAGTGGGGGTCTCCCCCAGGGGTCTTTCAGTATCAAGGCTATCACATGAAGTATTAAGCTGATCAATGAAGTATTCCACATACACCAGCTACTGTCTGGAAAAAACACCAATTTCTGCTCCTTATCAGGTAATTTACTGAGGCCTTTGGTCTGTTTCAAGGAGGAAACCAACATGGATTTGGGCTACTGAGCACCAGCTGGCTCACAGGCCAGAGGCCAAGACAGCTATGGACCACGATGCCACCCAACAGATTTGGTCCTCTGCTACCTTCAAAAAATGCTCCCTAGGCTGGGCAGTGGTGCGCACTTGGGAGGCAGAGGCAAGCATATCTCTGAGTTCAAGACTAGCCCCGGTTTACAGAGAGAGTTCTGGAACAGCCAGGGATACACAGAAAAACCCTGTCTTGAAAACAAGCAAAAAACTAAACTTCACCCCTCAAAAAAAAGAAAGAAAACAAAAGACTTACTAGAAATTATTTTTGACTGGGGTGTCCTGGAGTCTGATATTCTGTAATATCTTCAAAGACTCCATTGAAGTTGAGACAAGGCCCCAAACATACACAGTAAACATACACCGTAAGCATACTTCACTGTGTATGCAAACTGGTGAGGAACCTAAGTGTATTTAAAACTCGTAGAAGGAGCTGGGCTGGGAGGACCATCGATGAGGCTCCCAGGGGACTGTAAAGTACTCAGTACATATGAAGCAGGGGCCAGGATGCAGCTTGGTAGTTAGAATGCTTGCCTGGCACAAAGGAAGCTCTGAATTTGATCACAGAACCACATAAACCGGGTGTGGCAGAACATACTTCTCCATTGGAATACCTCAGCATTCCAGAGAAGGTGGAAGTAGGAGGGTCAAACATCAAGGTCATCCCTGAATACAAAAAGAGGCCAGATCCGGCTACAGGGATCTTATCTCAAAACAAAACCTTGTTTAGATTCAGGCTCACTGGGAGTAGTGGAGGCACATAAGGAAAATAAGTCCCTGGTAAACACAGGGCCATGACCAAATGTCTCCCCAGGTCCTCCTCAGAAGTCTAGCGTCCAAGTCACTTAAAAGGTGGCGAGCTCCACTAGAGATCAGTGGGGCAGAGCCCTGCACGGCAGCCAGCACCACTAAACAAAAGACCAATCCCTTATCACTTTATCTGGAGCAAAGGACACCACCTCCCAGTTCCTCTGCGGTCCATAAGCCTGGCTGCTAAACAGGACACTCTCAAGTTCATTTATCCAGAAAAATGGAAGAAAAAAAAAGAGCCAGCTCATGCACATTTCCTAAAATGAAGACTCTCTAAGGTTAAAAAAAAAAATTCTTTTAAAAAAGTGTATCTGTGACACACAGCTGCAGAAAGCTACTTATCTTGAACACAACAATTTGGTTCCCGAGAAGAAGACTATAATAAGGTATGAAGACTGCAGAGAAGAAAGCTCGAATGGACAAGTTCAGTGGTGATGTGATTGGCAGGCCAGAGGGCACCCTGTGGGTGGAAGCATCACCCACTGAACTCATCCCCAGACTAGGCGAGACCTGAAACCAGGATGGTATCAGAAAACTGTCTGTGCCTACAGAGCTCTGCTTCGATACAGGCAGCTCCCTCAGGTCCCATCCCCCTCCTCCCAATCTCGGAGGCCTAGAGGCGATTGGGGCCACTGACCTTGAGTCACGTGCCCAGCGGCTTGGTCCTCCAGGTTCGGGGTGTCTCCAATGCCTGCTTCTTCAGCTGGTCCAAGGCAGCAAAGGGAGAGGACAGAAGGGAGACTGTTATTCTTGTTGCAACCCATGCTCTCCGTACCTGTGTTCCTCATGTGAAATGTGTGCACATGTGTATCGTGCAGGGCCATCTGCAATGGCCACAGCTAGGGACAGTGGTGACGGCAGGTGCCTAAACAAAATCTGCAGCACTCACATCCCTTCTGGGTGACTGTGACCTAGGAGGAAAGAGCTTTTCCATAGGAGTCCAGGGACCTGCTGCCTTGCCTGGGTTCCCGCAAAGATGCCAGGACTTAGGGGGTCACAGATGAGTCATAGTGGCGCTGCCTGCCCTGGCAAGCACTTTGGGAGGACTGGGGTTCAGGGAGAGATTGTGCTTGATGCTGTGTACCCAGGAGCGACCACTTGTCTGAGCCTCTATTTCCTTATTGGGACCTTAAGGAGGGACCCTGGTTTGTCTTTGTAGGAGGATGCTGAAGGCCTGGAGACATGAAGGAGGTGCTCATGAGAGGTTAAAATTTTCAAACAGAACATAGAAGAATGGGAGACCAGCTCCCAGGACATAGAAGAATGGGAGACCAGCTCCCAGGACATAGAAGAATGGGAGACCAGCTCCCAGAGCTTAGAGACCTGAGCGGCCTGGCAGGAAAAAAGAAAAATGAGGTAGCAAACAATTGCCAGGTGGCTAACCTGCTTCTGAACCCTAGCACAAGCCAGCACCAATCAGAGACTACCCTGTACTTTCCCCTGCCTTAGTTTCCCCCTTTCCTCTAGCAACTGTGTGGGTATAAAAACCTGTTTAAATTTTTGCTTGGTGCCAGACCCCTGCGAGGGATATGAGTTTCACCCCAGCTAGCTGGAATAAAAAGCCTTTTGCTGATTGCATCAAGTACGTGGTGTCTTGGTGGTGTTTGGGGTCGCTGTTCCTGAGCCTTGAGTGTGGGGTCCTTCCCCCCATTTTTTAAAGAGCTCTAACACTCCAAGGTGCTCCGCTTCTCCTCTTTAAACCTGCCGCCGCACATCACGCCTAAAACCAGCACTACCTGCCTGGAGCAAGGCCAACAGGGCCAATGGACAGCTTTTCGAGGCCTTTGGGTTCTATTTAAGAAGCCAACAGTCACCTTAAACAAAGAAGGCTAAGGAAGTTCCCGACCACATGGGCAGGACCCAAGTCAGTAACCACCAATCTCAAGAACAAGGGTAAACCAGCACCCAGCAATGGGATGACACACACTAGCCTAGAGGGGGGTTTATAAAGCTAGTGGGCCCACCCGAGTCTGCTGCGTCCCAAAAGCAGTCACACAGTGCCGGCTGGGCCACCAGCCTTGCCTCTGCAAGCCGGCACACTAGCCAAGGTGAGCACACAAGGAAAGAGCCTGAGTCACTGCTTGTCACAGGTAGCCAGACGGTGGTCGGAGGGTGTGGCCACAGGGAGGTGGCAGTGAATTTAGCAGCTCTCCACCCACTGGGTTATCAGCTCAGACACGTCTAGGTCTTTTGTGCTGCTTTTCTGGTGACTGTTCCTTGTCAGATAACACAGTTCCGGCCACATGTGGTGTCAACCGCCAGGAAGGCAAAGTCCAAGGGTGGACCTGGTCTGAGCAAGGTTGAGGAAATGGAAGTCAGACCCAGAGGGACCACACATCCAGCTAAGCAGTCACGGAGTCCTTAGCAGACACAAAGAAGCATTCCGGGACTCCACCACTGCCTTGGCACTAAGAGAGTCTATTCATCTTCCCATGCTACTGCACTATTGTGATATCCTGCCCCTGATGTGAGGCAGAAATGGTGAGGGACGGTAACATGTCTGAGCTCAGCCAGGGCCAGGGCAGAAGGCACAGCAGGAGTTGGTATCTCTACTGGCTTTGAATGTTCCCAGGGAGGCACGAGGTTCCCTGCTCTCCTAAGGTAGAGAGTCAGTCACACAGCACCCTTGAGCAGCTTTACTGAGCACCAAGAAGCAGCAAACGTGTGCCCCAGCAAGTACAAGCTGAGGTCCTAACTCCATCAACAGCTGGGAACATTATTGACTCTAAGCCCACCAAGAGGTAAGCGGCCTGGGGCTGGATTGGCGCTGTAGAGTCTTGCTATGCAGCCCATACTGGCTTTGCATTCACTATATAACTCAGCAGGCCTTGAACTCTTGACCTTCCAACTTAGCCTACCAAATGTTATGATAATAGTCATGTGCTGGCATGCGTAGCTTGGCCCCAGGGTCTTGAATGCACCACCCAGAGAGACACTCGGCTCCTCTTCCCTCTGGCTTGCGGCCTGCCTGGGGAAGGGCTGAATCTTCTATGGTGGCTGAGCAAAGGTGCACTGTGAGTCTGCCAGCAGGCTGTGCAGCCAAGGGCACTGGCCCAGCAGGCTGTGCAGCCAAGGGCGCTGGCATCTTCACCATAGAATTGTGGGTACAGGTCAGAGATGGCATTAGGGCATCTTAGATCATGCCTAATGGGCCACTAGTTATCTTCCACATAGGTGATGTTGTGGTAGCTGGGTCCCAGAGAGGAGGGATGACGCATCCTCAGGATCTGATGCAGAGGAATCCATCTTTACGGAAGCAGGAGCTAGGAGCTGAAAGGGGAGAACCTGGAAGGATTCTAGAAAGGTCTCTGCGGTCGCTAGTCTTCACAGTCAACTCTAGATCAAGAATCACCCAGGGGCTGTTGCGGTCCATTTGTGGCTATGTTTGAAGATGCATATAGATAGGATTCACAGAAGGGAAGACCTGCCTTGAAGGTGGGTGGTACCACCCATGGACTGGGGCAGGAGCAGTAATGAACAAACACAAAGGAAGGAAGGAAAAATCACACCCAAGGCTACACTCCTCTGGGCTCTCTATCCACCACAGGCAGCTACCACAATGCTCTGTCCAAGGCCACACGACCAAACAGCTATGAACTCCCTGAGCCCACAAGCCAAAACAAAGCTTTCCTCACTGAGTCATCTCTGTCAGGCATCTGGACACTCAGGGAAGCCTCTAAGCTCCTGCAGAGATGCCAAGCAGCCACTGCCTCCTCCTACCTACCCGCCCCACACTAGCTCAGAGCAGAGGCTGGTTTAGAACAAGGTTGTGGGCCTGGCTGTCATATCTGACTGGCCCTTCGGATGAGCATTTATAAGCGGTGAGGTTTTCTTCCCTGTCATCACACATAGCATGGTGGGGAATGCCCTGGGAATCATGTATGCTAAACCAGGCACTCCACCACGTAAGTGAGCCACACCGTGGCCTTGGCTGGCTGTTTTGAAAGACCATGAAGATTATAAAGCATTTCTGATTACCCAGGAGAAGTGGGAAAGTCTAGAGTTTTCATCCCAGATGGAGGACAAACTTCTTCAATGACAAAACTTTGAAGAGGGTCTGGAGAGATGGTTCAGTGGCTAAGAGCACTGACTGCTCTTCCAGAGATTGTGAGTTCAATTCCCAGCAACCACACGGTGGCTCACAACTATCTGTAATGGGATCTGATGCCCTCTTCTGGCATGTCTGAAGACTGTTATAGTGTACTCATTTACATAAAATAAATCTTTAAAAAAGAACTTTGAAAAAATAGCTAGAAACGAAAAGAATCACGTGACCCATGACCTTACCCTGTAAGGTGTCCTATGGCCTTCAAGCATCCTTTATGCTCAAGGCTGAGGCCTGGCCAGGCTTTAAGAACATCTAACTCTGGCCAGGTGCACGCCTAAATCCCAGTACTTGGGAGGCAGAGACAGGCAGATTTCTGAGTTCAAGGCCAGCCTGGTCTACAGAGTGAGTTCCAGGACAGCCAGGGCTATACAGGAAAACCCTATCTCGAAAAACAAACAAACAAAAAACATCAAACACACTTTGCAAAGCAGAAACACATTTTGGAAGCCGAGGTGGCCCTACAATGGTCACTCTCTGTGGATGTGCAAGAGAAGGCTTGCTATAGGTGCCTAGGGAGCTCACTCTTCATTGTCAGCTTGCTGGAGCTGGAAGCACCTAGAGATACACCTTTGGGCACATCGAGATTTAACCGAGGAGGGAAGACCTACCCTGAATATGGGTGTCACTATCCCATGGGCTGGGGTCCTGGGGAAAAAGCAGAAAGCCAGCTGAGCACCAGCATTTGCTGCTGTCTGCTTCCTGACGGCAGATGCAGTGTGACTGCCACCGAGCCTTCCCCGTCACACAGAGTCCATCCGCTCCAACAGAGAGCCCTAACAGACCCTAAAGTTGCCTTAGTCTGACGTTTTGTCACCGCAAGGAAAGGAGTGCCTGGCACAGTTGCAGAGAGGCCCTCCTCAGTTAGGGTGTTCGAGTCTGCCTCGGTGATGGTGATCAGGCATCTCTCAGTAGGTAGCTGAGCAACTTGGGTTCATCCTGCTAACTGTTGGGTTCTTTGTGAGCACATGGAGGACGGCACAAAGGGAAGGTACTAGGAGCTCTGGGCTGTGATGATTCTTGCCTAGCCGCCCCACACACTCAGGATGACTTAGAAGGACTGAGCGCCTGAGCCCAGAGCTCTTTCTGCTGCTTCACTGCCCAATTCCTTATCGTCCACATAGGTGGAACAGACTAAATTGACCGAGCAGGCAGGCAGCACAGCCCAAAAGATGGATCTGATGTCACTCCAGCGCCATTCCATTAGACCTTCAGAAGGATGCAGTTATGTAGTTACTATAGCGTGCTTGGTGCTCCTGGGGGTCAACTGTCCCCTAAAGGTGACCTGCTACTTACTGTAGCTGGAACTGGAGAAAGTGTGAGGAAAGCAGAAAACCTTCCCCAGAGAATCCTGTTGAGAACCTACCTTCCTTCTTTTCCTTCTGTCTGTCTGTCTGTCTCTCTTTTGTTTTTTCTTTTTTTAAAAAGATTTATTTATTCATTTATTATATATAAGTACACTGTAGCTGTCTTCAGACACTCCAGAAGAGGGCATCAGATCTCATTACAGATGGTTATGAGCTACCATGTGGTTGCTGGGATTTGAACTCAGGACCTCTGGAAGAGCAGTCTGTGCTCTTAACCTCTAAGTCATCTCTCCAGCCCTCTGTTTTTTGTGCTTTTTTTTTTGTTGTTGTTTTCCTTTTGAGACAGGGTTTCTCTGTGGAGCGCTGACTGTCCTGGAACTCACTCTGTAGACCAGGCTGGCCTCGAACTCAGAAACCTGCCTGCCTCTGCCTCCCAAGTGCTGGGATTAAAGTCGTGCTCCACCACTGCCTGGTATTCTTTTGTTTTTTCAAGACAGGGTTTCTCTATGTAGCCCTGGCTATCCTAGAACTCACTCTGTAGACCAGGCTGGCTTCGAACTCAGAAAGCCGCCTGCCTCTGCCTCCCAAGTGCTGGGATTAAAGATGTGCGCTGCCATGGCCCGACCAGAACCTTTCTAATAGGCACACTGACTGAGGTGGGGACCAGCAGGAATCAGATGACTCTATAGCTTTGTGGGAAGCAGTTAGATTCCAAGGCAGCCACCGCTAAGTAACCAGGATCCCCAGAGCCAGACCGCTAACTCATCTCCTGCACCTGACTATGAGGATGACCTGTCCAAGGCAGGTCGTCTGGGCCCTGGCAGCCCCAGGGCTTACCCTCACCTGTGGTTCCTTCTGGGATCTCCGAGTGGGGCTGGGCAGCGGCCTGCTTGTCGGGAGCTCTCTCATCCACTAGGGGCGCAGTCACGTCTGGAAACCACCAATAGTCACCCTTCAGCTTATACAGGGGGGCAGTGCAGGGAGGGGGGCCTGCCAGCCACATGCAAGAAAAGCCAGCTCAAAGCAGGGCCACGGTCTTCCTGCCCATCTCCCCAGGAAGGACACTAACTGTACTCCCTGCCTGGAAAGACTGGAGGGGTCGAGTAAGTACAACAAGGGATACAGCCTGGCTCGTGGGGTTTGAAATCCTGAAAGCAGCTGCGAGATCCTTACCGCGAGGCAGGGGGCCGCGGCTGGGGCTCTCAGGCAGTGTGAAGAAGCCGAGAGAGAGACTGAGTCTCGATTTTTCTGTGGGGCTTTGAGTTAGCCCTCGGTCACCTCAGCCTTTGTTTCCACATGTATAGAACATGAGTGCCACCTCTAGGTGACCTTTAAAACTTCTACCACTTCTAGCTCCCTGCCCCCAACCTCCTCACATCCAATTAAAAGGCACAGACTTCCTTGGGTGGCTATGACCAGGCCAGATCCAGTTTCCTTGATGAGGCCAGAGATAAGAGATCACAGGGCAGGAACTGGGAACATCTTTTCAAGGCAACCACTTTAGCTCCCCCGGAACCCTCCACCTCTCCACTAGGTATGGGAGGCACGCCCAAGGAGTGGCTCCTTTCAAGGAATTCCCAGAATTCCACACAGCTAGTCCACAAAGGCTATTTTCCTTATGATCCTGTCTGGTACAGATAAAGCAGCTAGTAGAGCCCAGCCCGGGCTGCCTCCCTCCCAGAGGTGAGTGAGGCACGTGGGGGCCCACGCATGGACAGGCCCAGACTGCATGACTGGGTTGTTTCTTCCTGGACAATGGTGACAGAGTACTGAAAGCCACGTTTGAGAAGTCCGGCACCAGCTTTGGCTCCAAGGCTTTCTCAGGGTGGCAGACAGCTTGTAGAACTGTTCTAACAGGATGAGCGGGAAGTGTCTCGCATCACCGGTTTTCAGAAGGGCAAAGGAAATCTAGCCAGGAGGTTCTCACCAGGCTAAGGGCCATACCACCTGCACCCTCCAGGGATGAGCCAGCATGCCGAACAATTGGCAGGAGCTTGCCAGCCACGTTCTGGATTTATCCAAAGGCAGATGCTGGGGGAGGTGGCCTGGCCCAATTCTCACTATGTTCAGGGCTGCAGAAAGGCTCAGAGTGGAATCTCCAACCACTTTGGAAGGCTGGAGAGGTGGAAGGACAGATGTTATGGACTTTAGTTAAAAGCTGTTCTCCATGTTCCTTTTCCTTGATTTCTTCCTACTCAATGGGTTGAAAAGCAAGGTAGGGATAATCTTGGAGCCCACGGTGGCCAGAGAGCCATTCTGACCAGTGAATGAAAGTGGAAACTTCCAGGAGGAACTTATACTAGAAAGTTCTTGATTTAATTCTGGCAATACATCTGGCTTCGGGGTTCTTTTGGCGACTTTGTTTTGCACTTTTTTTGTTTTTTCTTCTCTCTCTCTCTCTCTCTCTCTCTCTCTCTCTCTCTCTCTCTCTCTTTTCCCCCCCACCCCCTCTTGGTTTTTCGAGACAGGGTTTCTCTGTGTAGCCCTGGCTGTCCTGGAACTCACTCTGTAGACCAGGCTGGCTTGGAACTCAGAAATCTACCTGCCTCTGCCTCCCAAGTGCTGGGATTAAAGGGCTGCGCCACCACCGCCTGTCTTTCATTCATTATTATGGAACATGTGTGTAATATATCTGTGGCCACATGCCATCACAATGTATGGAACTTTTTTTTGGTTTTTCGAGACAGGGTTTCTCTCTGTTGTCTTGGCTGTCCTAGAACTCACTCTGTAGACCAGGCTGGCCTCGAACTCAGATATCCACCTGCCTCTGCCTCCCAAGTGCTGGGATTAAAGACGTGCCACCACTTAAAGGGCAGCTTTGTGGCGTCGGTTCTCTCCTTCCTCCTTTACAAAAGGTTCTGGGGAATTGAACTCGATCCCCAGGCTTGCCTGGTAAGCACCTTTATCCTCTGAGCGGTCTCACCAGCCATGGTTCTTGATCCACGGCAGATGACGATGGTGCTTGGGAGTGCAGCAGCCACTCTTCAACAACAAAGCAACAGTTCAACCACGCAGGATGGCAGAAGACAAATACAGAAGCATATACACGGCGTTAGGGAGCGGTGCCCATGTCTGGGTATCTTATGATTGCAAGGCAATTGAAAGCCTTTTCAGTTGGTAGAGCTTTTGGGTTCCAGCAGCCAAAAGTGGTTGTATAACTAACCCACATGAGAAGCAAGACAGCCGGCCGACCAGGGAGCATTTCAGGAGAGAGACAAGAAGCTTCACGTCAACCCAGACACCACACATCTGGAGTGAACAGATCACAAGAAATGAATCACACTCCATGTCCAAAGTCCAGAGCCCAAGAAACGAAGATGCCACACCAAAACCTGCTCCGAAAAGATGAGCCAGGAGACGTCTGACCTGCCCCCCGCTCCGCGCCCCCCACCCCCAGGCAAATGAGCATTCTGGTCTTTGAATTCCTGAAAGAAAAGTAAGGTGAAGACTTCTGAGGGGGTCATGAAGGGTAGCAGATGCAGGACGGGGAACCCTATTGAGCCGCGTGTGAGCCTCGCTGTGCTACACAGACCAGCTTCTTCAAGCATGGAACATCCAGGACAACACGCACGATAATGATCCTCAAGGAGCACACTGTAGAGCCAGACATAGAAGCAGGTCCCAGCTCCCATTGCTCTGCAAAGCACTGAGCAAGCGCATCTCAGCCAGCAGGAACGGAAGCGGCGAGTGCAGCCAGGAGGGTGGCACACAGTGCGCAGGCGCAACCGCGCAGTGGCTTTGGGAGGGGAAGCTCAAAGCAAGGTAAGCAGAAGCTGAAGGAAGTGGTGGGAGTAGGGAGGCCCCACCTTCTGCAGTTGGAGTGCTCTTAGCATCGGAGGTCTCCGACCCTGGTTCCTCCGATCCATCATCGGCGGGGGGCTGTGGGGGAGACTCTGGAACATATACAGTGAGCCCTCAGATCTCAGTGGGAACCTGAGAGCTGTGTCCTATTGAGCTGCAGTCTCTTTAGTGTGGGTACTGTAGTCCAATGATCAAACCACGAAGGGACCAGCAGCCCCAACACAACCATGTTCCATTCTTGGGGTCCCTGGATGAGGATGTAGGTGAGACAGGGTTTCTCTATGTAGACCTGGCTGTCCTGGAACTCACTCTGTAGACCATGTTAGCCCCGAACTCACAGAGATCGGCTTGCCTCTGCCTCCTGAGTACAGGGATTACAGGTGTGCAACACCACCACCCAGAGTGAAGATACACCAAAAGGTGTTAATCAACCAGGTTCAACTGACAATGGGCCTGGAAAGCCTGCTCCTGCGTGGGCAGGAAGCCCTCTCCTGTCTTCCCAGTGGCCTCATCGCTCAGCTCAGTGAATTCATTAACCTCAGTTTCATGTATTGGCTGAAGGAGTTTCTTTGCTAACTCCCCTATGCCTTCATTAGCGTGGCTGCCCTGGAGGCAGGTGTAATGCTCTTTGCCCGGCATGTGAGACGTCGTGGGAGGTGGCCATTCTAGTGGGGTTTACTTCACTTTGTGTGGTGGTTTGAATTTGCTTGGTCCAGGGAGGGGCTAATTAGGAGGTGTAGCCTTGTTGGAGGAAGTGGGTCACTGTGGGGCTGGGCTTTGAGAGACTTTCCTCCTAGCTGCTAGCCAGACAGTCTTTCTGTTCGCCTTCGGAACAAGATGTAGAACTCTCAGCTCCCTCTCCAGCACCGTGTTTGCCTGCGTGCCACCATGCTGCTTCCCGCCATGATAACAATGGACTAAACCTCCGAACTGTCAATCCCAATGAACTGTCAATCCCAATTAAATGCTTTCTTTTATAAGAGTTGCTGTGGTCATGGTGTCTCTTCACAGAAATAAAACCCTAACTAAGACACCCATCAGGTTCAGGCTGAACATCCACTGTCCTGGCAAAGAGGGGTCCCACCTGGAGCCCATTCCATCTGATATCCTTGAAAATAGAATTCTGAGAAATAATACAAAAAACAAAACAAAACAACAACAAAAAAAAGAAAATAGAATTCTGATAGAACTCAGGACAGAGTTGTGCCCACCTAGGAGGCTACATCTTTCTTACTCATGAGACGCCTTGAAGAGGAAGCCATACACTCATGATTTTCTCAACCATGTGAAGAGGAAGAACCATTCTCAGGTACAGCATGTGTGAGGCTGCGCACACATAGGTGAGGGGCTATTGGCCCAAGGACCATGCATGGCAATGCTGTAACACAAGAAATGGCCCTTGGGATGGGTGTGGTGGTGATGCATCTAAAGCCAGCACTCAGGAGGCAGAGGCAGACAGATCCACGAGTTTGAGGCTAACTAGGGCTACATAGTAAGTTCCAGCATAGTTAGGGCTATGTAGAGAGACCGTCTTTCAAACAAACAAATAGCAAACAGACAGGCACCTCTCCGTCCTTGGTGATGACTGGACAAAGCATGGAGCATGTTCAAGTCACAAAGCTGCTGAGGATCGTGTCAAGGAGGTCTAGATTAGATGAGATGGTGTGAGGTCCTCAGGGAACTACAGAAAGCCATGTGAAGCCTGGCCAGGGCCATGAGGAATCAATGGGTGGGGGGCACTGAACATGGATGGTACTTGCTAGGTGGCAGTGGGGCTGGGACATTCAGTGGAGATGAAGGCTGTTCCTTGGGCAACAGTGAGATTCTGGGCTTCTAGGGTGGTGGAGGGGCATCTGGTTCTATGTACAAAGCAGAACACAAAGAAGAGAGGCAAATGGAATTCAAGTACACTGAGGGGTGAGACACCTCCCAGCCTCCCTCAGAGCACAGGCAAAGAAGGGCCCTTTTCATATTTTCTTTTGTTTTGTCAAAGTATCTTAGGTTAGCCTCAGACTCACTATGGACTCCCATCCTCCTCATTTACATGGTCTTTGGAGGGAGAGAAGAGGAAGAAGAAGGGCCCTTCAAAGGCCTGTAAAATGTTACACATCAGCACCTTTTAATTCTCAAGCCCGTGTGACCACTTCCCCTACTCCATAGTCTTTCTGGCTGCAGTCTACTCACAACCCAGTGTTTAGCATCCACTTAGACACTGTGTATTCAGCGTGTAGTCTCTCGTCATTGTTCAAACAGTCTTGTGTCACTCACTTATCTGAGCTGTTGCTGGTACTGTGGTACCTCCTGCCAAGTCAACGCTGTCACTCCATGCCTACAAACAGCTCATTCTAAACCCTCGGTAAGTGAGACTTAATTTGATGAGAATTTCTTTAGGTGTCCTTGGCTTCTCTAGGGAGAACTGTTCTAGGTAGGACAGCACACTCTTGTTTCACAGCATGTTCCAAGAATCAGCAATTCCAATGTCCTCTCTCTCTCTCTCTCTCTCTCTCTCTCTCTTTCTCTCGTGTGTGTGTGTGTGTGTGTGTGTGTGTGTGTGTGTGTGTCCCTGAGCACCCTCATAGCGCTTGCACACACGCACACAGTGAAAATGGACAACCATTCCCTTTGAAGGCGTTTAGAAGAGTTCGAGGCCAAGTCAACATAGGCAGAAGACTACATTTTAGACTCTGCAGAGACCAATGCAGTTTTAACTAATTAAACTAAATCTGGGCAGTGCTTTAAAAATTCACATCCATTATTTTTGTTTATGCATATGTATGTAAGTCTGTGAATGCAACGTAGGTGTAGGGTGTCAGTTTTCCAACAGTGGGGTTAACAGCTTCTGTGGGTTGATTAACGTGGGTGCTCAGGTCCCCCAGGAGAGCAGCAGGTGCTCTTAACCACTGAGCCATCTCTCTAGCCCTAAGACAGTTTGAGACTGGATCTCTCTATGTAGTCCTGGCTAAACTTGAACTCATTCTACAAACCAGGTTGGCTTTGAACTTGCAGCAATCCTCTTGCCTCTGCCTCTTGAATACTGGAATTACTGGATAGTGGCAACCTGATGCAGTTCATTAACGAGGATATACTCAGAATCCTAGAGTGACACACTCTTGCCTGACCAAGTCCAGGTGGCCAGGTTTGTGTAGCTAAGGACTCAGAGAGGCTCCTGTAGAGCCCAGAGTGACAACCTCTCCCCCACTTTGTCACACTATCTGAGGAGGTGACCATTCAGCACCCTCACATTTTTACTTTTCGTAGTCCGTTTGAATTAATGAGACATCCCTCTCCTGATGCTCTAGTGCTATAACGTATGAACAACTCCTTTAAAATCTAGGACTCGAACCCTTCCTGTTAGCCCCCGCTGAAGCAAACACAGACGGTGTTGCACTGTGACTGGCCAGTTGTGTATGGCCGCCCACTGACCTTTTAAGCCATGGTCCATGTCTCCCTCTTGGTCTTGGAGCAGAGTGTAATCTCCGGCATGGTCTTCCATTGTGTCAAACTCCTGGCGGGGTTCAGCCATACTGGTTCAAAGCCTGGAGGTAAAAAGGCAACGGAGTTGGTTACGGATGGGGTGCTGAGTCTACGGACCTGACTTCTTAGGGCAGTGGAGTTGGGGACAAGGAGAGAGCCACCCCTCCCCAAAAGTCACAGCAGGAGAGCCTCAGTGTCCCGATTTCCCATCCAGCAAAACCAATGCCCAGTCCCATTGAGTGTTTAGCATCCCCCACTAAAGCAGGGGACACGTCTGTCTCCTGTCATCTGCCATCTCATTAAGTTCATAACCATGAGAAGACAGGCCAATGAGGCAGTGACTTACAGTCCTTCCCTATTCTTCCCACGTCACTGAGAAGTGCTGTTGACTTGTAAGTAGTTCAGTAGCTATGGAGGGAAGGTGACTGCAGGGCCTCTCTCCTCAGGAAAGGAGGCTGGGAGGAAGAGAGTGGTTGCTTTGTCCTGTGAATGCCAGCTGACTATGGTCAGGACTATGGGACCCAGGCCCCTGTGCATGCTGCGCTTGCATCTTTATGGAGGCAGCACCCTGCCTTGCATCTCGACGGGAAGATCTGCCAGCACCCTCCTCCTCCAGCCCCTGCATGTTCACCCAGTGAGTGATGAATGGAGTCAATTGCAGGGCATGGCAGTGTCTGGAGGAGGATGAAGCTGCTGCCTTGCACTGTACTCACTGACAGAGACAGCACCAAAGAGGTACCCTAAGGTGAACTTAGCTGCAATGTGCAGGGTTAATGGGAATGTAAGAGTACCTGCTGGCATGGGGGTGACAACCATGTCCAAGGGGAGAGTTCAAAAGCCAGAGCTAGATGTGGGTAAAGGAGATGGAATGGAAGACATAGGCACGGGAAATGTGGCTTAGAAACTGGTAGATTGACTTTCTTTTTTCTTTTTTTTAAAAAGATTTATTTATTCATTTAATGTACATGAGTATACTGTTGCTTGTCTTCAGACACACCAGAAGATGGCATCGGATCCCATTACAGATGGTTGTGAGCCACCATGTGGTTGCTGGGAATTGAACTCAGCAGTCAGTGCTCTTAACTACTGAGCCATCTCTCTAGCCCTAGACTGACTTTTAGAGTGCAGTTAGGCAGGGGATTAGAATCCATAAGTATACTAAAGGCTCAAGGGGACAGGACAACCGGGGCTGTTCTGTTGCTGAAGAGCATTGCTTGAGAGAAGACGCCCCTTCCCCAAGGCTGCATTTTCCTAACTGGTGAGTCAACTCACGTTGCTTTGATTGGGTGTATACTGCCGTGATAAAACATTATGACCAAAACAGAATCCGAGAAGAAGAGGTCAGCCGGGCAGTGGTGGCGCACGCCTTTAATCCCAGCACTTGGGTGGCAGAGGCAGGCGGATCTCTGGGTTCGAGGCCAGCCTGGTCTACAGAGTGAGTTCCAGGATAGCCAGGGCTACACAGAGAAACCCTGTCTTGAAAAACCTCAGAGAGAGAGAGAGAGAGAGAGAGAGAGAGAGAGAGAGAGAGAGAGAGAGGAGGTCGATTTCATCTTACAACTCCCAGGTCACACATCACGGAGGGAAGTCAAGGCAGGAGCTCAAGGCAGCAACTTCAAGGCAGGAACTAGAGCAGAGGCCACAGAGGAATGCCTTGAACTGGCTTGCTCTTCATGGCTGGCTCAGCCTGCTTTCTCATACAACTCAGGACCACCAGCCCAGAGGTGGCACTGCACATGGTAGGCTAAGCCTGCCCATGCCAATCATCAACCAAGAGAACACCTCACAGACGTGTCTACTGACACACTGATGGAGGCATTTTATTAATAGACATTCTTCTTCTCGGATAACTTTAGCTTGTGTCAAGTTGAAAAACAGAGCAAAACACAAACACCAGCTCTGACTTCCATTAAAAGTATATTTTTTCATGAGTTTTTGTTTTTATGTTTTTTTAAAAAAGAGTTTATTTATTTAATGTATATGAGTACACTGTCATATGGTTACAGGTGGTTGTGAGCCACCATGTGGTTGCTGGGAATTGAACTCAGGACCTCTGGAAGAGCAGTCAGTGCTCTTAACCGCTGAGCCATCTCTCCAGCCCTTTGTTGTTTTTGTTTTTTTTTTTTTATTGTTGTTGTTTTTGTTTTTTTAAACAAAGCTACTTTTAATACTTTGAGGTGTGCCCCACAGAAATAAAAGGCACCGGGGAGGGGTAACCCTCCCCCACCCCAGGAGTGGCCCGGAGGGAGAGAGGCTACCTGAAGGAAGCACAAAAAGAACTCGCTGCAGACTCAGGGCAAAGGGAATGCCATTGGTGGGGGGACCTGTGAGCACTACGGGAAGAAACTGGAGCACGGTGGGACTGGCTCCAGGCTGCTTGGGGGTTCCTCCTGCCTGTTTGTCATGTTTTGCTTCTGCTGCACGGTCTCCTAGTCCTCTGATCGCAGGCAGAAGCCCTTCTCCTCGGTGCTTTCCCTAAACCGAGTCGCTCTGCTTCTTCGTGTTCTTCTGGCCAGCAAGCTCTCCCTGTTTACCACAGGTCATGGAGACAGCAGCGGCTCCAACCTGCCTCTGTAGTATCTTGGTTTGTTTTTTTGAGACAGGGTTTCTCAGTGTAACAGAGCCCTGCTATCCTGGAACGAACTCTGTAGACCAGGGTTTTTTTTTTTTTTCAATACAGAAGTATTGCACTTTTAAAAATTATTATTAATTTATTGGCGTGTGTGTGTGTGTGTGTGTGTGTGTGTGTGTGTAAGTGGAAGTCAGAGATCTTTTTTATTTTATTTTATTTATTTTTTTATTTTTATTTTTATTTTTGGTTTTTCGAGACAGGGTTTCTCTGTGTAGCCCTGGCTGTCCTGGAACTCACTCTGTAGACTAGGCTGGCCCCGAACTCAGATATCTGCCTGCCTCTGCCTCCCAAGTGCTGGGATTAAAGGCGTGCGCCACCACCGCCCGGCCAGAGATCTATTTTAGGTGTTATTCCTCAGGCAACACCTAAACTCACTCTGTAAACCTGGCTGACTTCGAACTCACAGAGATCCACCTGCCTCTGCCTCCTGAGTGCTGAGATTAGAGGCCTGCGCCAGAGCCACCTGGCATGTATTATCTTTTGAATCAGTGTGTGTGAAAGTGTGCATGCACACTTTTGTGTGCGAATGCCACTTAAGTGTGCCTAGGTGCCTCAGGATATGGTGGACAGGAGAGGCCAACCTTGGGAGTCCATCTTCTTTCTCCACATTATTTGAGACAGGGTCTCTTACTTTCTTCCCACTGTGCATAGCTGGCTAGGTCCTCTCAGCCATTTTCAGTCCCATCTTCCAATGTGCCTGCCATAGGAGCACCTTGATTACAGACATATGCTCTCGTGTCTAGCTTCATGTGGTTTCTGGGGATTTGAACTCAAGTCTTGACGCTTGTGCTACAAGCACTTTATGCACTGAGCCATCTCCTCAGCCCTTCATTGTACTTTTGAGGCCTGGGTGAATCCTTAAACTCTCAATCCTCCTGCCTTAGCCTCCTGAGTGCTAGGATGAGCAGATGGCCAGGCCTGTCTCTTCTCCAGTGTATTTTCGTTTCTTTTAAAAGTTATTTTATGTGCATTGGTATTCTGCCTGCCTGTATGTATGTGTGAAAGGGTCAGATCCTCTGGAACTGGAATTACAGATACTTGTGAGCTGTCGTGTGGGTTATGGGAGTTGAACCTGAGTCCTCTGGAAGATCCACAGTGTTCTTAACCGCTGAGCCATCTCTCCAGTCCTTTCTCCAGTATATATTTTATACTTTCCAAATAATAATAACAATTTAAAAATCTGCAAATAGGGGGCTGAAGAGATGGCTCAGTGGTTAAGAGCACTGGCTGCTCTTCCAGAGGTCCTGAGATCAATTCTCAGCAACCACATGGTGGCTCACAATCATCTGTAGTGGGATCCGATGCCCTCTTCTGGTGTGTCTGAAGACAGCTACAGTGTACTCATATATATAAAATAAATAAATAATTATTTAAAAAATAAATAAAAATCGGTAAATAAATGAGCTATCAGCAAAAATCCCTGCACAGTGACCCCTCTCTCTGTTCTCCCATCCAAGTACCAACCAGGTCTACCTGCGTAGATTCCATGATCAGAGGAGACAGCCCACATTCAGGGTGGTATGTGCATGGACACCCTGTATTCTCAATGTGGAGTTTTGCTTGCTTTCCCTGTTGGACTGTCTTCAGCTGTTTCTAGAAGTTTCCATATATTCCAACTCGGGAGCTGGAGAGCCTAGAGTCACTTAAGCATATGAGCGATGCTCTGCAGTTTACCCGTAGATTAGGGACTGTGGTCCAGGGTGAGTCTGCCTGCTCAGGTGTCTCATTAAAACCCACGCACACAACATAGGCCAGACCTGGCTCCTAATGATCCCTCTGCCCCTGCACACATCCCACCAGACACGCCTCCCCCCACGCCCAAGCAGGATGAATTGCAGGGTCCGTGCAGAAATTAAATCATCCTTAAAAACGCAGGCTACTAGTTACTATGTAAAATAAATAAACCGTGCACATCTCAAGGGTCACTATTTTCCTTTGTGGGGGATGGGGAAAACTGTATAAATAGGGAATGTCCTCAGTCCTGGGAGGGCAGGTGTCCTTAGGATCCTGCTCCTTCTTTATACCCTCCACGACTGGGCTTGGTCAGCTGGGGTTTCAGGACCTAGGAGCCAAGCCAAGCCGGGGATGGAGTGCCATGGTAGAACACTAGCTTAGCATGTACAAGGCCCTGTGTTCCATCTGCATTGTAGGGAAGGCAGAATTAAGAGAGAAGAGGAAGCAAGGGAGGGTGATGAGAAAAGAAAAGAATATTCTGAAACACACTTGAGAGTCCACTGGACCAAACCCCAGAAAGAGCAGATCCCTGGAGAGCAAGAGGAACGACACTTTCCCCAGCCTTACAAGTCACATGGATGACACAGGAGTGGAAGAGGCCCATGGGACCCCTGCCTCAGATGGGTTGATGCCTCAGAGCCCCAACCTGGCACCAGGAAGTATCTACCAGACACCTGCTAAAGAGAGGAGCTGTTGACAGTGTGCTCCTCATAGGCCCCTGGGGAGCCCTTGTAGGCTATCCTTTTAGATAAATATCTCCATTGACATTACTATTAATTGTCATCTTAACAGATGGATTTCCCAGACCTTTGGAGGCCCAGGATGTGCAGATGGAGCCCCAGGTTCTTCTGTCTCTGAAGAACCGAAGCTTCTCAGGCTTAAAGACATTGGCTCTTCTGTCTTCTGTAGAGCCCATCTGCCATCTCAGGTGGCCCCCTAAAGTGTCAGGAGGTGGACAACCCTCCTTGCTGACCTCTCTGAAACCCTCCTGGGGCCCTGCTTGCTCTCTTGAATTTGTCTGCTATTTTCCCTCAGCTTCTTTCCATGGCAGAGCCTCTGAGCTCACCGTAAACCTTTAGGTGGGCAGGATGAGGATCCCTGATAGGCCGAGGACATGACTGATGCCCTCTGACTTTCAACCCTGCTACCTTGGGAGCAAGGTTCCCAGGAGTGCTGGGGTCTGGGGAGTGATTCCCCACCTGGGGCTTCAACTTGCAGAAGTCTATAAATACCAATTAGCGGTTCCCTTCAGGCTTCAGAAGGAAGCCCCGGTCTTTCCTAGCTCCCAGATCTTCCAACCTTCCTCCCAAGGGAGACCGGGACTTCCCTGGACTGCAGACTGCCCTAGTCTGGGGGCGTTTCTTAGCCGGGGTTGGAGCTACAAGACATTTCTTCATTGCTTGGGACCTGCTCCTGGCAAAAAACGGTTTATAACCAGCCCTTGAGTTTCTGGAGAGCTTCTTGGGTAAGAGAGGGGCCTCAACACCCTTGGGTAGCTGCGTAATTAAATAGAATGGCTTCTAAACTCCAGCCCCTGCAGTTTACAGCATCATCTCTGAAGTACAACCACGCCAGAAGAAATAATTAGCACCTTCTCATATCCGAGGAAACAGGCTCGGAGATGTTGAGTAACCCGCGTAGCTAGGGCAAGCAGAGTTCGAACTCAGATCTTTTGCCACTAAAACCCATTTCTAAGCTACTGTGCCACATCGCTCGCTGCGTTTCCCACACACCATCGTTCTTCTGTAAAAGGGCAGTAGGAGCGGAATTCAGGGAAAGCCGAAGTGAGGCTGGACTGGGGTCTGTGATTCAGTGCTGCAGGCGCCTTTGAGACCGGGACCCAGCAGGTTCCTGGGGGTGGGGTGGGGTGGGGGACCGCGGTGCTTCGCGCAGAGCCGAGTGGAGCTTTCTGCCGCGCTCAGGCCTCGCTAGGGGGCGCCAGACGCCAGACCCGGGTTCAGCTCGGACACAGGCGCTGTGACTCAGCGGATCTGCCACGGCCAGGTTCTGCTCCTAAGGAAGGAGGGATCGTCCTCACCAGCCTCGGGTTAAAAACCCAAACTGGCCTCGGTTAAAAGGGAGGACTGCATTGCTTTGTGAATGTATTGAAACATCACATTTACATCATGTCCATAAAGTGTTGTTTGTTTGTTTTTCTTTTAACAACAACAACAACAACAACAACAACAATAAATCCCAACTGGGAGTGGTTACACACACCTTTAACCCCAGCAGCTTGAGAGGCATAAGCAGGCGGATCTCTGGGACTTCGAGGGCATCTGAGGCTACTTACCTATATATACATACAAACACATGTGTCTCAACAAACAACCCCATCTCCCCAAAGAAACCCACTAAATCAAAACTAGAGAGCAGGCAGACTTGGTAAAAAGCAAGTAGAGTTTCCAAATGACCTCCCAATGGATATTGCTCTCAAGAGTTATTTTTGACCACAGCACTAGCAAGGCCACCTGGGACTACATAGTAAGACCTGGTTGAAAAACAAATCAAGGGCTGAGCTGGGCTGTGGTGGCACATGCCTTTAGTCCCAGCACTTGGGAGGCAGAGGCAGGTGGGTCTCTTGAGATTGAGGCCAGCCTGGTCTACAGAGTGAGTTTCAGGACAGCCAGGGCTACACAGAGAAACCCAGTCTGAGGAAAAAAAAAAATCAAGGGCTAAACTGATGGCTCAGAGGTTAAGAACACTTGTTGCTTGGGAGGCAGAGGCAGGTGGATTTCTGAGTTCGAGGCCAGCCTGGTCTACAGAGTGAGTTCCAGGACAGCCAGGGCTACACAGAGAAACCCTGTCTTGAAAAAACAAAACAAAACAAAACAAACAAACAAACAAAAAACACTTGTTGCTCTTGCCTAGAGGACCAAGGTTTGGTTCCCAGCACCCACCTGGTGGTTCACAACCATGCCCAATGCTGTTTTCTGATCTCTGTGGGCACAGGCATGCATGTGGCACATTATGTACATGCAAGTAAAACACCCACCCTTCCATATAAAGTAGGGAAATCTTTAAAAAGAGGCTTTTTTTTTTTTTTTTTTTTTTTTGCCTATACACTGCATCTCCCCCTCTGCTTCTGTTCTGTTCCATTTGAACCTGTCAGGGTCTGTAGGCAGGAGCCAGGATTCTCCTAAGGGCAGAAACCATGTTTCAAGCGGTTCCTGGTATTGATTTATTTAATGACTATAACAGCTAGTTACTATGCTTGCTACCATAGGTGGCTTAGAAAGATTAATTTGTTGAAGCTGTAAAGAAAGTCTCCCAAGAGAGCCAGGGTTCAAAACCCAGCACTTGGGAGATGGAGGGAATTTCAGGCTATCCTCAGCTACATGTCAAGTTTGAGGCTAGCCTGGGTTATATGAGTTAGATGACAGCTAAGGAGTGTGAGCACATTGGCTCAATGAAAGGGACTCCCTGGATTCATCTGAGGACCTTCTCCTTGTACTCTAGAAGCAAATGTCTGTGGTCCAGCTCCTGCAATTTTCTACACAAAGGCCGATGCAGCAGCAGGCAGTCTTGTCACCACTGGAGCCAAGGCATCGAGGAAAGCCTGCCCATCAGGACACAGAAGAGCCAGGGGATCAGGCTGCAATGAAAGACAAGAACATCTTCCAAGGCTTAAATGCATGCCCTCTTGAGGCCAGGTCCTGGCAGCTCAGAAGTTACATATCCTTTTGGATGTCATTGCTTGTCTCTCTAACAAGGCAGGTGAGGACAGGTGCTCTGCAAGGCTGACCTCTGAGTTCATGGTCATATCACATTGCAGTTTACCACAGAACATTCTAGAATGGATCAATAGCAGACCCGAGTGTCAAGCAGAATGGCTGAATTAAATGTGAGAAAACTGAGCATACATGAAGGGGACTCATGTTGGTGAGGAGCTGGAATGATCCTGGGCCTCTGTCAAGAGAGAACAATCAGCATTGTGTGAAAAGATGGAGGGAAGTCACTTCAGAGAGGAGGTGGCGCTGCTGTGTGCACACAGATGTTATGGCTGATGTCAGCTGGCTGCTGTCCACCAGTGTAGAAAAGTCATACATTGTGCCGGAGAGGACAGTTCTGGTGTTTTTGAAATATCTTGCTATATAGCCCAGGGTAGTTTTGAACTCATGATCCTCCTGCTTGACCCTCCTCCCTCCCAGCCATCTCTGCCCCTTGCTAGGATTAGAGGTGTGTAATACTATGCCTGGCTACCGTTCTGGTTTTAAGTAAGAGTTTCTGTGGATTTTGTTTGTTTGTTTGACCTAAAATGCTTTGTAACTACTGATAGGGCCAAATAGTTCAGCCATAAAGGTGTGACACACCAGTAATCCCAGCACTTGGGAGGCAGAGGCAGGCAGACTACTGAGTTCAAGGCAGAGATGATCCACACAGTGAGACCCTGTCTCAACTCTCCAGTCCCCAAAAATAAAGATATAGGCTGCAATGCCTGTGTGGCTTTAGTTTTCCTCTGCTTTCCCTTTCTGAAATGTGTGTGTGTGTGTGTGTGTGTGTGTGTGTGTGTGTGTGTGCTCTCGTGTTTCGTGTAATTGCTCTGTTACTGAAACATACCCCAGACTCAAGCAATTTGGGGGCAGGAGCTGTCATTTGACATATCCTAATGGTAGTAGAGGTGGGTTGCTGAGCCTGTGTGGTTCAAGAGCCACCTGTGTCCCTCTCTACCTCAGTCCTCTGAACTCAGAGGCCCAGATGGATCAGGGAAGCTTTACCTTCTCTATTCCATGTTTTCCTGTCTTTTGAGACAAGGTCTTATATGTAGGCCAGGTTGGCCTTGAACTCCCGATCCTCTCGTCTCAGTGTTCCAAGTGCTGGGATTACAGGCAAGAGCTACCATACCTGCTTCACAGCCTCCCTCTTTGTAAGCCATGCGTATTTTCCTTTAATGAGAGCTAATAATTCTATAGCCAGGTACTATTTGTGCGGTTTTTTTCTGCTCTGTCCTTAAATCACCTTGCCTTCGGTCTGACACTGGGTGAGGTTTCATCTAACTGCAGACCTACACAGCCACACCGTGCACGAAGAGGTCAGAGGTGTCAGTCCTCACCTCCTGCCTTGTGGTTTGTCAGGTCAGCTGGTCTGCCAGCTTATGGAGAGTCTCCTGTCTCTGCCTCCTGACTCACGGGGATTACAGACACTCAGTGGGACAGGGACTCAGGTGGGACAGTGGTTCAGGTCTTTACGCTTGACCTCAAGTGCTAATTTACCCACTGAACCTTCTCCTCGGCCCTCAGCTGTCTTTCTGACTGTACCTGGAAGCACACAGCCTCATCTTCATGGCAGGGGCTTAGGGAGGCTCGAAGGAGGGCCCAGGGGACCCCCTTTGCTCCTTTTGAACCAGGTTCCCCTGAAGCCAGACCCCAGGGTCAGAGATAACCCTCTTTGTATCAAGCCTCTCTGCACCAGGAAGGGATGACCCCAACCTCCTCCCACCTCCTCCCAGAATGCAGCAGGTTCAGCTTACGAGGTGAATGGGTGGCCGACTCACCAACTTTGTAGCTTTGGGATCTGGATCACCCTGAGGGAAATTCTTGGTTCACATCTCTCCTCAGACTTGTCTAGACAGAATACTAGTGTGGAGTCAAAAGCAGGTTTAAGTCAACTGGGAAACTCACCAGAGGGGAGATGTTGAGACCCTTCCCGGATCCAAACTGCAGGGTCCTTTGTGTAACAGGGCAGAGCTACTGCAGTCATACAGGATGGCTGTGTCACTAAAATACTGCATATGGAAGGTGGCACATTAGTGGCTGCACTGCGGAAGCCTGAAGAGACCTGTCACCATGACACAGGGACACCCAATAAGGAGACTTAAAAAAAAAAAAATCAAAAAGGGGGTAGAGAAATGGCTCAGTGGTTGAGAGCACTGACTGCTCTTTCAGAGGTCCTGAGTTCATTTCCCAGTAACCACATGGTGGCTCACAATATGTAATGGGATCTGATGCCCTTTTCTGGTGTGTGTCTGAAGACAGTTACAGTGTATTCATATAAGTAAAAATAAATAAATAATAATAATAAAAATAGAGCTGGGCTATGGTGGTGCATACCTTTAATTCCAGCACTTGGGAGACAGAGGCAGGTGGATTTCTGAGTTTGAGGCCAGCCTGGTTTACAGAGTGAGTTCCAGGACAGCCAGGGCTATACAGAGAAACCTTGTCTCGAAAAAAAAAAAAAAAAACAGAGACGATAAGGATTATCCAGAAGAGAGGCATTCAGGGCTAACCTGAACCCTATTTAGACAGAGGTGAGAGAAGGCATCCAGGGACAGGGTGGGTCAATTGGAGGGGAGAGGAAGTGTGTGTGTGGGGTACCTCTGGGGTGGTTTCAGCAAAGGTGGCATAAAGGACAACCCCAGGGGAAGATTGGGGTGCTGGGCCCTCACTCTTAGTGCAGTCCTTGGGTGAGCACAGGGAAGATGAGGCAGATCTGGGGGGGATGAACTGATCCTGGAACTTTCCACCGAAGAGTCTCAGCTTGCTGGGGACTTGCCCGCAAGCAGTGGGGGAGGCAGGAGTTTGAAAGGCCACAGGGAACAGGCTGAAATTGGCTCTTTTTTGCCAAGACATTTCATTAGATGGGGACAACAAGGAAGCCGGGGAAAGAAGAGGAGAATTGGGGGTGGGAAGGTGGCAATTTTTTAGATGTCTTCATTCCTATTTTTTGAGTCTGAGGGCATGTCCTGAGGGGCATGGGGGAGGAGCCGGTGTCAGGAACCATGACTAAGGAGCAGTTGTCTCTCTGTAATGAATGACCTGAACTTGGTATTGTCTTGGATGGACAGAAAATAAACAGTGTTCACAAACACACATGGAAGAAATGACATCCTGGGTCAAGGACAAACGAGGTTTGGATTCTCTCTTCAGTGGAGGGGTGGGGGCACGGTATAACTATGTAGCCCAGGTTGGCTTTGAACACTTGATCCTCTTCCTGAGCCTCTCAAGTGCTCAGAGTACAGATGTGTGCCACCATATCCAGTTGCCCCCACCTCCTTCCTTCTATGTGGTGGCAGCAGGGACAGAAGTCACAACAGGGCAGGCACATTCTGGCTTGGCTGCCTGGATCCTTCATTACTAGCTGTGTGACCCTGGGTCAGTCACTCAACCTCTTTGAGCCTCAGCTGTCTAGAAAATGTAGGGGTTAAACAATTAATACATGTGTTTTAGAAGCTACCTAAGGGCCATCTTCAGTGGTTATCATTAAAGCCTAGGGGTGCATCTAAACCTTTACGGGATACTTGTATTTTCAGACCAAACAGCTTCTCAGGACAAATGCCCCAACTCATCTCAGATCCTCACATGGAACAGGTTTACTTCCAGTTGTGTATTAATGCTCTACCTGAGCTGCCCTTGCAGAAGCCTCTGGAGTTTTATAGAATAGGGTGACTACAAGGGGGAGAAACACCCATTAGCAAAAGAACTGCCTGCTCTCTCTAAAGGCTCTTGTTTGAAAATACCCAGGGCACGTGGTGCCCCTTGGCCCTCCCGATGTAGCCTCTGGCCAGGCAGGGCAGATGGCGGACCCAGTGAGATCATCCCCTGGTCCCGTGACACCCTGGGGACCGTGCCAAAACCCTGTCCTGGCACACCCTTCATGAAGCCAACTGCTTTGTAGGAGGGGTGAGGGGCCTACAAAGGCCCCTTCAAGAGCAAAGAGCAACAGTAGAAATTATTCATGAATATCACTTTTATAGAAAACGTGCCTATGAATGTAGACAAAACCCCTCAGGCTGCAGAAAGAACAGGCATTTCTTCAAAAGTATGGCAGGGAGATGACCCCTCGGGAGACACCCTCTTGTAGACACCCCCTTGTAGACACCCCTTCAGGAGACGCCCCCCTCAGGAGACGTCCCCGTTGTGAGTGCTTGTTTTCCTCACTGTAGCATTTTCAAACATCGGCCATGTAGACAGCTGATAATGAGCAATAAACACACTCTCATTTGGGCAAACAAACTATGCTTGCACCATATCCAGCCCACTGAGGACAGACTGGCATTGCAGACCCGGACCACTTAGAGTCTCCAGCAGAAATCTAGGTCAGGGAGAGGCAGAAAAAGGAGGCCCGGGCACACATTTAGGTTCTGTGCCTCAAGAACACGCTGCTAAAGTGGCAGCCTTGCTGGATGCCAAGTGTCCACTGCACAGCAGAAGGACCCAAAGAAAGCCTGCACGGAAATTATGTCCAGAAACAGGGAGGCTGGCGGGAGGAGGGGAAGCGGGATTCAGGGAAAGATGGGGGGAAGGAGGGAATGAGAAAGAAGTCCAAAGAACTTAGGACGAAGTCCAAAGAACTTAGGACAAACCACTGTGGAAGAGAAAGGGGGAGAGCACATTAGTGTGTGCATATATATGCACACATATGTGTTTGCGTATGTGCAGGCATACATGAGTGTACATGAGTATGTGTATGTATGCATGTGTGTACTGTATGCATATGTGCACAAGAATGTGTATGTTGGTGTATGTGTTCACACATGTGTGCATGTGTATGTATGTACTATGTCAGTGCGAACTACAATCATGCTACATGCCTCCTCTGGGTTTTCGAGTGTTCCAGGAGTCACCAGCAAAACCATACACAGTTGGGTGTGGCGGATCCATGCTTATAATATGGGCACTTGCGAAAGTGAGGCAGAATTATTACATGTTCAAGGCTAGCCTGGGCTACACAGCAAGATCCTATTTCAAAAAACAAAGAAGAGAAAAAAAAAAAAAGAGGAACAGGAGGTTGTTTTCAAAAGTTATGTAAGGGCCGGATATGGCAGCTCATGACTAATCCCAGCAATGAGGTGGGACAGACACAGGCAGGTCTGTGAGTTCGAGTCCAGCCTGGTCCCTGTTCTAACATAGTGAGACTAAAAGCAAAACATTAATTTAACAATAAGACACCCCAAATCAAAAGTTGCATAAGAGGCGTGAAATTAAATTTCTTTTCTTTGGCCATGTCTAAAAATAGAGGTGCCCTTTGAGCCTGGGCACAAACTAGGGCTCCCAGCTGGCTGCTGCTGGTTGGCCTCAGCCTCAGCCTCCCTGTCCCCAGCCTCCCTAGGCTCCTCAGGATCCACGAGGTAGGGACAAGTCATCCCAAGGAACGGCTTGGACACAGAGTTCCCTGCTGTCACTCTGGCTTTGGCTTACACCATGTCACTAAGGAGATTTTGTCTGCATTAAGCTGTCAAGGTGGCTTGCCCGTTGTACAATCTCAGGATTGTTATTGGAGGTGGGGACCCCAAAAGACAGGGTAGTGGTGGAATGCGGGCTACTCCCCACCAGGGAGTAGAGGGCACAGGACAAAGGCACTACCCGAGAACACCTTCTGGGGCTGGTGGGGCACAGGACTTGCAGATCAACCATCCCTGTATGGAGAGGTGCAGGCCACATGCTGGGTTAAGAGATTAAAGCAAAGCGTTCGTGAACAGGGAAGGCCAGGAGACCATGGACAAGGAGACCAGATGGCTACTAGGGAAGGTGCTGGGGCAAAGGGTGGGTTTTAGAGGAACCCCTGCCCTTAAGGCTGGGAGAGCAAGGAAGCCCAGGGACACCAGATCTAGCATCATAATCTCTTTGTAAGAATTCCATAGTTGGTTTCCCTAGTCCTGTCTCCTTCCCTGGAGGATTGAGCTCGAATCTAACAATCTGGAGACACCGGCAGGAATCACTGAGTCTCTCGTCTTCCACTTGACACCGGTCAGGCAGTGTCACACCATGCCCCTGGTGTCCCACTGCTGGTACGCATCTTGAGGGTAGAGACTCCTGAATGAATCATTCTGAACTACTGGAAACCTCTCAATACTTGTGCATGGGGCAGTCACCTCATGAGTGAGCAGGAGAGTGGAATAGTGGTTACTCAGCGTGCTCACCACACTCCCCTCCCGTGTCTCGCTTCTAGGCCTGCGTGTGCTAACACACAAGCTTTACTGAGGTGGGAGAGAAAGGTAGAGGGGGGTGGGAAAGAGTGACCTAGATGGGAGAGGCGTGAGGCCCAAAGAAGGATAAACATCTGCACCTGCTTCAGGGGACAGCTCCCTAAGGACCACAGGAGCCAGAGACTGGGCTGGGCCTTTGAGCTAGACAATTTTTTAAAAAAAGATTTACTTATTTTATTTTACATAAGTACACTGTAGTTGTCTTCAGACCAGAAGAGGGCATCAGATCCCACTACAGATGGTTGTGAAGCCACCATGTGGTTGCTGGGAATTGAACTCATGACCTCTGGAAGAGCAGTCAGTGCTCTTAACTGCTGAGCCATCATCTCTCCAGCCCTGAGCTAGACATTAACAAAGAGCATCACTCCCAGGTTGGGTCCTGAGACTGTTGGGGAAGCCAACAGTTCTGTAGAATCCAAATGTCTTTGCCACCTCTGGGTTCCAAAGGACAGGAGTTGGTGACTACCAAAGCCCCCTACAGGACAACTCCTGACCACTGCTCCAGGCAGGTCTTGGGCCAAGAATATATCAGGTTGCATAATGAAGCCTCTGGCTTTGTGAGCAGGAGGAAAAGGGGAGGAGAGTGGAGGAGGGAAGATCAGAGCAGAGGCAGGCTACCCAGGGGAGTCTGCCCGACTGCTGGGAGGAGGGGAAGGTCTCTGAGGTGGGACAAGGCTTTAGCTGTTGACCTTCTGCCAGAGGTCACCATGTGAGGCTGGGATGCAGGCAGGTAGCTCGGGGAGACAGAGCCAAGTGCTTGCTCCTGCTTTTCCCAGTCGTTAACCCACAGGGTTAAACTCAGAGGAGAAAAACTCGAGATGGCCTCAGGTCCAGAGTCCAACTTCCCTGCGAGAAGGAAAGCGATGTCATGGTGAGGAGGCTACACAAGACGTGGGAAGTGGCCCAGCCAGTGAGTGAGTGGCAAAGGGAAAGAGTAAATAAGAACTTGGCTTTTCCTCTTGGGCTGTGCCAAGTCGGGGCCAGCAGTTTCCATGTTTCTGAGAATTGTGTGCTGTAGGCTGGAGCTGAAGACAGAGGTTGTAAGCTACCTGAAAGGGATGCTGGGATCTGAACCTGGGTCCTCTAGAGGAACAGATGACACTCCTAACTGTTAGACCATTTCTCCTTCACACACACATGCACACACACACACACACACACACACACACACACATACACACACACACACAATTTCTCCAAGACTGAGGATACAGCTCAGTGTGTACAGTGCTAGTATAGATATACAGATCCCTGGGCTGGACCCTAGAACTACACAAACTGGATCTGATGGCATAGACCTGTATCCTAGAGTTTGGAGGGTCAGGGGTGTCGAGTTTGAGGTCATTACTAACTTCATAGCAAATCTGAAGTCAATCTTGGATACAAGAACTTCAGAGAGGTGGGGAGGGGGGAGGAAGAAAAGAAAAAAGAGAAAGAATTTGCTAATTTAAAGTTTAAAAGTGAATAAGACAAGGCAAAGCTGTAAAACTGTACCTTGGTGTATATTTAGTACTTGCTAAATGAAGCAGGGAGTGTGGTTCTATGGTGGCTCATGCCTGTAACCCTAACACAGGAAGCCGAGGCAGGAGGATTGGCCACAAGTTCCAGGCTGGGGCTATTGAGTGAGACCCTATATCAAAAAGACAAACAAGCTGGGCAGGATATACCTTTAATCCTAGCAATCAGGAGGCAGAGGTAGGCAGATCTCTGTGAGTTCCAGGCTAGCAGCCTGGTCTACAGAGAGAGTTCCAGGACAGCTAGGACTATACAGAGAAACCCCGTCTTGAAACAAACGAACAACAAACAAACGTCAAAATAAAACAAAGCTCCATACTATCAGGCTGCAATGGTAAGATCAAAACTTAGGGATACATGGATAAATACTCTTGTTTTTTTCTCTGCTGTGGTGGGGATTGAACTTAGGACCTCAGATGTGCTAGGCAAGGGCTCTAACAGAGTTACATCCCCAGGCCCCACCCCTTTATGACAAAATCTTGATATGCAGCCCAGGTAGGTCTTAAACTCATGGCAATCCTCTTGCTTCAGCGTCTCAAGTACTGGAATGACAGGCATACATGTGTAAGCGTGTCGCCACGGTGAACTCCTTTCTCCTTGTCTGCATTAATTTGCAGGGAGGTAAGGTGTTGAGACGGGGCTGGTTTAGAGCCCTGACTGACGTGGAGCTCATTATGTAGAGCAGGCTGGCCTCGAACTTTTGTTGAGCCTTCTGCCTCTACCTCCCATGCGCTGGAATTAAAGGCAAGGATCATCATATCTTGACTAACATTTACTTAAAATTTTTATGTATTTTATTTCATTTTGTTTGGAGACAGGGTCTCACTCTGTAGCTCTTGGCTGGCCTGGAACTCATAATGTAGACCAGGCTGGCCTTGAACTCAGAGATCCACCTGTCTTTGCCCCATGAGTCTGAGAGTAAAGAAAGGGATACACCACCATGCCCAGCCATTTATTTTAATTTAAAAATCAAACAAACAAACAAACAAACAAAACCCGCTGGCACATGAAATACACAAGAGTTTATTAAAGTAATGGTTTCTTCTCTGGCCATTGTTTAAACCCCTCATACCATGGTTATTTTTTAAAATAACATAGAGAAGTGGGCTCTTAAAGCAAAGGTTTAGCACCGGGCATCTACTGGCTGGAAACGTGACTGGTCTGTAGGATCGTGTGAGTTAAAAGGTAACCCTCCTTCAGTATCCAGCATCTCAGTGTCTCAGTTAGCAGTGGTCCCCAGGAGAATGAAGAGACACGCTCCTAGTTCATCAAATGCCTGCTTATTGCCAATGCCCGATCCTCTAGACACTGCCTCCCTCATACAGCAGCCACAGACAGAGAATTCTAGAAGGCCACACTCAGCAGTGTGAGAGCTGGCTATGGCTCCCCAGGATCAGGATATGAAACTCAAGCCGGGCCCGTGGAGGGTGATACTCCTGGCAGGCTTTGGCCATTCCTTGGTCCCGGAAACAGAAGCAGCAGCCAGCGCATGGTCCCTGCAGCCGTGACCTACTTCCCTGGTCTGCTGGCAGGGACCAGACAGCTGTGACAAAGCAGAAATGGGTCTATTTGGAATTACCGTGGGCTCGTCACTAAACAATAGTTATCACATTCTGGGGATGAAAGTCAGAGATAGAAAGGACATCTAATCTTGGAAATCAAACAGTTATTGGGGGTGGAAGGTATTAAAATACAGGCTGTGGCTGACAGATCTAGGTTTAAATTCTGACGCTTTTCTTTTTCTTCCTTTTCTTTTCTTTCTTTCTTTTTCTTTTCTTTTTTTTCTTTCAAGGCAGGGTTTCTCTGTGTAGCCCTGGCTGTCTTGGAACTCACTCTGTAGACCAGGCTGGTCTCGAACTTGGAAATCTGCCTGCCTCTGCCTCCCGAGTGCTGGTATTAAAGGCATGCGTCACCACTGCCCAGCTACATATATATGTATATATATATATTTTTTGAGACCAATTTTTTCTGTGAAGCTCTGGATGTCCTGGAACTCTGTAGATCTGGCTGCCTCTGCCTCCCAAGTGCCAGGACTAAAGGCCTGAGACATCATGGCCAGCTTACTGGTCCTTTTTTTGTTTATTTAAATAAATATAATTTTATTGTAATGAACTCAAAAATTTTAAAGAAATCAGCAAGCTGAATTCAAATTCTGGTTTAAAAAAAAAACAAATAAAATTTTATTGTAGTAAACTTACAAATAAAAAACACCATGAAGCTGAATTCAAATTCTAGTTTTTGATGTGCTGGCCATGTGATCTTGGGTGAGTGACATAACCATTCTGAACCTCAATTTCCTGCTTTGTGACACATACTGGGATGAAACCAAGTCTAATAACCTTGTATATATGTATGTATCTGTCTGTCTATCTATCACTCCTGTTTATCTATCTACATATCTATCTACCTACCTATCTACTATATCTGTTTCTCTATTCATGTATGTGTGTATGCACACAACTTATCAAAAGCTTGTGAAGGTCAGAAGACAACTAGTAGGGGTCACTTCTGTCCCTCCACCATATGGGGTCTGGAGCTTGAACTCAAGTTGTCAGCTTGGTGGCAAGTGTCTTTGTCCACCGAGCCATCTCACCATCCCCTCTTTTAGTCCTTAGCAACAAGACAAATTCTATAGGTGCGCAAACCCCTCCTTAGAGCACCAGACTCCATCCAGAGGGGACTTAGCTTGGTAGAGGTGGGTACGTCATGGTCAGCTGCCCGGGGGCCTGTGCTTCAGGGATCTATTAACAGCAAACAATGATCAGACAATCTATACTTGAGAATTAGGGGAATGGATTACAGGTGGGGAGACTAATAAGGAAAGAGGGGAGGTTTAAGTAGGATTAAAGCACAATGAGGTTTGGTTTTGCTTTGGGGCGTGGGTAACATTTATCGAGCTCTTCCTGTATTTTCCTAAGTAGGTCATAAGCCTGGACAGGTTGAGAGAAAAGTTCCCTGGGGAAGTGAAATTCATGTTGCTACCCAAAGGATGTGGACGAGTTCTCAAGGAAAGCGAGGGAGGGGAAAAGGCGGTCCAGGGAGAGGGGCTCGGACAGGAAACTACAGGGACAGTGGGCAGTGCAGGATGCAAAGCCACAGCAGCTTGGGATTTGCTGGTTCCGGAGGCATCTACCTGGCTCTGCTGATAACTACAGGTGGTTCTGGGAGAAAGGCAAAGCCCAGGTCTCTATGGATTCTTGTGAAGAGGATGACCATGCTGGAAATGCCAAGAACACCTCAGCAAACACCCATCTGGTGCTGGGCCTGGTGGTACAAGCCTGCAGTGCCAGCTACTTCAGAGCCTGAAGCAGGAGAATCAAAAGTTTAAGGCCTCCCTGGGCTATAGAAGGAGTCCAAGAACAGCCTGGGGGAATTTACTGAGACCTTGTCTTAAAATTAAAATAATAAAAAGGAATAGAGATGTGGCTCAATGGTAGAGTGTCTGCCTGGCATATGTAAGGTCCTGGTTCAAGACAAGTACAGAAAGCAAAAACACAACAAAACAACCACACACACACACAAAAAAAATCCCAAATCAGATCCAGCTGGAAACAGAAGAGGGCTAAGGATGAATGAGGGAGACTCTGGCTTTACTTTGTCATAAAGATGAAGGTTGCTTATTTACTTAATTTTGTTTTTTTTTTTTTGTTTGTTTGTTTTTTTTGTTTGTTTTGTTTTTTTTCAAGATAGGGTTTCTCTGTGTAGCCCTGGTTGTCCTGGAACTCACTCTGTAGAGCAGGCTGGCCTCGAACTCAGAAATCTGCCTGCCTCTGCCTCCCAAGTGCTGGGATTAAAGGCATGAGCCACCACTGCCTGGCTCTTATTCTTTAGCTATTCACATCTTTGATATTTTAATTTATGTGTATGTGTGCACACACATGTGTCCCATGGCACATGTGTGGAGGTCACAGGACACCTTTTAGGAGTCAGTTCTCTCAGTTCACCATGGGTTCTGAGGATGGAACTCAGGTCATTTTGTTTGGGTTGCATTTGTGTGGTAATAACACCAGCCCAAGGAGAGTTATTTAGTTTACTATATACTAGCAGGAAGGCCATGGGGGAGAACATAGAAATAGAAAAGGGGAAGAGAAACCTAAGAAATGGTTATGAGGCCAGGGAGAAGTGGTGAAAGGCAATGGGTGGAATCTGAGGCTGGCTGGGAGACCACGGCAGGGCCGGGAGGAGCAGGCTGCCGAGGTGCAAACTTCAGCCAATGGAGTCTGCTGAGTTGGCACAGCTCAGCCACAGACCAGGACCTCCCACCCCACAGGTCAGTGGAGCGAAATATCTGTACCCTGGAAGTGTGGACATTGGACAGCTACGGCCCAAGAGTTCCCACTCCCAACATGTAAGGCTCACCAGACACTCAGTGAATTAAACCGACAAATTATTATTGTGAACTCAAAGTATATTTCCACTGTAGCAAAAGGGCAGAGCACTGGCTGGTGCTCCTTCCCCCGAGTATCCATTTTGGAAAGTTTCAAACCTACAGAAGAGTTGCTTAAATAATACAATAAACACCACAGGCCCAAGATCCAGCCTTACCTAAACTAAAAGAGCCATACTTCAGCTGTCTCTACTTAGGTATACATTTATATAGTGCTATCTATATAATAAAGTGCATATGTGCATGCATGAATATTCATATTCACATTTTCCCCTGAAGTATGAGAGGATCAGCTGCTTATATGTCCCTAAGAAACGCCTGGGGGAGGGGTAGCGATGTTTAGTCTAAGAAGTGGGCAAGGCGTAGAGAATATGTAGACATGTTTCCCTTCAGAGAAGGGAAACAGAGCCTTTGAGCCAATCCCATGATACTACCACAGAGTGAGTGTCCCAGGCCAGGCATGGTGGCGCATGCCTTTAATCCCAGCAATTGGGAGGTAGACACAGGTGGATCTCTTTGAGGTTGAGGCCAGCCTGATCTACAGAGTGAGTTCCAGATAGCCAAGGCTGCATAGAGAGACTCTGTCTCAAAAACAAACAAACAAACAAAACCCCAAATACTTTTTGTCTATGTATGTATGTATGTATGTATGTATGTATGTATGTATGTATAATGTGTCTGTGTATGCACATGTGTGTGTATAGGCCAGAAGACGGCAACATTCTCTATCAATTCTCAGCCTGTTCCTTTGAGGCAAGGTCTCTCCCTGAACCTGGCACCCACATTTTCTAGGCTAGTCTGGAAGCTAGCAAGCCCCGTAGATCCTCCTATCCACATTCTCCCAAGAGCTGGGGTAATGACATGCTTGGAATGCCCAGTTTGTTACTTGAGTGCTGGGATCCGACCTCCAGTCTTTGTGATTGTGCAGTAAGTGTTCTTAACTGCCGAGCCATCTCTCCATAGAGTCTCTGAAATCTAAAACTTTTTGATGCTCCAGAAATTCAGATTTCTGAGCATTTTAGACTTAGGGCTTTGGAATCAGGGATATTTAACTAGTATATCTAAGCAAATGCTCCCCAATCCCCCCCCACGACATCCCCCTTCAGTCTAAAACACTCCTAGTCTCAAGCATTTCAGACAATCTTTGGGGATGGGCTCAAGCTGGGTGGGTGCATTGTCCAACCATACCCTTCATGGATTGGTCGGCATTTTGTTTTGAGACGGGGTCTCACTATGTAGCTCTCATTGGCTTTGAATGTAAATCTCTTGCCTTAGCTAGACTATATGCTGGGGTTACAGACACAATGACTGGCAGGTGTGTTATTTTCTAAAAGACCTTTTCAACCTATTTTATATTAGGAGACATGATCTTATGCAGGCTGACCCAAACTCTTGGGGTCAAGTGATCCTCTTGTCTTAGCTTATGGAATAGCTGGCCATACAGATATACACTATTGGACAGTCTTTTTTTTTTTTTTTTTTTT
>NW_022196911.1:100390103-100396261 GCF_008632895.1 Mastomys coucha | reverse complement strand
TGGTTCCTGCTTACCTCTGATCCTGGGTGTGTCAGAGCACCTGGGAGTGGAGCTTCCTCTGGGTGTTCGGACAGTCTTAATTCTAGTTTTAAACTCCATATTTAAGAAGTAACATGTGCCTGTATTATGAAGTATAGAGATAGAACTGCTTGCTGCCAATGGGGACATCCTGGTTCATCTTTCCACCCATTTCCTTTTTCCTCTGTTTGCTTGCTTGCTTATTTGTTTGTTTCTTTGTTGAGACAGGTCTTACCATGTCGCCTAAGCTAGACTTGAACCTGCATCGACCTTCCTGCCTCAGTCCCCCACATGCTGAGATTACAGATCTACACCATCACACTCAGCCTTTCCTGTACATTTTGAAACAATTTAGATTGCACTGGAGGGCAGCTCAGCATTAAGAGATTTTATAGCTCTTGCAGAGGATCAGGGTTTGGTGTCCAGTATCCATACAGTGGCTAATAACCATCAGCAACCCAGTTCCCAGGGACCTGTTGCCTCTTCTGTCTTCTGTGAGAACTAGGCACACATGTGGTGCACATACATACATGCAGGCAAATGCTCAAACATAAAATAAAACTGAATACATCTTTAAAAAAATTCCAGGGCTGGAGAGATGGCTCAGCGGTTAAGAGCACTGACTGCTCTTGCCAAGGCCCTGAGTTCAATTCCCAGCAACCACAAGGTGGCTCACAACCATCTGTAATGGGATCTGATGCCTTTTTCTGTTGTGTCTGAAGACAGTGACAGTGTACTCACATACAATAAATGAATAAATAAAATCTTTTTAAAAAATTCCACAGACACAATTGTCTAGTGGCTGTGCACTACACTACATATTTATCTCCTAGAGCAGGGATTTGGAGGCCGCATATCAGATATCCTGCTCATCAGATATTAACATTATAATTCATGACAGTATCAAAATTATACTTATGATGGAGCAAAAAATATTTTACACTTGGGGTTCACCACAACAGGAGGAGCTGTATTAAAGGGCCACAACATTAGGAAATTTGAGAGCCACTGATTTAGAGGGTGGAATTGTAGCTTGTCTGAGACTTTCTACTGTTAACCTTCATCTGTAAACCATTGTTTGCCCCCCATTTGCTGAGACAGGGTTTTTCTATGTAGCCCAGGCTGGCCTACAACTGAGGACCTTCCTGCTTGAGCCTGTATAGTGCTGGGATGGCAGGCATGTAATAGGAGCCTTTTTTTCCCCCCTCACTAATTATTTCCTTAGGATAGACTCCTGGAAGTGGCCTTCTGCATCAGAGAGCAGCAGCCTTTTTAAAGGTTCTCTGTGCATCCTGCATCCCAAACCCCTTCCTTACAAATGCCCTCTCTTCTGCACTGTATAGGCACCTGCTTGAGCAAATGCTGCCTCTGAAGCAGAGAAGCCTGAGAAGACTGAGCGGAAGGAGTGATCATGGAGCATAGAGTCCACAGCAATGTTTCTTATGGAGATCCAGGGAGAGGAGGTTCGGGGACCACTGACCCCATTCTGCCTGGCTCTCAAACACTCAAGAAATGCTGTAGCATGACTGCATATTGCCATCGTTCTGTCTGACACAGGAAGCAAGAGGAAGGAGGTAAGGTGAAACAGGCCGTGGAGTTGGGGAGAGCACACGAAACAAGCCTGCCTCCACCCGTGGCTCAGGCGACAAGCCTTGCAAGACAAATCTCAAGCCCACTTAGCTCCCAATACAGCTGCAGAGAGGCCACGGGAATGAGAATCCCGAGGGGATGCTGTGTTTCTGATGACAGGCAGCATTGCTCCTCTGCTAGAGGCTGGCTCCAGCTAGAGAGGAGCAGTGTCCTGAGTCCGTGGTTTGCAGGGTGAAACACTACCATTCCATTGGGATGGTGTCCTGGCATCACCATGTTATGGTTTGTATATGCTCAGCCCAAGGAGTGGCACTATTAGAAAGTATGGCCTTGTTGGAGTAGGTGTGTCACTGTGGGTATGGGCTTTAAGACCTTCATCCTAGCTGCCTGGAAGCCAGTATCCCGCTAGCAGCCTTCAGATGAAGATATAGAACTCTCAGCTCCTCCTGTACCGTGCCTGCCTGGATGCTGCCATGCTTCCCACCTTGATGATACTGGACTGAACCTCTCTCTGAACCTGTAAGCAGGTCCCAGTTAAATGTTGGCCTTTATAAGACTTGCCTTGGTCATGGTTTCTGTTCACAGCAGTAAAACCCTAACTAAGACAGAAATTGGTATCAACATAGTAGGGTACCTGACCATGTTTTGGGGAGGACTGTGGAAGGACTTTGGAACTTTGAGCTAGAAGAGCCATTGGGATGTTAAGAGCTCTGTGGGACGTTGTGTAGGAGCTTGGAAGATAGTGTTAAGAACAGTACAGAAGATGGAGGCCTGGCTTGTGAAATTTCAGGGGGAAGATTAAAGACTCTTATCAGGGCCATGTTGTTTTGATTGCAAAGATTCTGTGGTTTTGGTTAGCTGGGGCTGAAGAATCAGCTGTGATAACAAGATACCAGAACTACTAAAGTGAAACCTTTGCATTACTGGGACTATTGATGCTGGTTAGCTGGAGCTAAGAAATTAGAGGTGATTAAGAAGAGACCAGCATCACTGAGGTGACATCTTCTGGAAAATGTTTTCTGAGAGCACAGAGGCTGTGTTCCAGAGATAGCCCAGGTTGTACCTCGTGCTGCAGCAGGACTTGGTAATGTGTGAGAGTCACCCAGGTGCTACTGGTTTTGAAGGCATGAAGGAAGGGGTCATGCAAAGGATTTGAGGCTTCACACCAGGAAGAGAGTCTGTGAGAGGCTGATGGTGAAGCCTAGTTGCAGCAGAAGACAGCAGTGTTTTGGAGATGCCAGTACCATGGGATGACCACCAAGAACAGCAGCAGCAATGGAGTACAGGCAGCTGGAGCCTAGGGGACAAGGTGTGTGTGACAAAGAGAAGGGCTGGAGAAGTGACCCAAGCCCTTGGAGGAGCCCAGAAGATCATGAGTGGATCCCAGACAGTGGACGCTTGGAGTTTGATTTTGCTTTTGATTGTGACAGTGCCCGGATATTTTTATAAAAAGACTTTGAATTTTATAAGAGATCAGATATTTTAAAGGGATTGAATTTTTAATATGTAAGACTCTGTAAAGACTGTGGAACTTTTTGTTTTTGTTTATTTTTTGTTTTTTGTTTTTTGTTTTTTTCGAGACAGTATTTCTCTGTGTAGCCCTGGCTGTCCTGGAACTCACTCTGTAGACCATGCTGGTCTTGAACTCAGAAATCTGCCTGCCTCTGCCTCCCAAGTGCTGGGATTAAAGGCGTGCACCACCACTGCCCAGCAATATGTAAGAATTTGTAAAGACTGTGGAATTTTTAAGGTTATTTAGATCTTGGGGATGAATAAGAAAGTGGGAGTTGAGCTGGAGAGATGGCTCAGCAGTTAAGAGCACTGACTGCTCTTCCAAAGGTTGTGAGTTCAATTCCCAGCAACCACATGATGACTCACAACCATCTGTAATGGGATCCGATGCTCTCTTCTAGTGTGTGTCAGAAGACAGCTACAGTGTACTCATATAAGTAAAAATAAATAAATAATAAAAAAAAATAGAGCTGGGCTGTGGTGGTGCACACCTTTAATCCCAGCCTCCCTTGAGGAAATGCCTCCATGAGATCCAGCTGTAAAGCATTTTGAGGGAGGGAGGGCCCAGCCCATTGTGGGTGGTGCCATCCCTGGGCTGGTAGTCCTTGGTTTTATAAGAAAGCAGGCTGAGCAAGCTAGGGGAAGAAAGCCAGTAAGGAACATCCCTCCATTGCCTCTGCATCAGCTCCTGCTTCCTGACCTGCTTGAGTTCCAGTCCTGACTCCCTTTGGTGATGAACAGCAATGTGGACTGAATAAATAATAAATAATAATAATAAATAATAAATAAGCTGAATAAATCCTTTCCTCCCCAACTCACTTCTTGGTCACGATGTTTTGTGTAGGAATAGAAACCCTGACTAAGACACACCAGGACTCCATGGGGCTAGGAGCAGCTCTCTTGGTTATGATGGGTGAGCTGGCCTAAGGATGGCTCTGGGGACAGGAAGTCATGCCTGTATAATAGAAATGAATGTTTTGGCTCCTGAAGGAGCCCAGGAGCTGATGTCCTGGGTCACATGATAGGATGTCATAGTTATCCCCAAGTCTGTGGAGCTCTGGTCTTTCTTCCCCGGCTCTGGCACTGATGGGAATCTTGTTTACCTTCAGAGGCTGGGAGAGGAATGAACATGTTATCAAGGCTTCAGGCCTGGAGTCAGGAAAATCAATCCAGGGCTTCCCTATGTCTGGGGATTGTGAGTAACCTCGACACAGGACCACATCCGGAGTCGAGGAGCCTCATTGGTAAGTTACCGTCACTGCATGGGCTGGAAACGGCCTTTCGAGGCTGCAGATTGTGGACACCACCAGGGAATGGCAGAGCTGTGTCCAAGTTCACCACCTTGGACTGAGGCAGTCTCCTCTTCCTGCATAGATCTGTTGCAGCGTGTCTTACACCCAAGGCAGAGACAGCTACAAAGCATGGTAAGAGCTGTGCATGGAGGGCTTGGGAAATGCACATAGAAGACACATAAAGATCTTTTCTTTCCATTCCATCTCTTACACAGCTCCTAAGACATGCAAAGCTTTATACCAAGGACTTATGTCATTCTCAGTTCAGTATGTCTTCATAACCCATTTTCTCAGTCTCATAGAGGAGGCAGCTGAAGCACAGAGGCATGAATGACATGTCCAGGGTCACACAGTCATGATCTTAGCAGAGTTAGGGTTTGAAACATCTCACTGCCTTATCCATGAAACTACAGGACAGATGACCTTAGGGCACAGAAAACTCACTGGGGTAGGAGTGGAGTCTTTCCTTACTGGTTTGTATTTCTCAGGAAAGCAGTGGAGAGAGTGCATAGGTAAGAGAACTGCTGGTGAACACATAAGAGACATGACTGTGGAGGACGGGGGTCACCTTCACAGGAGCCTGAAGGCTGAACACCCCCTGGAAATCTTATTCTGGCTAAGACCCACTATGGAAGACACACTGTGGACCCTGCCATGATTATACTAGGTTTGGCGTTGGCTCCTGTTCTGTGAGCTCCCCAAACCTCCTCTAGACCCCACTTCTCTTGTTTTCCACATGGTCTAGCTCTCTGGTTCCTAGCAGCTTCCAGAGGGCAGGGGTTGTCTCAGTCACTCCAGAAGCAGCCATCAGAAGGAGGAAGGAAAGAGACAGGGCACTCACTCTACCCCTGTTCCCAAGGTCTGGCTAATGAGTGGCAGAGAGGGACATTGGGAAGTTGCCTGAGGGGCTTCATTGCTGCCGCACGGCTCTCAGCTCTGGTGGTCCCTGCTCTCTGATTTGCCTTCCTGTCCCTTTCCTTACAGTCCTACTTATCTCAGGAAGTTCTACTTGCTGTCTGTCTGAAATGCTCCCTCCATAATATGTCCAAATCAGACAAACATCCCAGGAGCATATTAATTTCCGCAGCTTAGTTGCCAATGTTTATCAAGAAGCTCTGTCTCTCTCTCTGTCTCCAGATGATTTCACTTGGTAGCTCTGGCTAGCCTGGAACTCACAATGTAGCCCCTTTCCCTCACAGAGATCCTCCTGCCTCTGCCTCCCAAGTGCTGGGATTAATGATGTGTCATCTGTTGACAAGAGGGATTTTGATGGTAGCAAAATTTCTTTAAAACTTTCGTATTACATTTTATTTAGTGTGCGTGCAAGTGTGTGTGTGTGTGTGTGTGTGTGTATGCGTGTGTGCACATTCCAGGGTACACAAGTGGAGGCCAGAGAATAATTTTTGAGTTGTTTCTCTCTACTGTGTGGATTGTGAACTCAGGATGTCTGACTTGGCAGCAGGTGACAGTACCATCTTGCCAGCCCTAATGGGAATATAGTTTCCAACTGATCTTGGAAAATTAGGGTGATCTGGCCACCCTGGGCTCTCACTGACTTCAGATCATTGGTGGCAGTGGGGGAGAGGCACCCATAGCAGCAACGGCAAGAGGCCCTGGGTGACTTGATGCTCCATTGAGCTTTTTACACCCTATCTCTTGGTTCAGAAGAAGCGTGCTGTCCCTTTAGTCCCAGCACTTGGGAGGCAGAGGCAGGCGGATCTCTGAGTTCAAGGCCAGCCTGGTCTA
>NW_022196911.1:100387938-100388968 GCF_008632895.1 Mastomys coucha | reverse complement strand
AAAAAAAAAAAAAAAAAAAAAAAGATTAAAAAAACCCAAACAATGGAGAAGTTCATAAGAGTTTAGACCCAATATTTTCAGTTTCTAACCCAACTACGAGGACAAATAAAGGGATATTACTGGCCAAGTCTTGCTGTCTACGGAGGGAAACAGAGTAAGAAATATCCTCAGTCAGATTTCCTTGGATTTGTGTTGACCTGTGTCTCTGTCCTGTTATGTGGCTCATTGCTTATGAACACTTGTTATTTTTGCAGTCCCACTAAGTGGCAAACTAGTGTTGTGTTTCTAGGTTCTGGACAGCACTGAGGGCCAGGCGGGTCCCAGCTACACACCAGTCGGTGCCTAGAACCCTTCTATCTCCTGCTCCTCTCACCTGGGCCAAACAGCAGGGCTCTGCAGATGTGCCTCAGTGTCTTGTGGACTCCATATATGTGTCCTCTGTAGCCTGTAGATGACGGGTTTACGTGGTGTGTTTGTGCGATTCCAATGCACAGCGAGGCACCCACGCAGCCACCCTATTCCCACTGGACGGCTACAGTCTGGCATCCTGGAGGACTGGGAAGGGTCAAAGGATAGTGGCTAGGCCACTGGTAAGTGGGTTGGGGGACCAGAAAGAGCGTCCAGAGCAAGGAGGGAAGGAGGGCTCTTAGGAAGCAACACAGGAAAAAGGCCAAGTATCCTCTGCACTGCCCAGCGAGGATGCTATGAGCTAAGGCCCATGGGAAAATTATCAAGCCACTTTGGACCTCCATTTCCTTAAGGAGAAAACCAGAAAGCATCTGCAAACCCGCTGGTACAAACTCATTATGCTGAGGAAGTGAGCTGAACCAGGAATGTACCATCTGTCCCATGCTCAGTGGCCACCCCCCCTCCCGAATCTCCAAATAGAAATTCCAAAAATGAGCCCGAGACCTGGGACCTGTACCACGCGGGTGACTCCCATCCCAGGGGTCTGAGCCTGAGAAGCCTGGGAAGAGCCTCATTCTTGGCACCTATGCTGAAAGCCTACAGCCCATCTGGAATATTCCCC
>NW_022196911.1:100383223-100387803 GCF_008632895.1 Mastomys coucha | reverse complement strand
GCTGAGGCAGCCAGGTGCTCAGCTAGCCTGCCAAGGCTGGTAACAGCGTGTACTTGCTATAGACTCTGAGAACCCTGAGGTACCACATCGTCTCGGCCCCTTTAACTCCGCTGAGGATTAAACCCTACCAAACTCAGGAATGGGGCAGGTGGAGAGTTCAGAGTAAGCAGGGGTGATGTGGGCAGGCAGAGATTCTGAAGGAGCCCCGCTCACCGTGATGAGCTGCCTGGGAAAGGGCTGCATAGGGGCAGGGTGTGGCATCTGCACCCAGGAAGGAGGGAGATGGAGACAGGAAGCATCCATTTCCTCCCCTTCCAAACAGGAAGTGCCACTGGCCTTGGAGCGGCCTGGAGCATGCAATGAGTTCATCTATGTGAAAGCTCCAAGAGAAAAAAATAGCAGTGGGGATATTTTTGACAATACAGAGAAGAAAAAGGGATTTGGGATTATAAAACAGATAGCTCCATCTATGGAGTCACATGACATGCAGTTCACCAGTGGGTAGTATAGATTGTCCCCATCTATGTTAAGGTAGGGACTTGCTCACCTATCCCATCCATCTTTGCCTCTATAAGAACATTGAGTTCCCGGGTTCAACTACATACTATGTTATATGCATGTTTTACACAGACACATGTGCATACCCATGTATGTTATGATTCTAAGCGATTTTGTGGTTGTTTTGAGACAGGCCCAGGGGAACTTAAAGGCACTTGACTTTTAAAAAGACAACGGTAGCTTATTCCCTTGCAGCCGCCAACTTGGGGGAGGCAGAAGCTCGGGTGCGTTCAAGACCCGTAATCCACCGCCGTGGCCGAGGAAGGCTGCTGGAGGTGTAATGGACATCAACAACTGCTCTACAAGAGGTGCTGAAGACCGCCCGCATCCACGATGGCCTAGCACGTGACATACGCGAAGTTGCCAAAGCCTTAGACAAGCGCTAAGCCCATCTCTGTGTGCTTGCATCCAACTGTGATGAGCCCATGTGTGTCAATGGTGGAGGCACTTTGTGCTGAGCACCAAATCCACCTGGTAAAGGTTGATGACAACCAGAAACTAGGGGAATGGGTAGGCCTCTGTAAAATCGACTGAGAGGGGAAACCACAGAAGGTGGTCGGTTGCAGTTGTGTAGTGGTTAAGGACTATGGCAAAGACTCTCAGGTCAAGGATGTCATCGAGGAATACTTGAAATGCAATAAATAAATAAATAAATAACATTTTGGCTCATTAAAAAAAAAAAAGACAATTGTAGCCAAACCAAACAAACAAACAAACAAACACCCCAAACAAAGACGGTTGTAACACACACACACACACACACACACACACACACACTGTGCACGTGTTTCTACTGTTAGCATGCCAAACTTAAATGCAGAACTGTGACTACTTTCCAGAAGGTAGAGAGAGGAGCGCATAGACCTAAGTACATGTCCCCCTATGCACCGTTTTAATTCATACTACGTTCATTCATGAACCCATTATCTATCTATTCATCCATTCAATGGTGCCTAGCACTCATTCTGTGCTCTGCAGAATGCCAGAGGCTGAGGACACACGGGGGGGGGGGGGAACTCCCTTCAACATACTGGGTGAATTAAGGAGCCTGCTCCCCAGGGTGGTTTAAAATAGTGGAATGAGATGCTATCACTGAAATTACGCACAGTGGGTATAGCAATGGGAAAGGGAGGAGGGAAAGCAATTTGATTTGAAATAGACAGACACTCATTCATTTACCAATTGTTTTCAAGTTCTTTTTCCTAGTCTTAGACATTAGTTTCAGGGAAAACAAAATAACTTGCATCTGCAGATGAGTTACTTAAACTGGCTTTGCTACCCTGATAAGGTGGTTCTTTTCCTTTTCCTCTTCTGGTCTTTCCTCTCTGGAGATGTGTATAGGTGAGCTTGGGCCTTGGCCTCAGCTTCCTTGGACCACCCTAGCCCCAGAAGTCACATGCTTCCCAGGGTAGCCTGTTAAGCCCTGCAGGCTCCTCCCACTCCTCTTCAGCTCCATGGGGCTGCCTGGATGGTGGGATTTTTTTTCCACCTATCCCCCATTGCAACAGTATGGGAACACTGCACCCACAAATTACACCTACGCCCAAGCACATCTTATGTTATGAAATAGTCCCTGCCTGCCTGGCTGGCTGGATTGGTCAGAGATTTGAGAGTTTGTACCATATGATAAGTAAAGACACAGATTGCTTTCTCCTTTAAAGTAAAAACTAAAACTGTGCTACATAAGATCTTTAAAGTAAAAACTAAAGTACATAAGATGTGGCTCTTTCCTCTTTTGGTGTCTTATGTTCAGCCCCACAGTCTCCACCCCCTCCTCTCGAGCCTCTTGAGACACGCTGTCACTTTGTTGCTCTGGCTGGCTTTGAACTCAGAGAGATAAGCTTGCCTCTGCCTTCTGAGGGCTGGAATTAAAAGTGTGCACCACCCCGCTCTATTCCTGTGCCTGCTTTAGGTAACCCATGTCATTCACTGATCTCAAACACCCACAACTTAAAATGACTCGTCTTCTCCAAAGTCATCCAAATGACACCAATTTTAGTAAATCCAGAAAGATTTTCCTTAAGTGTTCTTTGAAAGTTTGGGACTCACTGGGGATCAGGGTTTGTCCTACTAGCAAGTGGGACCTCACTGTTGGAGTCACCGTGAAGATCTTTGGCAATGAGGTCCCCAAGCACTGAGACAGACACCCTTGTACCTGCTGCCACACACATAAGGGCTGGCACGGATACCCACTCTGCAGCTCTGCAGGACCCACTGAGTGGGTCTGTGCTCTCCAGGAACTGTGCCTTTTGCTTATGGTACTTGTTTTTAAATTCATTTTTATTTATTTAATGTTTGTGAGTGCTCTATCTGCATGTGCACCTGCATGCCAGAAGAGGAGATGAGATCCCATTATAGATGGTTACGCATCACCATGTGGTTGCTGCGAATTGAACTCAGGACTCTTACAGAGAGGGACGACCACAGGGCCTCCCTCAGTCCCATCAGCCCAGCCTTTTCCCCAGCAGCAGAAGATGCCTTTGTCTCATCCAGGGAAACTGTCCCTTTTAACTAACTCTCCCCCTGGAGACACTGTCTGGCTCGTCCCTGAGTTTATTTACACGCTCATCTCCCAGCTTCTGATCATTGGGAACCTCTTGGCACTGTGGTGGGTGTCAATGTTTTCCCATGCTTTCTGTGAGCTGGAAGCTTTTTAAGAGAGTGGAGTTAGTTCAGGGTGGACCTGTTCGTGATGCTAAATTTGGTTTTGCCGTCATGGGCCACATGAAGCAGCAGCCTGGTTTAGAGACTTGCTTTCAGGTTAAAATAATTTCTTCAGGCTCACGTTACAAATGACCCATTCATGTGGGCATGCTTCCCAGATTCTTACCACTACAGACAGGTCCTCTGGCTCCAGCCTTGTGGTGGAGGCCCATGGGCTCTGACACGGAGTGGACCTGGGTTTAAGACACCATCTGGCTCTTTCCTAAGCCCCCTAATTTCTTTGCTCCTCTGCAATATGACCCAGCCTTGTGGGGAAACAAGGATCGAGGCACAGTTTTTAGTAAACTAAATGCAATCAGTAATTGCTGTGTTTTGTGCATCTTCGTACAGATAAACAGATCTGGATCATGGGGGAGATGGGTTGATTGGCTAGTCTGAAGTAGAACAGACAGCAATCAACTATCTCATAGAAAATGTGATTTTTATTTTTAGGTGTTCAGAGCAGTGGGACTGTGGATCAGCAGGGAGAGGCTCGCCTTCTTTAAACAGGTCAGGCTCATCCAGCACCAGCCTGCACAGCCTATGAGCACACAGCCGTGTTCACCCAGAGTGTGTGTGCTAGCAGGCACATCCTGTAATCCTGGCACCCAGGAGGCTGAGACAGGAGCTTTGCCGTGAGTTTAAAGTTCACTTGGACTATCCAGGGAGATTCAGGTCAACCTAGGCTCCAGAGTGAGACCCTGTCTTAAAACAAAACAACAAAACAAAGACCCGAACAGAAACAGAACATTCTGAACCAGCTCGAGTGCTGGTTAGGTGACTGTGCATGTCCCAGAGGAGCAGGAGCAACTGGCGATGCACAGTCTCTGCTCTCAGAGGACAGATAACCTGGGGGGAGACAGGAATCACACACAAAGCAAGACAAGAAGATGACAGCTAGACATAAGCTATTCCAGCGGGGATGCATGGGAGAGGAAGTGTGTGGGGCTCCTGGATCTGATGAGACAACTCAGCAGGGACAGTGACTGCGGAGTCTATACCGGTGAGGAGGGTACCACCTGCACAGTGCCACGGTGGATAAGGGAAGTAAGTAGGTGCCTTCTATAAAGGAGATATGGCAGTAAGAAGTAAGAAATCGAGGATCTGGGCGGGGCATGCAGGCGGGCTTGGCTTAGCAGGTGACAGAGAACATGACTGGGATTTATGGGTGGACACGGGCATGACATATAGTATGTTGCTCTGGGGAGAGTTTGGCAATGGAGCACAAACTACATAACTTTAGAACTCACTCTAGCGTTTATAATTGTTTCTATAATGATGCCAGGGTAAGAACTCATTTTTTTTTTTTTTTTTTTTTT
>NW_022196911.1:100381401-100383213 GCF_008632895.1 Mastomys coucha | reverse complement strand
AATCCACCTGCCTCTGCCTCCCAAGTGCTGGGATTAAAGGCGTGCGCCACCACCGCCCGGCAGAACTCATTTTTTTAAATAAAGATTTTATTTATTTTATGCATATCAGTACACTGTAGCTGTCTTCAGACACACTAGAAGAGAGCATCAGATCTCATTACAGATGGTTGTGAGCCACCATGTGGTTGCTGGGATTTGAACTCAGGACCTCTAGAAAAGCAGTCAGTGCTCTTACCCCCTGAGCCATCTCTCCAGCCCCATAAGAACTCATTTTGGAGTGCTGGAGAGATAAAGCTGGGTGGGTGACATCTGCAGGAAACCGACAGGTCTGCTCCAGGATGTGGAGGGAGAGCTTAAGACTGCAGTTCACCACTAGGGGGACGGGAAGATGGATGGATCAGACGGTAAGGGTCTAAGGAGCAGTGACTCAGGGTCAGTAGACACTGAGGCCCACTGAGGTGCAGCCAATGCACCTGGCAGGACGCCTTACACACTGAACCTACAGATTTCCCCACCAGCCCCATTCTTCAGAAACCTTTCATTCAGGCAGCACACATAACTCTGTGATAGAACACATGAAGCCCTGAGTTCAATCCCCAGTGCTGGGGGTGGGAGGACAAGGACAGAGAAAACTTCCATTCACAGGGCTAAGCCAATGAACTTCAGGCGACAAGCCAATGAACTTCAGGCCAGCTGCGGCTCAACTAAAGCCATTCGGTTAACGAGCCTCAAACGTCTCCCGCTATCAGAGTCGAGGTCTGGCTCTAATTTGCTCTCGCCTTGGTGGATTTCTGTCATATGCTACCATGGACTGGCAGGGAGAACCCACCCTGGGAAAATTTAGAATGTGAGGTTCTGTGTCGAGTCTGTACCAATTAGGAAGACTCTGAAAATTCCATAAAAAGTCGGAACGCTCCCAGGAAATTCCATTCAAGGGTGACAACTGGACACCAAGAGGAAGTCCCAGTTCCTTTCCGGAGAGGTCTAGAAATCACTTGAGGTTACCCCACCCATTGTCCTGCACCCTGACTTGGGGTCTCCTCCTCTTTACACTGGGGACAGACTGGCCTGTGGCCGCCTGTTCATCCTTCTGGGCATGGGCCCATGTTGACCTAGTGTTCACTACAGAGGACCAGCTGCCCCTGGCTGGCTGGGAACAGGAGCTAGGTGGCAGCAGCTGTGCCATTTCAGGCTGCACTCAGCCCACTAGGGACCTCTGATCAGGGAGCTGTAGCGGTTCCCGGGAGACAGTCCCTCCCGGTACACTGACTTCTGAGCTACCCCAAGGATTTCTCATGGGCGGTTTCATCCCAGTTCTGTGATTAGCCAGTGGAAATGGAGGCTGAGGCCTTACCAACGCTCCATTCCAAGGGGAGACCACAGCATTCACATTTTGCAGATGAAGGACGGAAGTCTAGGAATTCTCCATGTTTGCCAAAAATCTCTTATTGGCCAACGGGAAACTGGCAATTAAATTCAGGACGCAGTAGTGGGTGATGACCAAGACCACCCTGCGAGCCATTCACTGGCTTCCATAGTTCAGTCTTGTCAGCAACAAATGATGGATCAAGTCTTAAAACTTATTCTACTAAGCCTTGGTCCTGACTGTCAACTTACGGCACAAATCCTGCTTATCAAAAGAAATGTCTGAAATTCCCTATCAGCCGTTAAGTGCTGGCTTACGATTGTTAATAATATTTTATGAGACCAAAAGGCAAGGCATGTATTTTAATGTACTCAGCCCTTATTAGCGCTCTGTAGGGAACAGTGCAGCCTTGACTAGCCTTTTCTCAGGCACAGCTGACAGAGGGA
>NW_022196911.1:100363033-100381159 GCF_008632895.1 Mastomys coucha | reverse complement strand
GGAGGGAGGAGGGAGGGAGGAGGGAGGCAGGGAGGGACGGACTTTGGAGCCAGGAGGAGGAGCTCATCCTAGCACTGAGCAACCTGGGAGGCATAGCATTCCCAAGAGGCTTATTGTAGAAGAATATTCAACCAGCTTAAAGTAGGTCCTGGGGAGTGTGTGAAGATCTTTCCACGTTTAATTGGATTTAGGGATTTTTATTTTCTTTTTCAAAGTCCATCCTCCTGAGCTGGCTGCACAGGGGCGGGGCAGAGCCTGATCTACTGTAGTCACAGCAGATTGAGGCTATGTATGTAGTATTTCCTGTGTTCTTCTGGAAGAGGACTAGGCAGGAAGCAGGAGGCTGATACCTCCAAAGGCTGTCTTAGTCTCCCAGGCAGTGGGCAGCTTTGAACTCGACCTGCTCCTAATTGTCCACGTTGTGGTTTTTTCATTGTGCCCTAGAGGCATCCGGTGGTTACACTGTCCTACACTGCCAACTTTTCCTCTGACGATTAACATAAATTTACTTAAATTCTGATGCACTGCCAATATCAAAGTTAAAAAGTGACCAGGTTTTCAGAAAGCTCAACATAAAAACCCCAGACATACAATAGTCAATATCCACATTTATGACTATGTAACCAAAAACAGTCTTTAAGTCCAACTTTCTCTTAGGACTGGTCGCAGATTATTAGCTTGTCGGCAAACCTCTTTTTTTGGGGGGGGGGTAAGGCCACAGGGGAAGGATAAGGTAAGACAAATAATTTGGGGGGCATAAGTGTTCCTGAGGCTCAGTGGGGGTGGGGGTGGCTAAAGTGCCTGCCACACATATATGAAGAGCAAAGTTCCAATCCCTAGTGCCCACATAAAACCCACCTGTGGCAGCATATGTCTGTGACAGTAATACTGGATGGGTTGGTGTGTGTATATGTGTGTGTGTGTGTGTGTGTGTGTGTGTGTGTGTGTATGTGTGTGTGTGTGTGAGAGAGAGGGAGAGAGAAAGAGAGAGAGAGAGAGAGAGAGAGAGAGAGAGAGAGAGAGACAGACAGGCAGGCAGACAGACAGACAGACAGACAGACAGACAGACAGGTGGATCCTATTGGCTAGTCACTCTAATGAAAATGCAGAGCTCAGTAAGGTGTGGAGGGGTTGGTGAGGTAGCTTGGTGGCTAAAGAGCTCTGCCTGCTCTTCCATAGGACCTGGTTCAACTCCCAGCACCTACACAGCAGCTCAAAATCATCTGTAACTCTCAGGTAATCTGATGTCTCTTTTGACATCTACAGGCACCAGGGACACACATGGCATACAGACATACATGCAGGCAAACATTTATACTATAAAATAATAAGATAAAAATTAAAATAAGGTGTGGGGCCATAGAGGGAGACCACTCCACTTCAGCCAGTACCCTCCACACACTCACAAACAGGCAAGCCATGCTGCACAACACAGACACACACACACACACACACACACACACACACACGCACACGCACACGCACACGCACACGCGCGCGCATACACACACACACACACACACACACACACACAGACACACAGAGACATTCGAAGAAACACCGGCACACAGACACACACACACCCTCCTGAATTGACATGTAAATGAATGGCAGGGCTAAATCTGACAGAGAACAACTTTGAGGGCTTTTGTTAGTTTGTTTGGCTTCATTTGCTTTGCTTGGTAAGCCCCCTTGAATTTTGTGTACACACTTGAAGTTTGAAGCCTTCTGATGGAAGGTGTCCTGGAGAAGGTACCTTTCTGTGAGTCTCAGCATTCTCTGCTTAGCATCTTATGCTGGCTGTAGACTCTCTGACAGGCAGCTATGGGCACAGAGGTTTTCTGATATCCTTGGTGTCCCAGGAAGGAAGATGTACATCCCTGGATCGTCTGTGTCACAGCTGGGGGGTAGGTGCCAGGACAGCATCACTCACTCTCCCTGGCAAAACAACGCTGAGCCACAGGTTGGAAGGAGAGGGAGGACCAGGGGCCAGAGATCACGGATGCCCCTCTTCTCCTCGATGCCAGGGAGTGGAAGGGCCACAGAGGAAGCGCCGTTATCAGCAACTACAGATTCACTTCTTGTGGATTTCAAACTTTCTATTGTTGGACCTTGAACAAAACATTTTCCTAAGAGGAGTTTAAAGTTGTGTCTGATGTGTATTCTGGGGTCCTTAAAGACTGGCAAAAGGTGGTCAGGCAGGAATATACCCACCTTGAACACAAATGTCTCCCTGGTAGGGCGCCCTTCTGGCATCTTTCAGGAGAAATGAAAGACCACAGGGCCTGTCTGCAACCACGGCCACAAGTAAGCTCTTGCTTAGGTTCATCTGGGCTTGTTCTGAAGCCTTCTCTGTCTATCCTATTTGCTATATTAATCATGTACCTCAAACCATCATGTGGCGATTATATCTTGCTATAACAACTGCATTACTGGAGCTGGTGAGATGGCTCAGTGGGGAAGAGTACCAACTGCTCTTCCTGAGTTCAATTCCCAGCAACCACATGGTGGCTCACAACCACCCATAATGAGATCTGACACCCTCTTCTGGTGTGTCTGAAGACAGCTACAGTGTACTTACTTATAATTATAAATAAATCTTTGGGCCAAAGCGAGCAGGGACTGGGCGAGTGGGGTCTACCGGAGCAAGCAGGGCAGACCAGAGTGAGCAGAGGTCCCTAAAAAGTCAATTCCCAACAACTAGGTGAAGGCTCACAACTATCTGTACAGCTACAGTGTGTACTCATATACATAAAATAAATAAGTCTTAAGAAAAAACCAACTGCATTACTTACGTAAGTACAAGCTAGAGTCTGGGGAGAGTCTTGGAAGCATGAGGAACCCCACTGCTTCACCTGGCTTGTATGTGGGTGCTGGGTATCTGACCTCAGGTCTTTGTGTTTACATGGTGAGTACTTTACCTCACAAGCCACCTCCCACCAAGCCCTAGGAACTCTTGTTTTAGATTCTCAACACCAATGATGCTCATCTGTAATACCAGCATTGTGAACTCAAGCATGACAGGGGATCCCAGAAGTCATGAACCAGCCAGTCTGGTCAATTGCTTAGCTCTGGATTCAATGAGAGATGTTGCCTCAAAAATTAATAGGGGGCTGGACAGATGGCTCAGTGATTAAGAGCACTGACTGCTCTTCCGAAGGTTCTGAGTTCAAAACCCAGCAATCACATGGTGGCCCACAACCATCCGTAATGAGATCTGACGCCCTCTTCTGGTGTGTCTGAAGACAGTGACAGTGTACTTTCATATAATAAATAAATAATCTTTAAAAAACAAAAAGAGCAATGACTGTTTGATTTCCAGCAGCAACATGGTAGCTCTCAAACATCTTTAAGTCGAGTCCCAGAGGATCCAGCACCCTCTTCTGGCCTCTGTGGGCACTGGGCATATACATGGTGCACACACTCATAGGTAAACCAACCACACATGCACATAAAATAAAATAAGAGAGTAAAAAATTTAACAAATAAATAAATAAGGTGGATGACAATGTATGAACAACCTGATGCTTTGTCTTCTGGCCTCCACTTGATATACACATGCACATAGCATGCATACACACATACACTACAGGAGCATGCACACACAAATAAGATTTTTCTCCCCCAAAAGGTATAAGTAGGTCCAGTGGGATGGCCGAACAAGTACCCTGCTTGGTTCCAAGCCTGATGACCCAAGTCTGAATCTTGGAACCCAGACGTTGGAAGGAGAGAACTGGCCCTCACAAATTGTTCTGTGAACTCCACATGTGAATTATGGCATGTGTGCATGCGTGCACACACACACTAGTAAAGTGTTGAGGTTTGGCCTGTTGCTATTGTAACGCTAAATACTGGCCCTGGTTGCCCCCAGGGAGGAGAATCTCAAGTAGACCCAAGGGATACTATGTAGCCTTGCCTCCACAAGTTATCCCTGAGTGGTGAATAAAGATGCCTATGGTCTATAGCTGGGCAGAAGAGAGATAGGTGGGGTTTTGGTTCCCAGGCTGGGGTCTGAAGCAGAGACCACGAGGAGAGAAAGAAGGTGGAGAGAAGAGGAGATACCATGTGAGTCATGAAACAAGGCCACGAAGGCCGGCCACTTGGAGTTAAGAGCAGCCCAGGTGGAACATGGCAAGTTAGAACTCGTGGTTATGGCTAGGGAAGTAGAGACGAATAGTCTAGAGTAGATATCCGCCCAGCTTTAGTACTGATTAACGCTTATTATAAATATAAGGGTTTTGTGTTGTTTATCTGGGAACTGAATGATCTAAGGTGGGGCAGAAACCCCTGAGTGAGATTAAATAATTAATACAACAGTAAATAAATACATTATATATATATATGTATGTATGTATGTATGTATGTATGTAATGTATTTTAAAGGTTCAAGGGGCTGGAGAGATGGATAAATGGTTAAAACCATGTACTGCTCTTGTAGAAGACTCAGGTCTGGTCCCCAGCACTCACATCCATGCCTTATAACCACCTGTAACTCCAGCTCCAGGAGGTCAGACCTGATGCTCTTATGGCCTTACATACCCTGACATACTCACCCGTGCACACATGTGCACACATGTGCATGCAAGTGCACACACAGATAAATAATTAAATAAAACTGAAAAGGATTCCTAAAAAGGATTAAAAACTGCTCTATTATGACCTTGGCCTTGATCCCACAGCGAGGGGGCTTCTTGAGCTTGCTATATTGGATCACACACAACTCGGTTTACCGGGCGCTTGGAATCCCCAGGCTTCATTTCTCAGGAGTATGGATCACTGAACATTTGTCTCTCTTGACACTGACAGCCATGATGGCCACTCACCGGGTTACTGACTTCTGTAGGATAGGAGCCACTTTGCAATCTCACCCCGGGTACTGCCTTTCGACACTGTCATTAGTTATCAGTTACCAGTAGTCACCAGTAGTCACTTTGATTCAATGAGTAAACCCAAAGACCTCTGGGCTAACACACTGAGCCAGGTCACCCTTTCCATGAGGGGCAGAGGAAGAGCGAGCGAGCGGGTGTGTAGGGAAGGCTGGTGTGGGGAGCTTGCGGTCTAATCCTGGCATGGAGAAGGTTTCAGGAAGGAAGCAGACAGAAGCAGGACAGCAGATAAGTTCGCTTGCTGTGGCAAGAGTTCTGTGTGTACACTTAGACATGGGCGTGTGTGTGATCTTGGAGATCCACTTCCGCCCCAACAACAATGCCTGGTTCCAGAGGATCTGGGCTTGGTTCCTACTTGGGGTGATTTATCTGCTGCAGTGTAGTCCGACACCAGTGGCCCAAGAGACTTCCATATGTTATCACAAGTGTCCACCTAAAGGATACTGTTAAGGATGCCATTTACTGAGCAGTCACCTGCCAGGCAGCGGTAAGCGCCAAATTTCCTCATTTAAACTCCTAGGTAGGCAACCTTCTGGATAAGCATTATTATACCCCGGGCCACATATGAATCTATTAAAAATAAAAAAGCCTACCAAGTAGCTATGTACCGTAGATTGGATTGTTGGGAAGCTGGGACTAGCATCCAAGGACTCTAAACCAAATGACCTTTACATGCCCTCTGTGCTGGGCACCTGCTCTCCAGGCGCTTACTAGACTTCCCCGAGTTGTTCAGGTAAGATACACTTGCTGGGGTTTTCTATTGAGAAGCTCATTGGGCTCAGAGAAGAGCCTGCTGGCGCCTGAGGGAAGAGAAAATGTTGAGCTACCCACATGGAAGTCCCTGAAGTTTCATTTTGCAGAAGCCCCATTCCATCCACAGGCCTAGAGAACAATCTGGAATGCCGCAGCTAGCTGGGGTGACCTCAACACTGCCCCCCACGCTCCCTGGGAGCCCCTCCAGGCAGAAGTTTAGCAAGTGGAGGCAGGGAAGGAATTATTGGCCGGCCACTGCTTTGGCGAGGTGACAGTAGTGAAGCAAGTGTGATGGTATGCGTATGTGTCCCATCCCTAGCATTGGCGGGCTAGCTGGGAGGCCTGCTCACCTAGGCTGCTTCACCTCTCTCATGGACAGCAGCGGTGAGCCCAGGGCTGAAGCAGTCTCAGTGGCACACAGAAATAATGCAAATGTACTTTGGAGTCTGGCCAGGCAGCAAGCACAGCCTCCAGGGCTCACATTGCCCACGGAGACTTGGGATGTTTGCAATGAGGGCTTCTCATGCTCACAGCTCCACATATATCCACAGTCTTAGGGCTGGGCCTCAGCCATAGGTGCCAGTGCTCAAGCTATGGGAGGGACAGAATCTAAGACAGCAGCAATCTGACACCCCTCAAACCTCAGTGATTTCACCCTGGCCACAGCTGATCTTCCAATCTCTCTGGCTCTGGCTCTGTCTGTCTGTCTGCCTCTCTCTCTCTCTCTTTCTCTCTCTCTCTCTCTCTCTCTCTCTCTCGCTTTTCCTCTCTCTCTCTCCCTCTCTCCCCTCTCTCTGTGCGTGGGAGGGGGTATATACATATTTGTGTGTAGGTTGACATTTGGTGTCTTCCTGTATCACTTTCCACCTTATTTTTAAGAGATGGAGTTTCTCAGTCATCCAGAGGTTGTGAATTTGGCTAAGCTTCCTGGATAGTGTGTTTTAGGGATCCACCTGTTTCCACCCCCTGCCCAGCACTGGTTGAATAGATGCAGACAGCAGGACTCAGCTTTTATGTAAGTGTTAGAGATCTGAACTCAGGAAGGTTCTCATGCTGGGGGACAGGCATTTTAACAGCTGAGCCATTTTCCCTGCCCTTGATCTCCCAAGCTTAATTAACAATTATATTTGAGCCAGTCAAACCTGGCTGGCCCTTCACACAACAGATGAGCAGAGAACCCCTCAGTCAGGTGAGGGTTAAGGTTTCTGGGAAAGATTTGCTCTCCGTTTGATAAGCAGAGTACCAAGGTGGAGGGAAATCCTTTGTTCCAGATGTCCAAGTCAGACACTAAGAACTCAAACCCACACCTCTGTAATTTATTCCAGCCTGTGATCCAGTCAGACTCTTGCAAAAGAACTGGGTGGTTGAAAAGCCTGACTAGGTTCCCAGGCTAGCCCACAAAGCTCTATTAAATCTCATGGGGCTTAGCTGTGTGTCCTGTGCTGTGCATCCTTAGTTGGTTATGAAACCTCTCTGGGCTTGGGCTTCCCTATGTGTCAGAGGGTAACAGTCCCTACTACTCAGTGAGATTCCTGTGAGGACTCTACCAGGCCATCTCCAGCAGCATGCAGCACTCCTAGAAGACAGGCACTAGGTATAATTGAGATAACAGTGCCAGAGAAACACTGTTTCTACAGCAGGGTTTCTCTATACTAGTGCCAGTGACATTTGGCAACTGTCTTGTAATGTTTAGCAGCATTTCTGGCCTCTACTCACAAGATGCCCCCAACAGACCCCACTTTCCAGACATTTCAGCAACCCCAATGAGGACCATGATTTTCCAGGAGAAGACCCACGTCTCAGTAGCCTTATGAGGCCCCATTTAGGGGCCAGGGACTTTTCTCCTTCTCACTTGGCCAGGTACCCCTAACTCCTGTGTGCAGAGTAATGAGGCTCTACAGGGGCTGATGAGAGAGTGAGGTTCCCCATCTCCATCCCAGTCACCTGCAGCAGGAACATGGCCACCGCCACAGGTGGGCTGGTGGAGTGATAGCCTCCTCTAGGCTCTTCATCCCCCTTTCACCAACAAGGGGCAGGTGAGCCACCTGTGGACGCTATGGGGCCCGAGGCAGGGCAAGGATGCCCAGCAGATCACAGGCAGCAGTGCGGGCACCAACTGGACAAATAGACAAAATAGACTGGATTTGTCCCCAAGCTTCCCAGATGTTGCGAACGTTGAATATGCACTCCTCTCTACATTCTCTTAGATCCCCTCCTGACCTGTATGTCTCCATTCTATCCATGTATCTGTCAAATGATGATGGGCCAGACACTCATCATTATATATCTAGCTCTATATTAGAAACATTCTTTTGGGGCTGGAGAGATGGCTCAGCGGTTAAGAGCACTGACTGCTCTTCCAAAGGTCCTGAGTTCAAATCCCAGCAACCACATGGTGGCTCACAACCATTGGTAATGAGATCTGATGCCCTCTTCTGGTGCATCTGAAGACAGCTACAGTGTACTTAGATACAATAATAAATAAATCTTAAAAAAAAAACATTCTTTTGAAGCAATTTGTTTTCAAAGAGGGGACCAAGGAAGAGCTTAACTAAGTAAATATAAGAAAAGGCATAGTGGGAAAGGTTCATATATTCAATTGAAAAAAAGCGATGTATGTTCATACACACAGCCAGGAAATCAGAAAAGCCATATACAGCATGCTCAGGGGAGACGGAATGAAACACAAGCCCTTAACATTTCCAACAAATGAACTGCACATGTTGATGTTTAAAAGGGAGGAGGAAAAGTCAGTCTACACAAAGGCCACTCCAGTCCTGTCGTATCCCCAGGCTGACCCAGCCCTCCTAGGATGAGTGAGTAGTCCAGAGAGCTTGCTAGGTTCAAGGGCTCATTTTCCCAATGGGAACAAGTCTGACCTTATCTCAATCCAACCAAGTTTTCTTCTTGCAATTCCTGGGCACTATCTGTTTCCTTTGTTCCTCTCTGGGGAACAGAGCCTGACACTAGAAGCCACTTAAAAGCCACACCCTTCCACCAACAGGCAATTGTGTAGATAGGGTTTGTGCAGGGGCTGAGAGAGAGAGGCACACCGTAGGTTGTCATTCATCTTAAAAACCAAAAAACACCCAGTCAAGCTAAGGAATATTCAAATCATCCAAAGATGAACCCCAAAGCCAAGGCAGGTTACTGCCGTCTCTATACACATCTGCCGGTGAGACAAACAGCGCAGAATAGATCAGCAGTCACTACAGAGGGCTTGGCAGCTGGGGGAGGAATGGGCACATAAATTATCTGGGTAGCCATTTGTTTAGAGAAGCTATGCAAATGAAGAGTGGGCAAGCAATTTTGGTGTGGCAAACACAAGCAGTACCATAGAATCCAAGATGACATCTCAGAATTGTAACCACAGAATTAATCTACGATAGCTTCATACTTGTTTTTCTGCTATGAGACACGACAGTTGAAGGGACCAAGTAGGGACCCTGAAAATTTTAGGCAGTCTTGTGAAGCCCGGGGACTGAGCCTGGTTAGTTTGTCCCTGACCCTGTCATCCACCCAACGCTAACAAGCTGGAAAAAAGACTTGGGATTACAATTTCTTGGACACCAGAGGGTGAATAGGGCCTCCTGGACATAAAAGGGATGACACGCCCGCGGAGGACGGTGGGTGAAATCCTGGCTCTTGAACTCTTTCGGATGAGCCCACACTGGCTCAGCGCTCCACAGCCCCGGCTTCAGCACAAACTTCTAGCTTCTGAGGTGAATGAAGCTGGCTTGTTAAAGGGCAGAGCTAGGAATGGAGCTTCTCAAACACTGCAGAAGGATCATACAGAAAGATCATGACGATCTTTCATTAACAACTCAGGCCTTGGCCAACACAGTACCTCACTCGACCCCTCAAGACAGTGCAAAATGGGAGCGAGTTCGAAGACGCGTGATCTGAGCTTTGTTTCTGCACTGGGTCAAATGTTCTCTCTCCCCCCCACTCCCGCTGATTTCCCACCTATAGAAATGTGACACCTCTGCCCGACCGGTCCGCTACAGACAGCCCCCTTCCAGACTTCCCTTTTCCACACCCACCCCAAGAGCCTGGTTTTTTCCAGATTAAGAATCCCGCTCCGTCGTGTGGCGAGGGATGGGTAGTATTTGAACCTATCTTTCAGAGGATGCTCATGAAATTTCTGCCGCGCGGGCCCAGCCACGACGCCACAACCTCTGGCGGCGGTTTGACCGGGAGAGGGCGTTCCACCCCCAGCCGAGACACTCTCAGAAATGCACGTCAATCTGGGGAGCTCGACGGTCTCAACACTGCTCGCCCACACCAGTATTCAGCGGTAGAATTAACCAGAAATCCTCGAAGACTGAGCTTACTGTACGGCGGGGTGGCTGGTACCTGTTTGCTTTCTATCCCTCTCTCTGGTTTCAAGGGTTGTTGTAAATGCGGACTTTTAAGTGAAAGCCCCTCATTTAAGTCATATTAACAAAGGAAAATCAGTCAGTACGCTTCTAATAAAATACAGTAGAGGCATCTCTTTGGATGCCTATGGTTGCCAGTGCCAAGAGAACGGTGCGGGCATCAGAGATGGGCTCCTTCCTCGCATCTTTCCGCACTATCAGACTACCTACCCCAGGGTTCTAAATCTCCGCGGAGTAAGGGGCGGGGGTAACTCCCAGAGGTTCCTCCTCTGGCTGGTGTGGTTCCTATGACAACCCTTCACCCCCTCTCCGTGGGTTGGGAGGGATGGGTGTGGCCGCAGCATCCTAGGGGAATCTCACACCCTCTCCTCACACTCTCCCACCGGGAGAGGCAACAGGGTTCAAAGGTGGTGGTGGTGGTGGCAGGGGGGGACGGGAAGTCGAGCTTGCCGAATTTCCCCATTCCCGAGGGTTAGCTGGCTCCCCTAGCCGTGAAACACTAGTGGGGTGTGGTCCTCAGGACAGTCTGGGTGTGGGGAAGGATGTGTTTCCTCTGAGGACTCCTGCACACGAGAATCTATCTCGAATCCCACCCATGTGGCTCTGGGCCGAACTGGGGAGAGGGCTGTGCGGTGTCACGTCCGTTCCACGCGTGCCCCCGTAAATCTGTAGATCCAACAAAGGGTCTGAAATGAGTGGCGAAAAAAGGATGGAGCTGCTCCGAGCGCGTAGGCAAATATCCTCGTCGAATGAAAGCTCCCTGCCTCTCCCCGTGCACCCCCCCGCCCCCCGCCAAAACCACGACTGGGAGCGCAGATCCTAAATCACATGACGAACAAAGCAGCGGGCTCCCCTAGACGACCTCAGGTGAACGCTCGGGTGCGCACGGCTGCAGAAGCAGAACGCCAAGGTTTCCGTGTTCATCATTCCCTGCTCCTCAACATGGGTCCAAGCCGGGTCCTCCAAAGCCCGGCCACAGCTCTTGGCATGCTACGGTAGAGACGTGACTCTCCGCAAAAAGATGGCACCTCGCGTTCAGAGAGGGAAAAAATCCGGAGGAGGGGTGGCAGCGGGAGGAGACACATCCTACTCCCCCCTCCTCGCCCACCCAGGTCCACACCCACTGCCGCAGTGAGGGGCGAGCCCTGCGCGCCAGCCCGCGCCTCCGGCAGGGAGCGCACACGCCGGGAGCCCGGCGCAGAACGCAGAGAAAGAAACGCGCCCCGAAATGCACCTGCAGCCCTCGCGTGGGTCTGCGCCTGGCTGCGACGCTGCGCGCCCTCGAGCGGGGAGCCGCTGCCAGCCAGCCCGCTGACACCGCCGCGAGGCCAGGTGACCCCGGTCTCTTTGAGCTTCCACATTGGCATCCGCGCACAACCTTCTCTCGGGCACGGCGGCGCTGCCCCTGTCACTGTACCAAGCGCGCGCAGGGGGAAGGGCGGCTAAAGTGACAGCGCCCGGACCCCTCCCCATCCTCCGGATTCCTCCCAGCCCCCAAATGTCCCCTGCCCGCTTCTGAAGGAGGAAAAGGGGAGGGGGCGGGCCACCGCCTTAAATCAGGGCCAGTGAAGGCCGTGTCAGAATCGCTGTCAGGGAGGTGGAGGAGAGGCATGAAGGCAGTCATCTTTTCTAGAACCCGATTCACACCTTCCTTAGGGCCGATGGCAATCAGGGGGCAGAGAAATCCGATTTCAGGTTCGGTTTCGGGGGTCGTCATTGGACACACATACAGACACACATACAGATCCACACCCATTGCGGCAAAAGGCTGAGAGCCAGATTACAGAACAACCCCTTCCTTAGGTCACCAGCATCCGCGCCCCACCCTGCGGGCACAGCCCCCCCCCCATTTGCGCGGAGCCGATGGTGGGGACCCCAGCACTCATAGATACACGCATTCGCCCGCGTGCGTGCATCTTTTGCACGCGTTCCTTCCCAGCTCCCCAACGCCGAGGGCGCAGAGAGGCCCCCCGCCGTTGCGCCTCACTGATGCCCAGCGCCCTACATCCATCTCTGGGGCGAGGGGCGGCAGGAGGATGACGCACAGGGGCAGAAGGGGACTGGATTTGAGAGCTGCGGCGCTTACCTGATAATCGACAGAAGGCGAGGACAGAAGAGGACAGCGGAGGAGAAGGTGGTTGTGGCGGCGGCGGCGGCAGAAGGTGGGCGGTGGCGGCGGCGCGGCTGCTGGTGCTGGAGGTGGTGGGTGGCGGAGACTGCGAGCGCGCGCACGCGCGGCCGAGAGAGCGCGTCCCCGAAGCCGGAGGGCGGCGCAGGCGCGAGCCACGGGAGCGCGAACCTCCTTAGGGGAGGGGCGGGCGGGCGCTGAGGCCTGTGCGGGCATCTCCCCTTCCGGCCGCCAGGGGGCGCGCGCGAGCGCCCCGCCGCCCGCCCCTCCCCGCCGCCCGGCTCGCCCCTCTCCGCGCTTCCCTTCCCGGGTCCCGCCACGCCTCGAGCCGCGGTGCTGACCGCCGCGCGCACGCGCGTTCCGTGGCGCACGCGCACCCCGGCCTCCCGGGGCTGCAGCCTTTGTCTAGTCCAGGGGTCTCCTCCCACGGTCCCCGCGGGGTCCGGGCAGAGCGCTGTGCCGGTCATCCGCTTCTCAGTTCAGCCTCGCTGGCTCGCCAGCCAGTACACCGTGGACCCCAAGTGCTACGGGCTCCTCGAGTCTCCCAAAATGTGGCCCTCCAGACAGAGCGCACTTTCCCGGGGGCACCTATTTGCTTGCTTTTTTCCCCACCTTTTCTTGTTAATAGCCAAAGTGAATGATTTCCTTGACAAATCCTCTTGAAGCAGATTAACTTGACCGTAAAACACTTTAGCGTTTTCGTGAAAAATTTTTTTTATTTTAAAACCAAGGAGCATTCAAACCCATTAGGTATCTTAACTGTGACCCTAGGGAAGAAAAAAATCTTTAAATAGGTAAGTTCTAATGATGCTTATCACACTGCAAAGCGTTTCCACAGAGTTATTTTTATCTCGTTTATTGAGACACCTTTGTACAGCTTGAGAGCTGAATTTTTAAGGTGCCTGCTGGAGATGGCCACCTGCTGGATGTCAGGCTTCCCGTTGAAACTGGCCATTAGTTCTCCTTCCAGCCACCTAGGCGTGGGCTGTGACTCTAGCTTAATTTCTTACCTCCCCAAAGCTCCATTCCCTTGGACAGCTGGAGCCTGTTCAAATGCAAGGCAGAGAGGCTGGCACCTACTTCTTGCCAGAGAGGCGAAAACTTGTCTTGAAGCTTTAATTTGCATGCCTTTTTCCCTTTATTTTTCAAGGCAGGTTCTCACTGCGTTACCCTGGTTGGCCTGGGGCTCACAGAGATCCCCTGCCTGCCTCTGCCTCCAGAGTGCTGAGATTAAAGGTGTGCATTCTATCCCAGCTATTGTTTCTAAAACTCCTTTGTTGTACCTGCTCAGTGAGTTGGCTCTCGTCTGTAACCCCAGCATTCAGGTGTCTGAGACATGAGTTCAAGATCAGCCTGGGCTACATAGTGGAATCCAAGCCAGCCCGGATTGAATTACAGGGTGAAAGTGGGTCTCGAAACAAACACAAACAAACAAACAAACAAACAAACAAACAAACGCCTGAGCTCGAGAGGTGGCTCTGCAGTTAAAGAGCATTTGCTGCACTTGCAGAGAACCAGGATCACCAGCAGCCACATCATAGCTCCCAATGGTAACTCCATCTCCAGGAGGTCCCACACCCTTTTCCAGCCTCTCAGGGCACCAGGAACGCCTATGGCGCACATACATAAATACACACAAGAAAAACACTCAAAAAATAAAACTTTGAACTAACTAATATGCAAGGCTTTGGATTCAACTTTCTAGCACCACAAACACTCTTTTTCCATATGAGCTTAACTACTGAATTATTCTGAAATGATGGAAATGCAGTCATTTGTTTTTTCTTTTTCTTTTTTCTTTTCCTTTCATTTCTTTCTTTCTTCCTCCCTTTCTTTCTTTCTTTCTTTCTTTCTTTCTTTCTTTCTTTCTTTCTTTCTTTTCTTTTCTTTTCTTTTCTTTTTGAGACAGGGTTTCTATGTATAGCCCTGGCTGTCCTGGAACTCACTTTGTAGACCAGGCTGGCCTTGAACTCAGAAATCTACCTGCCTCTGCCTCCCAAGTACTGGGATTAAAGGCACGTGCCACCACTGCCCAGCTATTTTTTCTTTTATTTTTTTAAAAAATTACTCATTTATTTTATGTATACAAGTACACTGTCGATGTCTTCAGACACACCAGAAGAGGGCATCAGATCCAATTACAGATAGTTGTGAGCCACCATGTGGTTGCTGGAATTTGAACTCAGGACCTCTGGAAGAGCAGACAGTGCCTTTAACTGCTGAGCCATCTCTCCAGCCACAGAGGCTCTGAATTTCTAGGTTTGGCCTTGCTATTCTTCCAACCACCCACCACCCTGCTTCAAGACTCCTACCTCAGTTCTGGACATGTAGGGACTTAGTGGTCTTCCTGCTCACAGTTGCCCCCTCTCTCAGGCCAGCTGCACTCCTGATCAGATCAACTTTCAGACATAATCCTTTCAGTCACGGCAGTCTCATGCTCAAAGATGTCTATGAGCTTTCAACAGGTGCACTTAAACTCTTTGGCCCAGCATCTGGTCCTCCTGCCTCGATCTGAACTCCCGTCCATTCTGCTTTTATGGATCATTAACTCTGAGATTGAGGCCACCAAGGCTGCTGAGGCCATTCCACTAAATCTCCTTTCCAACTCTGTACTCTGGGGCTTCCCTTTGCCTACAAGGTCCTAGCCCTTAGTCCTGCCCATGAATTCCCTACCTAAGCTTCAAACTCAAGCTTAGATTTTACCAAAGCCTTCTCTGCTTACCCTAAGTAGGACAGATATTTCTGGTCTCTATAAGGCACTTAGCCATATTATTCCGGAGGAAAGGAGTAGAGTTAGTATTTATCTTTCAGGATTGGCCCTTTATTATTGTCTCCAATATTGCCTTTTCCCTATGTGGGGATAGCATACGCTTGCCCAATACCAGCTGTGTGAAGTACACACGTCCAAACAGAAACTTAAGGCATTGCAAGTTTGTATCTTTTACTCTCCTTTCCACTACCAGAAAGACACACTGTCAGGTGCTGCTCCCACGGCCCAGGTTCTGGAGTAAAAGGCCTAAAGAAGTACATACACCGAGAGCAAAAAATCAAAATTTGTTGCAGGAGCCACCAAGATTTTGGGAGCCAATTGTTAGCCTGACAAAGCTAACTATGGCAGTTTAATAAGTGGGTGCGTGCAAGTGTGCGTGCGAGTGTGTGTGTTTCTTTTTCTTTTTCTTTTTTTTAAAGATTTATTTATTTCATGTATGTGAGTACACTGTCATTGTTTTCAGACACACCAGAAGAGGGCATTGGATCCGCATTACAGGTGGTTGTGAGCCACCATGTGGTTGCTGGGAATTGAACTCAGGACCTCTGGAAGAGCAGTTAATGCTCTTAACTGCTGAGCTATCTCTCCAGCCCGTGTGTGTGTGTGTTTGTGTGTGTGTGTGTGTGTGTGTGTTTCTTATACAGTAACAAATTGAACTCACTAAATGATAAATTGTATTTATGTCATTATCATTTTCAAGGTCAATGCTTTTGTCATACTTTACCTTCTTATTATATGTCATTAGTAATCATCAAAGTGACACTCTTTCACATTTAGGTTTATCCTTATGAGCCCCTAATATAGAGTATGATTGAGAATTGTCAAGGACCTAATGACCCTGCAGTCTCCTGATACTGAATGGTCACATTTGCCTACACTAAATGGATGTAATGAATGCTAGAGAGAGTCTTAAGCAAATCTGTCCTTTAAATGTATGCAATGTGGAGTTGAGTGTTCATTCCAGATAATTTGATCACGGTGGGTAGCTAATGGCTCACTAATGCAGGCCAAGAAAATGTATCCCCTCTCATCCCTCTGCCCCTCCCTCTTGCTGAAATAGAAAGCTCATGGCCTCTTGGGTCCAGCACAGCCCCACACATGGAGGACCATAGAAGGCAGATTGGCACAAGGGAATGGAAATCGACAGAGGTTAGCAGGCTGTGGGTCCGATTTTAGCCATCATGTATGAGGTTAGACAAATTCATTACCTTCTTCTGGCTTCAAGTCCTTTATTGAATAGTCTCCGATGGAGTTAGAGCCCAGATCGATAGAGTCTGGAAGGTCTGCCACCAAATGTATTTCCAAAATAAGCTGACACATTGGAACAAAGGGACCCTAACTGTGATGGTTTTAACCTGACTGCAGTAGCACTTGTAGGTATTTCAGGTTGGGCCACATAAGCTCTCCTTCCCTGGGGGACTATGGGACCAGGCTCCTTCCATTTTGTGGCACTGCTATTTCTTAGGTCCTTGTTCTTTGAGCTCTCTTCAGACAGACCTCAAGCTGTTCAGACCTCCAGGGGTGGCCTCAGCCACAAAAGTCCCTCGCTTCAAGTGAACATGGTGGCATATACCTGTAATTTCAAGAGGCTAGATTACCACTTAGGGGTCCATCTGCAGGAAGGGGAGGAGCGTGTGGAGGTGGTGCTGTTTGTTCCAAAGGCTGGCATAGGTGCTTTAGTCAGTCATTTCCAACTGAAAGATCAATAATGTAAGGGAGATGTGGGTTCTGGAAAAAGAGGATAAAGGATTTCAGTAAACGCCGGGGTCTGCTTTACATATTCTGTGCTAGGGGCTGATGTTAGAATGGCGGCTCACATCTGGACACAGCACACACTAGGCCCAAACTGTTTCACGTGTAAGAGGTTTTATTGGGAGAGAGAGAAGAAAGAGAAGAGGGAGAGAGAGAGCGAGTGAGGGAGGAGCATTACACACACACACACACACACACACACACACACACACACACACACATATTAGCGAGGGACTTTTGTAGCAGAGGCCACCCCTGGAGGTCTGAACAGCTTGGCTTCTGTCTGAAGAGAGTTCAAAGAACAAGGACTTAAGAAATAGCAGTGCCACAAAATGGAAGGAACCTGATCCCATAGTCCCCCAAGGGAAGGAGAGCTTATGTGCTCAACCTAGAATACCTGCATATATATATGCACACATACATATATAGTGTATATATACATATACACACACATATATATATATATACACACATATATATACATATGTATGTATATATATGTATATATATGTGTGTGGTGATGTGGTGGCTACAGGCAAAGTTGGGAGGTGAGCCCAATGGATTCTGGGAATATGGTAGCTATTGCCTTGGCAACAGGTCTGTGAGGCCCGCCTATATAATGTCACAGGTTTCAGAGGCCCTGATGCCAACAGGAGCTAAAAGGACCCTGGGAAAATGTGTGCGATGAATATATTGGAAGACCATGGAGGAGAGGAGGGTTAGTTACCAGGGAAAGATAAGCTGATTTTCTAAAGTAGTTGCTAAGGAAGGTGTTGTTAAGGCTTCTGTATCAGAGGATGCCTCACCCGTTTTACACCATGGAGCACTTTGATAGCTCAGGAAACCTCTTTCCAGAAGAATATTTTTAAGTACATAAAGCAAAATATGTACACTTACAGGCCAGAGGGCTAGACTGGTTGTTAAAGTGCTTGCTGTTCTTCCGGAGGTGCCAGATTTGGTTCCCAGCACCCACACTAGGTGACTCACAACTGCTTGTAGCTCCAGTTCCAGGGGATCTGATGCCCTCTGGCCTCCACAAGCACCTGCATGCATGCAGTACACATAGACTCATGTAAGCACACACACGTGCATAGACATAAGTAAAAAAGACATAAATATTCAAGCATGTAAGCAGTTACAAAGCAGACATTTTTATGTATGGTTTTCAGAACATTAAATCACTGTGCTACACTGCGGTGGACATGGAGATGTGCTGCCCATATCCCTTCAGGGAAGATATGTTCCAGTGTTGGAGAGCTCTCTTCAGACAGGCCCCAAGCTGTTCAGACCTCCAGGGGTGGCCTCGGCCACAAAAGTCCCTCGCTTCAAGTGGACATGGTGGCACATACCTGTAATTCCAACGCTTACGAGGTAGAGACAGGGGAATCAGAACTTTGAGGTCAGGCTCATGAGTAAGTTTGGGACCAGCCTCGGCTACATGCACCCTATGTAAAAAAA
>NW_022196911.1:100357352-100363023 GCF_008632895.1 Mastomys coucha | reverse complement strand
AAAAAAGAACAAATAAATGGATAAAACAAAACAATAAGTGAATACTCCTGTCCTAGGCAACCCCATATTCAATGACTGATGACGGGAGCGAATAAATGGATCCTTTTGACCCTGCAACAAACACTCATTAAGGAGCATTTTAACTTTAGAGTCAGCTCCACCAGGCTGTTTCATGGAGAGTGGAGGCTCAGCCTTTCCTATCCCCAGCTTGGGCAGGTATTGATGGAACATTCTAGTTAAACATCCTGAATCCCAGACTCACTGCTGCTAAGGACCTTCAACCCAGGGCCATTGGTGTTGGTAGGGAATGGTCCAAGAAAGTAAAAGGTAAGACGGTTGTTAGAGTTAGTTAGCGAGGACCCTGTTACCAGAGGTCATTGGAACACAGCCGGCCCAGCACAGGCAGCAGTGCAGTTGTTCATGTCACTGGGCATAGTGTGTGGTATATTTGGTGTGGCATGTCAGGTGTCTGGAACGCTGACAAGCTCCACACTGGGCAGAGTTTGCTCAGGTCAGCTGAGTAGCACTAAGGGCCGAGCTTCCCTGCAAAGCTGCCAATGGCAAGGTCAGAGCCCTTCTTCAGAAAGGAAGGCATCTTAGGCGGTGCTCCTGGATTCCCAGACTCCTTGGACAGCTCTAAGCCTGTAGGAGCGCCCTTGTCCATCTCTCTGGGAAGAAAATGCAGACTTCCCAAATGTCGTGTGAGAGTTCCCCACACTCTCTCCTGGCATAAATACAAACTAAACAAAAACAAGGTATGATAATCCAATGAGGGACAGAAGGGAACATGCCCTAAAGGACCTACAAGAGGTAAACAGTATGTACCAGCCTGAAGGACGTGGGGTGCTGGACTTCTTTAATTATTTTAAATTATATGTGTGTTTGTGTGGGGGTATGGATATGTGCCTGCAGGTGCCTGCAGAGGCCAGAGGAATTGAACCACTCTGGAGCTGGAGTTACAGGTGGTTGTGAACTACCTTGTGTGGGTACAGTACACACTCTTAAGTACTGAGCCATCTCTTCAGCCCCACAACATGTTCTTTTTTTTTTTTTAAGATTTATTTATTTATTTTATGTATATATATGAGTACACTGTAGCTGTAGATGGTTGTGAACCTTCATGTGGTTGCTGGGAATCGAATTTAGGACTTCCCCTCATTCTGGTTGGCCCTGCTCGCTCAGTCCCTGCCCAAGGTTTTATTTATCATTATAAATAAGTACACAATAGCTGTCTTCAGACACACCAGAAGAGGGCGTCAGATCTCATTATGGATGGTTGTGAGCCACCATGTGGTTGGGGAATTGAACTCAGGACCTCTGGAAGAGCAGTCAATGCTCTTACCCGCTGAGCCATCTCAGCAGCCACCCCCCAGAACACATTCTTATAGAGTCATGCCCACTGATGGTTGTGGCATGATAGGACCCAGAACAACAGAGGGCAGATGTGGCTCTTTGCTGTGCAAGCACAAGATTAATGTTACTTGGTTTGTTGCAGCCTGTGTATATTCCAGGGGATCTAAGCCACATTGCTGGAGACCCTCACCCACCTAGACTATAGCTTCTCTAAGTTTTTGAGAATTGTACTTCTATGCTAAGTCTTAAATATACAAGGAAACCAGGCCTGGTGACACATGCCTAGAATACCAGCTCTCAGAAGGTAGAGTCAGGAAGATCAAAAGTTCATAGCTATACTAGGCTCCACTATTCAAAGCCAACATAGCTACATGAGACCATATATTTACAAAAAATAAATAAACAAAAGATAATTAGTACTAGCTTTATTAAAGGGTACTTGCTATGACCTTCATTTTGTCTCCATCTAGACAGTGGCTCTGACTCATTAGATAGACATGGAGCCTTGTCCTACGGTTGGCTGACAGGAAACCCCTTGGGTCCTGTGATAGTTTAAATAGGTCCGGCCCTCATAGATTCATGTGTTTGAGTGCTTGGCCCCTAGGGAGCAGCAGCACTATTAGGAGGTGTGGCCTTATTGGTGTAGGTGTGGTCTTGTTAGAGGAAGTGTGTCACTGTGCAGGCAGGCTTTGAGGTCTCTTATGTTCAGGCTACATTCAGTGTGACACAGTGTCTCTTTGCTGGGGATCAAGATGTAGAACTCTCAGCTCCTTCTCCAGCACCATGTCTGCTTCCCACTATGACGATAATGGACTAAACTTCGGAGACTGTAAGCCAGCCCTAATTAAATGTTGTCTTTTAAAAGAGTTGCCTTGGTCATGGTGTCTCTTCCCAACAATAAAACCCTAATTAAGATAGGCCTGTAAGCCTGATTCCCATGGTTCCCATGTAAAAAACTAAGATTGATATACTCAAGAGTTGAGCATTCCTGCCACATCCCTGGTACACACACACACACATACACACACACACACACACACACACACACACACACACACACACACGCGCGCGCGCGCGCGCGCACACACACACACACACACACACACACACACACACTGTTGGCTTGTGGAATGAAACTATAGCAGTTGGGAAGCCCCTACTCTTCTCCACTCTACTGCAGCCTACTAAGTGAGAAGGGAATGGGAGAGCTGAAGAGATCACACTCCCTTCAGGGATATGGAGGAGGCAGGGGTGGGGTTCTCTTCACAGTTTAATCACAGCTCTGGCTCACAAAGCACAGGATCTAAGATGACACTGTGGTAGGCTCAGCAGGGCAGCAGCCCAGAGAGCCCGACAAGCCAGAGGCACTGTCTTTGCTGGGAGAGATTAATAGTTTCAGATACATGTTGTGTGGTTGTTGTGAATTCTCCCTGTCAGAAAGGAAGATCTCCAACGTTTGCAATCCTGACTGTGCTAAAATTTCCAGCCTGTGCTAAAAGTTATTTCTGTAGAAGGTTTTTTTTTTTCAATTAGTATTATCGTTATTATTATTATTCCTTAACTTTTAGTCTTTGTTATCTTGGCCAGCTGAGCATTCACAACGTAGAACAGGCTGGCCTTAAATTTGTAGCAACTCCCCTGCTTCTGCTTCCCTAAGTTCTGGGATTGCGAGTGCACACTGCTCTGGTCAGGCTGTGTATATTTTAGCTTATTGCTGTTCATCTCCAATCCTTCACCACATTTTCAGTGCTAATGGCGCTGGGCTCGGTAAGTGGTTCATCTTAGTGGTGAGTTTGTGGTTAGGCTTTGTTAAGCAATGGCCTGAAGTGAGCGAGCATGCAGAAGGCAGAGGCTTTCCCTGTTGGTTCTGGTGTGGCCAGTGTTTGCTTCCTCTTATAGGATGCCAGGGGTGCCTTAAGCCCGGCTGCACACCCAGTGCCTGGAGTCTACCTCGCTGTGGCTTTCCTGATGATTGCATCTGCACTGGGCTTGGCACTGCTGAGAATCCAGTGTCTGAGCTGTCTGTTTCTATGGTGCACTCACCCTGCCAGCTTTGGCTTGCTTGGGGCAGTATCTCTTGGGACTTTCTCTACCCAGATATTGCCCACCCCAGGCTTCACTCTGCCCTAAGGTAGACAGACTCCTGAGAATGACCTTGGACATCTGATCCTCCTGCCTCCTCCTTCCAAGTGCTATGATTACAGGCATGAGCTAAACAGCAATAATGGCTAAAATGATGTCAAAAACTGAGGCTGGGGCCTTGTGCTCGCTAAGCAAACATCTAAGCTATACCTTCAACCTGAAAAGACTGTGTGTGTTGTGCATGTGTTTTTGGGCTCGAGTGTATGTGTGTGTGCACCTATACATTTGTGTGTGTGGAGACATCCAGTCCTCAATTGCTCTCTGCCTTACTTGTTGAGACAGGACTCTCACTGAAACTTGAACTCACCAACTGGTAACTGGCTTCAAGGATTCACCCCACCTTCTACCCCCAGCTAGGTGCTGAGGTTCCAGGATGCACTAGCACCTGTCTTTTATATTGGTGCTAGGGATCTGAGCTCAAGTCTCCATACGTGCATGGCAAGTACTTTACCGACTGAGCCATCTCTCTAGCCCAAAGATTCTTTTTAACTGAAGTTCTAAGGGTCAAATGACTTTGTGGTTTCTGTTTCCTGTTCGAGCCTGATACAAGAGGATCTGTGTCATGGACATTCTTCAGAACATTACTTGGGCACGCTCTCCAATGGTATTGTTCTAAATGTGGTGTATGATGGTGGGTCTGATGACGTATGCCTATAATCTGACACTCAGGACACGGAGACAGGAGGAGCACTTGTTCAAGGTCAGTCTGGGCTTACATAGTGAGAACCAGGTTTGCCAGACTCTGTCTCAACAAAACTGTGTCAGATGAGAAAACACACACACACATACACACACACACACACACACACACACTAAAAGTGTTGGTAAGTTACACAAATTCCAGTTGAAAGGGGAATAAGTTGAAGGATCTCATGTCAAAGTGATTGACGTGTAAGCATAGGACCTGAATTTGCATCTTCAGTACTCATATAAATAAAAAGTCAGTAACTTAGCTAAGGTGTTCTTGTTGTGAAGAGACACCATGGCCAAGGCAACTCTTTTTTTTATTTTTTATTTTTAATTTATTTAATGTGCATTGGTGTTTGGCCTGTATGTATGTTTGTGTGATGGTGTCAGATCCTGAAGTTACAGACAGCTGAGAGCCGCCATGTGGGTGCTGGGGATTGAACCTGAGTCCTCTGGAAGAGCAGCTAGTGCCCTTAACCACTGAGCCATCTCTCCAGGCCCCAGACCACAGCAACTATTATAAAGGAAAACATTTAACTGGGGGTAGCTCACAGTTTCAGAGATTCAGTCCATTATCATCATGGCGGGAAGCATGGCCCTGTGCAGGAAAGACATGATGCTGCTGGAGGAGCTCAGACTTCTACATCTTGATCTGCAGGCAGAAGAAGGAGACTGGGAGCCACACTGGGCAGAGCTTGAGCATAGGAGACCTCAAAGCCCACCCCCACAGTGACACACTTCCTCCAACAAGGCCACACCTCCTAGTAGTGCCACTCCCCTTGGGCCAACCACTCAAACCCATGAGTCTATGGCGGCCAATCCTATTCAAACCACCCCAGCCAGATGCTGTACTGTGCACCTATGGTTCCAACACTGAGGAGGCAGAGGCAGAAGGATCTCTGAGACTTGCTGAATCACTGAGTGTTGGTTTCAGTGAGAGACTCTGCCTCAAAAAATAAGGTTTAGAATGATAAAGGGAGACTCCCCCAATATTGACCTCTGGCTTCCATACACATATACATAGGCACCCACACACACACACACGCCAAACCAGTGATAATTTTAGGGGTCTGGTTTGAGATATACTCCAAAGACAGTGAAATTACTAAATCTTAAAGACCATCCTTGATCACAAAAAAAGTGAAAAGCTTTTTGAGTGCTGGTATGATACTACAAATGAAAGGTGAAACTTTTTGTGTGTGTGTGTGTGTGTGTGTGTGTGTGTGTGAAAGAGAGAATGTGTGTGTGTGAGAGAGGATGTGAGTATGTGTGTGAGAGAATGTGTGTGTGTGTGAGAGAATGTGTGTGTGTGAGAGAGAATGTGCATGTGTGCGTGCGTGTGCCTGTGTGTGTGTGCCCATGGGCACATGTGCAGAGGTGGGAGTGTGTGTGTGTGCCTCTGCGTGTGTGTGCCTGTGTGAGTGTGTGCCTGTGTGTGTGTGCCTCTGCATGTGTGTGCCTGTGTGTGTGTGTGCCTGTGTGTGTGCCT
>NW_022196911.1:100316709-100356600 GCF_008632895.1 Mastomys coucha | reverse complement strand
TGTGCCTGTGTGTGTGCCTGTGTGTGTGTGTGTGTGTGTGCCTGTGTGTGTGTGTCTGTGTGCCTGTGTGCCTGTGCGTGTGTGTGCCTGTGTTTGTGTGTGTCCCATGGGCACATGTGCAGAGGTGGGAGTGTGTGTGTGCTTGTGTGTGCGTGTGTGTGCCTGTGTGTGTGTGTGTGTGTTTGTGCCCATGGGCACATGTGCAGAGGTGGGAGTGTGTGTGTGCCTGTGTGTGTGTGCCTGTGTGTGTGTGCCTGTGTTTGTGTGTGTCCCATGGGCACATGTGCAGAGATGGGAGTGTGTGTGTGCCTGTGTGTGTGCCTGTGTGTGTGTGCCTCTGCGTGTGTGTGCCTGTGTGTGTGTGCCTCTGCGTGTGTGTGCCTCTGTGTGTGTGCCTCTGTGTGTGTGTATGCGTGTGTGTGTGCCTGTGTGTGTCCCATGGGCACATGTGCAGAGGTGGGAGCAGGCTGGTTAGGTGGCTTCATCTGTCCTTTCCACCTTTCTGCCTTGAGAGAAAGTCTCTCACTGAACACGACGTTTGCTGGTTAGGGTAGGCTGGCTGGCTATTGAGCTCTCAGAAGCCACCTGTCTCTGCCACACAATGCTCAGGTACAGACAGACCCAACCATGCTAGGCTTTTTATGTCAATGCTGGGGATTCAAACTCAGGTCCTTGGGTTTTCAGAGAAAGCATTCTTACTTACTGAGACATCTCCTAGTCTCCCAAAGTGAAACTCCCATGTATAAAAAAATATTTTTAAAAATACTGTCTTAAAATTCCCTCAAGCTCTCTATATGTGGTGTCTATAAAACATGAATGATTTTTGAGTTTCAGCTTGGCTCCCATCCCTAAGACATCTTATTATTATGACGGCACAAATATTCCCAAATCCAAAAGAACCTGAAATCGATGTATTCTATTGTCAAGAATTTTGGATAAAGAACTCACAGTTTATATTTCCCATTGCTAAAGGGAGAAGGACATGTAGGAATATTCTCTAGAGATTGGAGATAGCATATTCCATATCTGGGGATGCTGTTTTGATCAATACCCAATCCATATAAAACACTGTCAGGGTTAAGTGGATCTCCAAGAAGAAAGGACTCTGCAGCAAGGACATCATCTGTTCAGTTTTATGTTGTCAACATCATGGTGTCTGTGAGGCTAGAGGTAGCCACCATGACAAGGTATTGTGTGGTGCTTGTACTGTGTCCCAAAGTGAGAATCACTATATCAGTGCCAGCCCTTGATTCCTCAGAGCAAGTCTGTGCCACCACCAGCAGGGTACATATATCTTTTTGAGAAACAACTGGCATGCTGTTGAGCACTGGTAAAACCACAGTGTCTGACCATGGAATAACAACTGGCCTACTTCGTGAGCTGGGTTTTGTCAGACCAGCCAAATCACAGGGATAGGTAGGTTGAGGCTCAGTCATTGATAGATGCAGGTGTTACATCAGAGCTGCTTGCTGAGCAGGAGCAGAGGGCACAGGCATGTGACACTTCTTGGATCACCTCCTTTCTACCCACCAGAGCCACATCCCTGCCCCTTGCACATACCTGTGGCTACATCAGAGTCCCGTTCATCCAGCTGATTCAAGTTCTGTATATGGGGTGAGTTGGTTCAGTATATGGGTACTACAGCTAAAATGTTAGGAAATAGACTGTAGGTTAACTAAAGAGACCTTGGGAGACAGTGACAATGGCAACACGGGGTTTAAGGTTAGAAGATACACAAACTCATGGCCTGAGCATGAGCAGTTGACCACAGATCACAGACTGTTAACAAGGAGTGCTCTGAGACATGCTGAGGTCAGAAGTCTGTAGTAGCATGCTATGGGCTGGAGTCCTGACTGAATAAAAAGGAGAAAGTGAGCTGAGTTTGTACATTCTGCCATCTCTGTTTTCTGGTTTTGACGCAGTGGGATCATCTGCTTCAGGCTCGAGCCTCCAAACTTTCCGAGTACATGATACATTGTAAACGCTCCAGCTGTATTCATGATACATTGTAAACTCTCCAGTGGTATTCGCTCAGTCTTCCCTCATGTTTGCCTCCTATAAGATGTTTTGTTACAAGCTACTAGTACCCCTGGCTCCTCTTTATTAAGGTGTGTGCTGTTGAGTATGTTGTCAGGAGTTAGCCGAGGTCACCCTGTACTGCACCCTTAACCTTCAGTGTTCTGAGAAAAGCCAACAGAGCCCAGGCTGACCTCAAACTCTTCAGTCTCCTGCCTCTCAAGTGCTAGGATGTCAGGAATATGCCCTCAAGCCCAGCACCTGGACACTTCTTGGTCCACCCTTACCCAGTTGATACTGTTGAAGGACAGGCACATCAATCGAGCCTGAGAAGATACTTAAATAAATTACTACAAGCATATGTCTTACAGTAGAGCTTATAGTTCCAGAAGCTACAGTGGGTCACATGGACCTTCTCCTGGCAGGTTTAGAGGATGCTTTGCTTCTGTGGCTTTCCAGCTTTGGGACAGCCTGAGTTCAAGGTATGTGGTCTCTAGCCAGAATGGCACCAGTCCAGTTTCTGTTTCTGTCATGATGTCTCCTCACTAGACACTCAAGTCTCCCTCTTCTATTTGTCTAGACCCTATGACTACATCAGTCCATCAATACAACACATAATAAAACCCATCCCATCCCCCACTTTAAGCTTGATAGTATTTTGTTGTTGTTTTTTCTAAGATAGAATCTCACAATAGCTAAGGCTGGCTTCCAACTCACAATCATCCTGCTCCAGTCCCCCAAGAGCTGGGATTACAGGTGTGCACAATCATGTTTGGGCACACATGACACTCTTGCTAGCATATTTTTTCTTTTTTTACTAAACTTACATATAACCATGGATAGTGATTATATTTTGACAAGTTTGACTGAAATGTAACACTTTAATAATGAATGTAGCATTAACAGTACATGTGACATCCATTATAATAAACAGTGACAATTATATTACTTTATTACAGAGGGCCTTGTGACCAGCTAAATGCCAGGAAACTCTGGAGAAGAGCCCAGAAGCTTTGAAGAAGCCATCTCACTTGCTAATTCCAATTTCGAATAAGCAGTCTTTCTCTTTGAATGTTTCCTGAAAACACATCTCAAATGGCACCTTTTCTGAGACTTATGACAGCTTTCAAAACCTGCATTCCTTTATTTCTGGTTTCTGCTTTCAGAGGCCCACGTTCAGGGAGTGTTTAGACAGCCTAGCGTGCATTCCGTGCATCTGATCTGCCTAAATGCTAGCGGGAGCTGTGACAAGAGGCCTGACAGCCCTCCCTCAAAGCTAGCTGGAGAGATCCCAGTGGGTGAGGATGGTTTGGGGCATACACATACAGTATTGGCTCAGGAGGCCAAAAGGTCAGGCTTTCTGGGGCCAATCACTTCCTTTCTTTGAAGTGTGGTGCCACGCCTTTATTCCCAACTGTCAGGAGGCAAAGACAGCTGGATCCCTGAGTTGGAGGCCAGCCTGGTCTACAAGAGAAAAAACATCTTGAGAAACCCAAAACACAGAGGAAACAGTTAAAAAGTGAAAGAAAAAAAAAGTCATCCACTCATGTGCTCGTTTGTAAATATCTTGATGCACAAAGCAAGGGGGGTTTGGATCCTAACTTTTTTTTTTTTCTTCTCACTGATCATGGGATGAACTTAAGGTCCCTGGCCATTGTGACATTTCTGGAATCATTCCACTCTTTCCCTTAAGTGTCCCACTGATGCCGGTCTCCCCACATCAGAGACTGCAGATGAGGACATTAGTTACAGCATTATAATTTCCATCCAGGAGTTGAGGGTGATCCTGGGTGAATGAGTTACCCTACGGACCTACTTGGCTTTACCTTGATGCTGAATATCCCTGCCTGGGGGAAAGTCTACTCATTTGCTCAAAGGGAGAGCCCCAAATTCAGAACTCACTGAAGATGAGCAGAAATCGTCTTTAGCACTTGCACTTACAAAAAAGGTCCCTCTCCTTGGAATAGAATTCTAAAATTCTATTAGAATTAAAATTCTATTAATTAGAATTAATTAATAAATAAATGAATATAAATATATAAGTAATTATATATAATATAATTATATAATTATTTATATATAAATAAAATTCTATTAATTAGAATTAAAATTCTATTAGAATTCTAAAATGTATCAACACCCGAGAGTCTGCAAGCCCCAGGGTCTGAAGGCTATCATTTGCATTATTTTACGAGCTATTCTCTATCGAGGTAAAAAGCTTTTGTTTTCGGCTTTTTTAAACAGGCTGAAAGCGGATCCCCGGCTAGCCTGGAATTTGCCAAGTGGGCACGGATGCCCTTGAACTCTTGACCTTCCTGCCTTCTCCTTGCAAATGCTAGTTCTGTAGGTCTGCGCCACCTTAGCACCTCCCTTCTCAAGAACAACCGCTGACTGTAGTTACACAGCCTTTGGGGGTTTTCTCCTAGAGAAGCAGGATGCTCATCCATCATCCTCCAGCAGACATGATCCTATCTCTACGGTTCAGTGAATGCAGCAGTGACTCAGCCCTCTAGCTGCCCAGTGCAATGACTCTGTGCTCTGTTAACCTTTATTCATCTTAAAAAATCTAAAATTAGCTGACTAGGGAGGGTTTCGACTGGATACTGTTAGACACAGAGTGAGAAGACTTCAGCTGGACATAGTGGCACATGCTTGTAACCCCAAGCACTTGGGAGGTACAAGTAGGAGAATGGCAAATTCAAGTCTAGCCTGGGTTATCTAAAAGACCCTGTCTCAAATTATCAGCATCCATCAGAGCTGAGGGCCAGGGGAGAGCAGGCTGAGGCTGGTGGTTTTAGGCTTATGTGACACTGTCCCCATAAGGTACTAGGATGGTGGTACATGTCCTGATGGTGAATTCCCAACTTGATGGATTTATGTGTGCATATATGTGTGGTGTGCTCATGTGTGAGGAGACCAGAGATCAAATAGGTGTCATTCCTTAGGGGCTGTCCATCTTGGGTTTTAAGATTAGAGTCCCTTCCTAGGACCTGGGGCTTGATGACTAAGCTACCCTGGCTGGCCATTGTGGTTTTTGACTACAGGAAAAATGTGACCAGGTCTGGTGTATCTGCTACCGAGATGTCTCCACAGAGATGCAGTGTACCTCAAACTGTGGGCCAGAATAAACCCTTCCTTAAGTTTCTTTGTCGGGTATTTTGTTACAGCAATGGAAGAGAAAATTCAGACTAGTACACATGTCATTACACGTTTGTCCAAATCCTCAGTGTACACCGTAAGTAAGCCCCAGTATGGACTGTAGGCTTTGGCTTTGGCTGATAATGTCATTTGGAGAGTGATGTGTGTACCTCTCTATTCAGGCTGTGCACAATGGACAAGATGGCTATGTATAGTTGGGGGCCTATGAGGTCCCTGCACTTGCTTGCTGCTCTATTCTGCTGTACACTTAAAATTGCTCTAAAACCCAATAAAGTCTAATTTTAAAATCAAAAGGCAAAAACTAAGAATGTAGAGTGCTTGGATGAAGAGGTGGCTCAGTGGTTAAGAGCACTGATTGCTCTTCCAAAGATCCTGAGTTCAATTTCCAGCAACCACATGGTGGCTCACAACCATCCGTAATGAGATCTGATGCCCTCTTCTGGTGTGGCTGAAGATAGCTACAATGTACTCACATACAATAAGTAAATCTTAAAGAGTGTAGAGTGCTTACCTAGCTTTCATGGAGCCCTGTGTTCAACCCCCACTACTGCTGATGGAGGAGGTGGAGGCAGGAGGATTCAAAGTTCACAGTAATTCTGGGTTACATAGGAAGTTTGAGGTTGGCCTGGGCTACATGAGATCCTGTCTCAAATTAAATTTAAACAACATTTGTATGAAAAAAACCCTCAAAAGCTAATTAGCGGTCAGATACCATCCAGACAGTGTGAAATGGTTGGATTCAAACTACCCAGAGTAGCTTGAAAAATCAACTTCTAGTCTCACAGTGCACTCTACTGTGACAAAGCCCCTGGTGTATTCAGGAGTCAGGTAGGAGATTTTGCCTCCAGGGAATTGGCTTCTATTTCATCCATGTCTGTGGCTTAAAACAGTAAATGAAACCTATCACAGCATTATGCAGTTTTCAAATCCATCACTGCCCTGGGAGAGCCCTGGGCGCCAGGCGATCCAGTCATTTATGTCTTTCTGTGCATGGAAATTTCTGTAGCTTCATCCCACCAGACAGTTCTTACAGCTCATGGCTGGGCAGATGTTGGGGGGCAGGGAGGGGTTGCAGTTCTGACAGCTAATGTCAGCCTCTTCCACCTGGGGGTGTGGAGCCTTGGAACTGACAGCTGGGGCAGTAGAGAGAAGGCGGTGGGCTTCCAGGTGCACCGCAGGGGGCTGATTCCGTTAACTCAGTCTGGTTTGCCTTGCATAGAGAATGAATAACAAGTCGCCATGATTGATATCCTTGGCCTAATGCAGGGTCTGGAATGCTGCTTTATAATGTGATTTCCTTTAGCTCTAGCCTTCAATTCACCAGTATCTTTAGATCCATTCCTGCCTCTCTTCCATCTTCTTGGAAACTCTAGGTGTGTCCAACTGCCAGCCTGTGGACTAAAGGCCTGCCCCCCATGTTACTTATGTATGCAACATAACATTCATAAATTTACTGAAAATGTTAAGAGTTCTTTTTGCACATGTTTTTGAACTTATTGATAAGAGCATTGCATTGAAATGTCACAAGGTTAGACACTTCTGAAGTGAGCTATGCTAGGGGTCATAAACAGTACTTGGCATCTATAAGTTCCTGTTTAGTTTTTTTCAATATAGTCAATTAGAAAAGATTTGTTTTATTTTAATTATGCATATATAGGTACATGTGAGTACAGTTGCCCATGGAGGCCAGAAGAGGGCATCATATCTCCTGGAATTGGAGTAATAGGTAGTTGTGAGCCCACCAATATGGGCACAGGGAATTCAGTTCAGGTCTTCTGCAAGAGCAGTGTATTGTTTTAACTGCTAAATCGTTATCTCTCCTCAGTAGGTTTTGTTTGTTTGGGTTTTACTTAATGATAAAGTTTTTAAATAGATTGGCCTTGCCTCGCTGAGGATGACCTTGAACTCATGATCCTCTTGCCTCTACCTCCAGAGTGCTGGATTTATAGATGTAACCTTTCAGGGTCAAATGTCACTGCCTGCGTGCCATTTGGGGACGATGATGGGGCTCAGGGCCTCATGCATGGCCATGCAAACCCTCTACTCCCACAGCTGAATGTATCTCCTGTTAATTCCAAAAAAGCACTTGTAGGAAGAATTCAGAAGCTAGGAAGCCGGTAGGATTCCTGAATGATCCATGCTGGGGTACTGTAGCCTGAAAACCCAGAAAAACTGTCAATACAGCTGGAAAGAATCCACCACATAGAAGCTGACAAGTACAGTCTGTCCTTATCCAGGGACACGCATGGAAGAGGTACGTGGGCCACTCTCTGCTGTTTTCCAAAAGGCCTGAGTTGTTGTTTAGATGGAGCAGCTTTTCATTAAACTCCTCAAACTCCTCCTCAAGGCCACTGTCAAGCTTTATTGGATTCTGACATGAAGCAGGTGGATTTGAGTGCTAAGGGCTCTGAGGCCCTCTCTTCCTTCTCTTTTCCTGATCACAGCTCAACTCTCAGTCAGAGCGCTTGTGATACAGCTGAGACGGGGATGGTGGCTTTGAGGTGAGTTTTGGTTACAATATAATCAACACATATGCACACATGTGCACGCGCGCACACACACACACACACACACACACACGAATGCACACACGTGTGCACACACACATACACATGCAGCCTCCATCATTATTAGACACAAATGTTCTTTTCTCCGTGTATGTTGCCACCACCTCCTCCTCCTCATTTCCTCTTGTCTTAATTTGGGTTTTACTGCTGTGAACAGACACCATGAGCAAGGCAACTCTTGTAAGGACGATATTTAATTGAGGCTGGCTTACAGGTTTAGAGGTTCAGCCCATTATCATCAAGGTGGAAGCATGGTAGCATCTAGGCAGGCATGGTGCTGGAGGAGCTGAGAGTTCAACATCTTCATCTGAAGGCTGCTGGGAGAAGACTGGTTCCCATGCAGCTAGGATGAGGGTCTTAAAGCCCACAGCCACAGAGATACCCCTGTCATACCTTTTAATAGTGCCACTCCCTGGGCTGAGTGTATATAAACCATAGCACCCCTCCTCTGAGATGGAGTCCCATGTAACCCAGGCTGGCCTTGAACTTGATATGCAATGTGACCTTGAACTTTTGATCCTTTCATTTCCACCTCCGGAGTTCTGAGATTATAAATATGTAGCACCATGCCAACTTTCATGCAGTGCTAGGTGTTGAACCCAGGGCTTCCTGCACTCTAGGCAAACACTCTACCAAGTGAGCTATATCCTCAGTCCCCCTCCTTCTTGAGACAGGAGCTTACTTGGTAGCTCAGGCTCGTGTCTCAAACTCACTATGTGGCCCAGCCTGGCCTTGAACTCTAGAACTTTAGCTTCCCAAGAGCTAGGATTGCACAGGTGCACTATCGTGTCTGCCTCTGGTAGCTTTTTATTTAGGTTCTTCATTGCAGTTCACCAAGTCAGGAACTCAAGTAGGGCTGGAACCTGGAGGCAGGAGCATGGAGGAATGCTGCTTATTGGCTTGCTCCTCTTGGCTTGCTTAACCTGATTTCCTTCGCCATCAAAGACCACCTTCGCAGGGGTGGTACTGCCCCCCAGGGACCTAGGCCCACCTACATCAATTGTTAATCAAGTAAAGTGCATTACAGTTTTGCCTACAGGCAGATCTTTTGAGAGTCTTTTCTCAGTTGAGAGTTCCTCTTCTTAAAGGACTCTGGCTTATCTCAAGTGGATGTAAAACTAACCAGGCCACTACCTTTCTCCACCCAACCTCCTGGCCACCAGCTTCCCTGCTCTGGGCTTACCCCATCCCTCATATTGCCTAGGCGCAATGGGTAGAGTGCCTATCTGAGGCATCAAAGGACCTGCCACACAGGTCTGCCATCCCAGCAGGGAGATTAAGAACTCAAGGTCACCTCAGCCTCAGCTAGCTCTTGGCCCACCTGAGCCACAGAACACCCTGCCTCAAATCCATCAGAATGGAAAAGTTAAGCAGAGTGATATCTTCGTGTGTGTGTGTGTGTGTGTGTGTGTGTGTGTGTGTGTGTGTGTGTGTGTTTCTGGGTGGGGAAAGAACTAGAATGAGCTCAAAGTGAAAAAAATCCCACAAGCTTTGAATCGATTTCCAAAATTGTTCCATTGACTCCTGTCAATCAATTTACAGATAGGGAAACTGGGGTCCAAAGAGGGAGGCCCAGGATGTATTCAGTGGTGGTAGAATATTTTAAACTCATGTAGGGATAATCTCTTCTGTACTGTGTGACCGTATCACCTGTCAATAAAAATCTGGTGGCCAGTAAGCTGAGGGAGGATTAGAAAGAAGGTGGGACATCCGACAGGGAGACAGAGGAACCTGCGCTGACAGTCAGGCACGGGAGGATTTGCCACCAGGACTTGGAGGAAGTCAGACATATGAAACTGAGGAGAGGTAACCAGCCATGCAGCCCACATAGTGTAGAAGTACAATCGGGTTAGTGAACTACAAGCTGGTTGGGGAACAAGCCTGGCTTAAGGCCTAGGCATTATTTTTTAAATAAATAAGCCTCCATGTCATTCAGGAACTGGGGTGGACATAGTGAAAAGCCAAATGGTTACAAACTGAGGCATCAATGTCCTCAGGCCTGGCTCCTCCTTCCATCTAGCTGAACTTGGCTTCTGTAAACTACCTAGTAAAGGCTACAGGTGACCAGGGATCAGCGCTGTGACCTCATTCACTTTGGCAAGTCCCTGCTGTGGCTTGTCTCATGGTCGTTCCTGCGTGGCTTCTTGGATGGTCATCGTTCTCTATGCAGAATGAACCAGAAAGGCAGACATTTTGTTTGATGTCATTTGGGGTCTGTGGTGGTTTAAATAAGAATGGCTCCCATAGGCTCATATATGTGAATGCTCAGTCACCAGGGAGTGGCACTGTTTGAAAGGATGAGAAGGATTAGGCAGTGTAGCCATGTTGGAGGAGGTGAGCTTTGAGGTTGCCAAAGCCTGTGCTAGGAGCAGTCTCTGTGCCTCTGCATCCATATCAGCTTTGCATCCATATCAGCTTTCAGCTACCGCTCCAGCGCCTGCCTGCAGGCCACCATGTTTACCACCATGCTGATAGCGGACTAACCTCTGAAACTGTAGGCAGGTCTGCAGTGAGATGTTTCCTTTTCTAAGACTGCCTTGGTTGTGGTGCCTCTTCACAGCAACAGAACACTGACTAAGATGGAGTTGGTTTTGTTTTGCTTGCCCACGGTCCCACCTCCACCTCCCCGAGTGTGAGCTTTGAGCTATTTCAATGCTGGGTCAGTTTGGATATGAGGTGTCCCCCACTCACCTAGCTGTGGTGCTATTTTGGAATCTTCTTGGAGAAAGTAGCATCCTTGAGGATGGATCTTTGGGAATATATTGTCCCTGACCCAGGGCCTCCAGGATTCTCTCCATCTGCTGAGATGATCACGGAAGCTCCTGACCTTCTGCTGATCCCCAGAGCCATGAGGTTTGAGAACAGAGAACAGTGTTGGGTAAAGCCCTTGGGATTCGGGTCTATTTGTTACTACACCATGAATTTGCTTTTTCTGTCTGTTACAACACCCAGACACAGACATCAACTCATGTTCAAAAAGCACACCGATTCAAACCAGCGGGAGGAGTCCATTCAAATAGAGTTTATTTTACCTATCATCTGTCTGTCTGTCTACCTTCCTACCTACCTACCTACCTACCTACCTACCTACCTACCTACCTACCTACCATTTTTGTTTTTTGACACAGGGTCTCAATGTGTAGCCCTGGCTGTCCTGGAATTCACTCTGTAGACCAGGCTGGCCTTGAGCTCACACAGATCTGCCTGCCTCTGCCTCTTGAGTGCTGGCTTTAAAGGCGTGTGCCACCATGCCCAGCTCAAATGCAGAAGGTTTTCAAAAACAGTGAAAACAGTGCATAGAGTTCATTAACAAACACACTGTTGAGTAAAAAGCACCAGCGTGCTAAAGGGAAACTCCCGTGTCTCGTGTGCTATGTTTTGGCTGTTTACAGATACAGGACAGTCACGCAGTCCATGGGCACAGGGAGTACCCTTCTCTCTCGGCCACAAGATGTGGGGCACCGGCTCCACCGCTCACAGACGGGCTTTTGTGTCCAACAATAAAAGCATCTCAGGCCTGCGTGCTTTGTTGGTTCATCCACAATAAGGCCTTTCTCTTGCCAGTGGCCCTGGTGTTAGGATATGGGATTAAGATTATGAACAGAGTAAAGAGGAAAGATCACACTAGATGACTGCAGACATCAGGGTGGTTTTTTTTTTTTAAAGATTTATTTATTTTATGTATATGAGTACACACTGTAGCTGTACAGATAGTTGAGAGCCTTCATCTGGCTGTTGGGAATTGACTTTTAGGACCTCTGCTCTCTCTGGTTGGCCTCGTTTGCTTAGTCCTTGCTTGTTCCAGCTCAAAGTTTTATTTATTATTATAATTAAGTACACTGTAGCTGTCTTCAGACACACCAGAGGAGGGCGTCAGATCTCATTACAGGTGGTTGTCAGCCACCATGTGGTTGCTGGGATTTGAACTCAGGACTTTTGGAAGAGCAGTCGGTGCTCTTACCCGTAGAGCCATCTCACCAGCCCCAGGGTGTTCTTTTTAAGGACAGCAAGGGCGAGAGCCCACTAGATAAACCAGGTGGAGGTGGTCAGTCCTGGTTTTCAAGAATTGCTTTAGTCCGGACTTCTCCAGTGCCATGAAATGTTTTGCTTCAGCAATAGGAACCCAACATGCTTGAAGATAGCACAAGATTCATTTCCCCCAATGATTGGTCACACGCAACGATGATGCATTTTACACAAAGACACAAAAGACAAAAATTATATGTTCATAGAGTTACAGAAATATCTTTGAATTTAAGCCTTCAAAAATCTGGCACTTTTTTTTTTGATACTTTTATGTATTTACATTTCAAAAGTTATCGGCTTTCCTGGTTTCCCCTCCAGAACTCCCCTATCTCATCCTTCCTCCCCCTTCTTCTATGAGGGTGCTCCCTCTCCCTCCCACCCACTCCTACCTCATAGCCCTGGTATTCCCCTACACTAGAGAATAAAGCCTTTACAAGACCAAGGGCCTCTCTTTCTATTGATGCCTGACAAGGCCATCTTCTGCTACATATGTGGCTGGAGTCATGGGTCCCTCCATGTGTACTCTTTGGTTGGTGGTTTAGTTCCTGGGAGCTCTGGGGGGTCTGGTTGGTTGATATTGTTGTTCTTCCTATGGGGTTTTAACCCTTTCAGCTCCTTCAGTCCTTTCTCTAACGCCTCCATTGGGTTCCCTGTGCTTAGCCCAATGGTTGGCTGTGAGCATCTGCCTCTGTATTTGTCAGGCTCTGGCAGAGCCTCTCAGGAGACAGCTATAGCAGGCGCCTGTCAGCAAGCACTTCTTGGCATCCACAATAGTGTCTGGGTTTGGTCTGTATATGGGATGGATCCCCAGGCGGGGCAGTCTTTGCATGGCCTTTCCTTCAGTCTCTGCTCCACACTTTGTCCCCAGATTTCCTTTAGACAAGAGCCTTTCTGGGTTAAAAATTTGGAGATGAGTGGGTGGCCCCATCCTCCAACCAGGAGCCTTGCCTAACCTCCGGATATGGTCTCTACAAGTTCTCCCTCCCCTTTGTTGGGCATTTAAGCCAATCTCATCCCTGTTGGGTCCTGGGAGCCTCTTGATTTCCTGGCATCCAGGACTTGCTGGTGGCTACCCTCAGTTCCCCATCCTCCATTGCTACATACCTCTGTTCAAATTCCTGACCTTCTGTATATCATCCCCATCTCCTTCCATACCTGATCCTGCCCCCCTGTTTCCCCTCCCCCTCCTTTCTTTCTCTCAAGTCCCTTCCACCCTCTACTCCCTGTGAGTATTTTGTTCTCCCTTCTAAGAAGTACTGAAGCACCCACATTTTGATCTTCCTTCTTCTTGAGCTTCATATGGTCTGTGCATTGTATCGGGTATTCCAAGCTTTTGGGCTAATATCCACTTAATATCAGTGAGTGCATACCATGTGTGTTCTTTTGTGACTGGGTTACCTCACTCAGGATGGTATTTTCTAGTTCCATCCATTTGCCTAAGAATTTCATGAAGTCATTGTTTTTAACAGTTGAGTAGTACTCCACTGTGTAAATATACCACATTTTCTGTACCCATTCTTCTGTTGAGGGACATCTGGGCTCTTTCCAGCTTCTGGCTATTATAAATAAGGCTGATATGAACATAGTGGAATATGTGTCCTTGTTATATGCTGGAGCATCTTCTGGGTATATGCCCAGGAGTGGTAGAGCTGGGTCCTCAGGTAGAACTATGTCCAATTTTCTAAATAACTGCCAGACTGATTTCCAGATTGGTTGTACCAGCTTGCAATGATGATGATGGTGATGATGATGATGGTGATGATGATGATGGTGATGATGATGGTGGTGATGATTGCTATTAATATGTGTGTGTGCACATGCACACACATGCACGTGTGCTCAGGTAAACACATGCCACAGCACATATATGGAGTTCAGAGGACAATTCATGTCTATTCTCACTTCTCACTTGTTTGAGATCGGGTCTCTTGTTCATGGCTATGCTCGCCAGGCTGGCTTGCAAACTCCCTCGCATCCTTCTGTCTCTAGGACCCAGTTCCCTTTGGAAATTTCAGGTGTATTATCCTGGTTGCCTATATGTGGCTCCTGGGAATTCGAAGTTATGTCTCTCATATTTGTGTGACGAGCACTTTGCCTGCTAAGTCATCTTCCCAGCTCTGTACCTCTTGTCTGGTTAGGAAAGAAAACATTTGGGGAAGAACAGCTCTAAGAGTTTATCAGCTCTAAAAGGAATGCAGTCCTCTGAGAAGCGGCATCCTGGGGAGAGGTGAGAATCTACTCTCTGTCCCACACAAATGCTGCAGCTCTCAACACCTGAAGTGTTAAATCCTGAAGTACCATCCTCCATCTGGGCTGGTTGCTGAAGAGTCAGACCACAGCAGCATCTCAGAAGCCAGTGTGAGCTTCACAAGGCTGCCCAGAGTAAGCCTGTACAAGGGCTGGGTACTTCCAGGGGGTGGGTGGGAGGCAGAAGCTGGGTGTTAGAGGGAGAAGATCACATGGGATTCTGCCTGCCCATCTTCATGTGCAACAGGACGAGGCCACCATCCCAGTGTGGGATGCTGTAAACAGACACCTACAGCCTGGTTTTCTGGGACCCTTTCTCCTTCTCAAGGACAAGAAGGCCCTTTTACTTTGATGCTTTGAACTTTTTTTTTTTGGCTCTGGAGGGCTCCTGCTTGGCTATCCTCTCTCTGTCCATGCGAATGATCTCATAATCTGTATATAGTCTATTTCTAAGGTTTCTCTTGTTGGAGCTGGAAGAGGCTCTGTCCTCTGCTGGCCCCATGGTCAATGAGCCCACATAACTAGAGAAATTCCTGCAGCTCTGTGGACATAGAAAATTCAGGTAAGTGGGTGGCAGGGTTGGAGTCCAGGCTGGGCTTTCCTACCTTCCCTGTAGTCTGCCTCAAGCCAACTCCTTCCCCTCTATCCAGCAAAGCTGCCCATGGTAAAGGCTCAACTTTGGGTAAGCAGGCAGGAAGACACGGGGGAAGTGTCCAGCATGAGGAACTAAGCCCAAGCTATGGGAGCTGTGGTCAACTTGAGGGGCCACAAGGGTAGGGCACCAGAAATACAGCCCTCCAGAGAGAGGGGTTCTTAAGCATGGCTGATCTCAAGACAAAAGGGGCTGTGGAGAGATGGTGAAGTGTGTCCTTTCCAAGCAGGAGGGCCTGAGCTCAGATCCCGGCACCCATGTAAAAAGCCAAGCTCAGTACACCAGAAATCCCAGCACTGGGGAGACAGAGACAGGAACCTCTCCAAGGCTTGCCAGCCAGCCAGCCTGACCACAGGGCCAAGCTCCAGGCTCAGGGAGGGATCCTGTCACAAAAATTAAGATGAAGAGTGAGTAAGGAAGACAGATAATGGAGACTGTTAGCTTTTACGCACACACACACACACACACACACACACACACACACAAATTATAAATAAGTAATAAAAAGGAAAAGAGTGAGATAGGATGTAGTGGTTGCCTGGCCCATGAGAAATGACACTATTAGGAGGTGTGGCCTTGTTGAACTGAGTGTAGGCTTGTTGGAAGAAGAGCATCGAAGTGGGGGTGGGCTTTGAGAGCCTATGCTTAAGCTCTGCCCAGTGTGTGGAAGGGAGTGTCCTGCTGCTGCCTGGGGGTGAAGATGTAGAACCCTCTGCTCCTCCAGCAACATGTATGCCTGGACGCTGCCATGCTCCCACCAGATGATCGTAGACTGAACCTCTGAAACTGAAAAAAAAAAATTTTTTTTTTTTAATAAGAGTTGCCTTGGTCATGGTGTCTCTTTACAGCAATAAAACCCTAACATGTAGGATTATAGCCAAATACTAGAAAAAGAAGACAGTGGGGAAAACTGATTGAAAGAAAAAGAAGAAGAGATTGTCTTAGTCAGGGTTTCTATTCCTGCACAAATATCATGACCAAGAAGCAAGTTGGCGGGGTAAAGGGTTTATTCAGCTTACACTTCCACATTGCTGTTCATCACCAAAGGAAGTCAGGACTGGAACTCAAGCAGGTCAGGAAGAAGGAGCTGATGCAGAGGCCATGGAGGGATGTTCCTTACTGAATTGCTTCCCCTGGCTTGCTCAGCTTGCTTATTTATAGAACCCAGGACTACCAGCCCAGGGATGGCACCACCCACAATGGGCCCTCTCCCCTTGATCACTAATTGAGAAAATGCCTTACAGCTGGATCTCATGGAGGCATTTCCTCAAGGGAAGCTCCTTTCTTTGTGATAACTCCAGCTTGTGTCAAGTTATCACAAAACCAGACAGTAAAGAGATCATGAAAGGATAGTGTATCGGTGCACAAAGAGAATTCTTCTTTTCCTTCTTGGTCACCATGTTGGTGCTGGGAACTGAACCTGGGTCCTCTGGTAGAGCAGCCAATGCTCTTAACCTCTGAGCCATCTCTCCAGCCCTGCTAAAAGACATCTTTTAGAATAACCTGGATTTCAGGTCGTGGATCAGAAGAAGCAAGAACAGAAAGGAACCCATGGCTCTGAGTGAACTGAAGAAAGAAGGGAGGTCTCTACTTAGGAGAGGGGATAGTGCCGTGAATGAAGCTCCCCGGAAGCTGGGCAGTGGTGGAACATGTCTTTAATCCCAGAACTTGGGAGGAAAAATAAAATAAAATGAAATAAAATAAATAAATAAAGAAAGAAAGGAAGAAAGAAAGAAAGAAAGAAAGAAAGAAAGAAAGAAGCTCCCTGGAAATCCATCCACGCACCTTAGATTCCTCTCTCAGCTCCACGTACCTGTTTGGATCTTCTTGTGTCCTGTAGTCTACCATAATTGAATGGATTGATAGGGCCTGGGAGATTGGCTGAAGGTGACCACCCATATTTAACTCTTCCTCAGCTGTACTCTTCCTTGGTCCTGTCCTCAAGGTCCTATCTTGTGACCCTGCCTTTCTCTCTCTCTTGACCACACTGGGCTGTCTAGACTCTACCCTGAGCTGTGAACAATGGAGCTGATGAACGTGTAACCCAAAGCCTGCCAGCAGGACCCAAGGGCAAGGACCCTAGGGAAGAATGAACTGGAGTCCAAGAGGTTGGACCTTTGAGGGCTGAGCAAGGAGATGGCATTCCAGAGTCAAGGAAATCCAGCGCAGGCATAGTGATGTATGATCTCAGAATTTGGGAAGCAGAGGCAGGTGGCTCTCTGTGAGATCGAAGCCAGCCTGGTCTACATAGAGAGTTCTAGGTCAGCCAGGGCTGCATAGTGAGACCTTGACTCAACAAATCAAAAACCAAAACAGCAAAACAAAATTAAAAATCCCAACCAACCAATGATAATAATAAAAACCCTTATCTCGCCTGCAGGAGAATGAGTGGAGGACTTCTTTGAGTTTGAGAGCAGTCTTGACAATATGATTAGACCCAGTCTTAAACCATAATAGAGAGAGAAAGAGGGAAAGAAAGCAAGAAGGAAGAAAGAAAGATCAAAGCTAAGAATTAATGCTGCTAATGATGATATTAACTGCGAATTTGATTCAGATGTCACCAAATTATGTTCTGGTTGCTTCAAATCTGTTTCTTTCTTTACAGCCATCTCTTTGTGTATTTTCTGGCCATCTGTATTTCTTTTGCAGAATGCCTGTTCAGTCTCTTTGTCTGTTTCCCCCCTCTTGGATCATTTGTCTTTTTCATATGAATCTTAAGGACTCTGTAAAATAAATTCCAAGCTCATACAGCTAATTAGCAGCCGAACTAAGACGAGAGCACGAGTCTCAACTAACTTTCCGTTCCTACCATCCACACCTGCCCAGTTCTTCTTGGCCCCTGGTCTTCCTTTTGCCCTTGTCCTGTGCAGTGTCTCCAGATGTCACATGCTTTTTTGGTTTGTTTGTTCGTTTGTTTTTCGAGACAGGGTTTCTCTGTGTAGCCCTGACTGTCCTGGAACTCACTCTGTAGACCAATCTGGCCTTGAACTCAGAAATCCACCTGCCTCTGCCTCCCACGTGCTGGGATTATAGGTGTGCACCACCAATGCCCCGCCACACACTTCATTCTTAACAGTGTCCCTTAAGCACAGCAGACCAGGATTGCTTGGTCCATGTGTCATTCACTCCCGTACCCAATGTCCCCAGCGGGCATCCAGTCAGGATCTTGTGTGGATGCAGTTTGCTTTCTAGCTTTCTGGGAAGTCTCTCTCTTGGCAGAGATAAACTGCACAGAGAGCTTGCTGCTGAAGTCCCAGAATGCACCATTTGGCGGATGATCTTCTTCTTAATTGCGGTCCTGGCACTGGTAAAACCTTCTATGCCGGCAGAGCGGAAGCTGCAGGAGGGGGCTGTGCATCTTAGAGCACTGGACCTGTAATTCCCAGGATGCCATTCCAGATGCTTAACTCCCCTTGAGGGCATTATCTCACCCCCACAGCCCCGGACTGGGCAGGAAGTGGTGGGTGTGGCCATTGCTGTGGGCAGGGCAGGGACAGAAGCATCTATCTGTCCAGCTGCTCTGATCCCAGGAACCGAGCCTGGTTTCTCTAACATCCTCGCTGGCTCTGATATGGGGTTAAATAAGCATCTTGCTATTGTAGCTCTGCTGAAGATGGAGGTCAGACAGTGAGCATCATTTGTCCTCAGTGGGCGCGTGTTCTTTGGATGAGGAGGATGCTGTAGTCAGTTGTGTGGCCATCCAGAAGTTGTGAATGAAACCTTATCTGGTTAAAGGATCTTTGCAGATGTAGCCTAAGAATTTGTGAAGGAGTTTGTCCTAGGTCATCTATGTGGCTCTAAATCCAAGCACAAGAGACAGGCAGAGGAAGTCTTGTGACCAAGGAGAGTGGCGTAGGGATAGAGCTCGGTTTGTAGCATCTTTACTGAGCATACAGGAGTTGCATTTGATTCACCCCACCCCCACACTGGGTATGATGGAGATGCTTGTAGAAATCCCAGCATTGGGAGGGAGAATCAGGACAATTGGAAGTTCAAGATCATTCTCAGCTATATAGCCAGAGGGTTGGAGCCCCTACAGCTGGAGTTACAGGTAGTTGTAAGCTTCCCTTCATGGGTGCTGCAAATTGAACACAGGTCCTCTGCAAGACCAGTAGGTGCTCTTTTTTTTTTTTTTTTTTTTTGGTTTTTGGTTTTTGGTTTTTCGAGACAGGGTTTCTCAGTATAGCCTTGGCTGTCCTAAAACTCACTCTGTAGACCAGGCTGGCCTCGAACTCAGAAATCCGCCTGCCTCTGCTTCCCAAGTGTTGGGATTAAAGACGTGAGCCACCACCGCCCAGCCAGTAGGTGCTCTTAATCGAGTCCTCTCTCCATCTTTTTCTTCTCTTTGATGTTTGAGTAAATGATTTTGAACTTCTTTCCAGCCCTCACCTCACTAAAAAGCTCCCAAGGGATGGGAGGAGGCCATAGGACATAGAAGAAAGAACTTGAGTTTATGCAGTTGTCTCTAGACCCTGAGTTACTCCAGAGCTCTCAGAGGGCACACAGCCCTCCTGGTGTCTGCACTTCACACTTCTGATCTCCAGCCTGAAAGAATAGATTTTTGATGTCTGGAGTCACCAGCTGTCTCAGCAACCACAAAAAAACTGGTAGGAGTCAATGATGGCACTAAAACTCACCAATCCGAAGGGTGTGGTGGCTCACGCCTTCACTCTCATTGTGTAGGAGGCAGAGGCAGAGTGACCTGGAGGCCAGCTTTGTCTCCGTGGTCAGATAAGGTTACATAGTAAGATCCTATCTCACAAAAACAAAAAAAGGGAGAACAAACGAACTAATGAAAGAAAGAAAGAAACAAAGAACACCAACAAAGCTTGGATGGGGACTGTTTGTTTTCTAATGGAGTCGTGCTAGCAGCCTGGGAACCAAGTGAGTTTATATACAGCAGGAGGCAGGAAGCAGGTAGCTTAGTCTAGGTTGGGGGTCTGTGTGGGGAGCAGTCTCAGGCTGCTGTCTTCCAGCATGAGGAAGTTACTCTAGGTATTTCTTCACACCTTGTACCCTGTCTACATCTGTATTCAGACTAGGTGAAAGTGTTGCCATTCCTGTGGGTTTGTCTGAGGCACTGGCATCCGTGAGCATCTGTGAGCACCCGCGACATGGCTGCCCTCATGGGAACAATTGCCAACACATTCACTTAAGACTTCATCTGCTTAAATCTAGTATCTCTAAGCCTCTCAGCCTACAGGGTTTTGTTAGAGCAGCACAAATAGACACACAAGGAGCTTCTGGGGTTCCATATTGGTGACTGCAAGGCCATATGGGGTGGGAAGAGGTTGTTGGGTCTTCATTTGTCAGCCCCTGTGCCCTCATCACCCATCTGACCTTTGGCTAATTCATTGAAGCCATATCTTAGACCAGCAAGATGGGTTCCTGTCCTAACAACCAAACCAAGGCAGTGTGATTCCTTTTCCAGTCAATGCCAAGTGAAGAAGAGGCTGCCAATCTTACATATCTGAGCCACTGGATCGTGGAGGAGGACCATCTTGTCATGTGAGAGCACTACCTAGTGTGGGAGCACCACCTAGTGTGGGAGCACCACCTAGTGTGGGAGCACCACCTAGTGTGGGAGCATCACCTAGTGTGGGAGCATCATCTTGTCATGTAGGAGCACCACCTTGTCATGTAGGAGCACCACACGGTCATGCGGGAGCATCACAGGCAGAAGAGAAACATCCAGAAAGAGGAGTGAACTACATATACAAGGTAACAAAGTGGTTTTGGGGTGTACATCAAGTGGGGCTAGGGGGTGAAGCTCAGTTGTTAAAATGCTTGCTTAGTGTGCATTCGATCCCTGGCACTCAAAACCAGGCAGGTTGGCACACACCTGTTAACCTGGCACTTGTGATGAGACAGGAGGACAGAAGTTAGATCATCCCCAGCCATGTGTTAAGTTTGGGATCAATCTGGGATGCATTCAACCACATCTCAAACAAATCAACAAAACCACAAAAACTGAAACCAACAAACCAAAGGGAAATAAAAAGTAGAGAAGAGGTTAAAAGCAGAACATTTATTTGCCTGGTATATGCATGGCCTTGGATTTCATCCCCCAGTACAACAGGAAAAAGATATATAAAATCTTTACTATTGTATGTGTGGATGCTGTGTGAGTGTGCCCACAGGCACAACACAGCACATGTGTGTAAGTCAGAGGACAGCTGTGCACCTGTTTTTCTCACTTCACCTTTACATGGGCTACAGAGATCAAACTTGGGTCCCCAGACTTGTATGGCAAGCAGCTTTACACACTGAGCCATCTTTACAGCCCCCGGCCACCATTTTCCTGGCACAGTGGTGCATACCTATAATCCTGACACTTTTGAAGTGGGGGGAAAGCAGTTTTGGCTATAGAGTTCCAAGTGAGTTCCAAGATAGGCTTCAATTGTGAGACCCTGTCTAAAAAAAATTAGGCTTAGCACAGTATTATGCTATGTTTGGGGTTCATTTGTCTGTTGCTCCTACAGTAAATAAGAGAGGGCATTTGGGGGAAAGCCAGCCACCTACTGCCTCCAAGCCTCATGTCTCAGAGACAACCCACTGTCAAATGTGTCTTATGTGTCCCCTGTTTTGGTGTTAGAATATCCTTTGCATCTGGTCTTCAGGCTTGGCTTTTTCTGCCTTAACTACAGAGCCCAGACCTGCTTCCCCAGGGTGAGCTTATAGACTTTCCTCCAGAAAGCATTTCCACACACTGTGACTCATGCAGGGCTTGTGAATCCCTATTATCAAAGGTCTGGCAGGAAACAGACACCACCCTTCCTGCCTGCATCTCCGGGGCTGAGAGCCTAAACTGAGCAGCATCAGGATGTCTTTTTTCTTTGTTCCTCTATAGTTCAGAGTAATTTGGGGGTTTGAATTGTTTGCTCATACATTATATAACCACTTCCCACACCATGCCTCTAAACTGGCCTCAACACACTGCTGACCTGTCCTACCATCTGCTTTTCTGAAGTTTGTTAGAGCATGGCCTTGCTTAGCTACTTTTCTATTTCTGCAGGATAAGTCATTCTAACTCATGTACTATCTTGTAGTTTCTGTGAGTCAGGAATCAGGTAGTAGATTAGCTGGGTCCTCTACCTAGCATCTCACCAGGCTGAAATCACAGTTTCCATTTGGCCTATGATCTCAGGGTGTCCATAGTCTCCTTTTATTATATGTGTACGGTTGTTTTCCCTTTGCGTATATCTATGTACCATGTGAATGACTGGTATCCTATAGAGCTTAGAAGACATTGCATCTAGGAACTGGAGTCACAGATGGTTGCAAGCCATCATGTGGATGCTGGAACTGGAGCCCAGGACCTTTGAAAGGGCAGTCATTGTTCTTAACCATGAAGTCATCTCTCCCTCTCTGCCTCTAGACTCTCTTTAAAGAGCTCATCTGATTAAATCAGGCATGCCAGGACAATCTTTCCTTTGCTTTGCTTCTTCATTCAAAGTCAGCGGACTAAGCCTTGTATCCATGAAATGTCTTCACTTTGCACATGGTGTGATATGGCCACTGGGGAGGGATCATTTCCTAGCCACAGATTCTGCCTTGCATGGAGAGGAATACTAATCCAGCAACATGTATCCCTGCTCTGGCAAGGAATCACATCTCAAGACCTTCTAGGTCTGTGCGATCTGATTGACTCATCTTTAACTGCTGGTTAGAATACAGAGGTTAGCACACACCTTTAATCCCAAACAATGAAGGTAAAGTCAGTTTGTAGAAGGAAGCAAACATGTTTGAAAGTGATGTCTAATTGAGGGGCAGACAAAGTGATGGATCAGAGTAAGATTTGACAGAATATGTCATACAGGGCGTCATATAGGCGTCCAGCTCACACAAGAACAGCACAGGAAAGAGAGGCTACTTAATAGTGGGGGTGGATGGTGGGGTGTGTGGGGTGTACCTATGACAGTTTTACTGGGACAGTTTTACAGAGAAAAGTTGCAGAGAGAACAAGCTAGATACAGGTGAAGGTAAAGCAAGCCAGAGAATGAGAAGGAGCCAGAACATTAGAACATATTGCCAAAGTTAGAACAATTTGGTCAGAAGCCAAGAGAATCTGTATTGAATCAGTCAGCTAGGAGAGGAGTTTTGAGCCACAACAGCTGAGCTAAATCAGCCAGTGAGAATTCAGAAAGAGCTAGAAGACAATTACATCTGGTGAATAAAAGTTAACTTTTACACTTGTGTCCAAGGGAGAGCCTTACATGGGTCAAGAATACTGGTGTGGTGCCAGGCTGTGTGTCTGCCTTGCTGCTGGTGTGCCCAGAGCATCACCAGTGTGCCGCTCAGGGGAGGCAGAGCTCAGCTTCAGAACACAGTCCATAATGGGGGTCCTCAGTCTGTGTTTTCCCATGTGGGAAACAGCTGAGTCTGGAATGATTGCTGTGGTTCCCAGTCTCCTGTGTACCCAGTTGGGAACTGGGAGGGGGGGTGTCCCTTGTCCACCATTCCCCTCAGAGCATCCACACCTCAGGCAGAAAGGGGAAGGCAGAGCCTGGGCAGAACCCAATTTGGTTCCAAGTTGCTGCTCATAAAATAGAGGGGCTGGAGAGAGAGAAGGTCTTCTTCCCAGGATTTAGACGTGGCCCTTTACAATGAAGGTCTCCCTACACCACTACAGTGATCCTCGATGGAGAGATGGTCCTTACTTGTCCAAACTGCTTTATTGGATGGTGAATGTGAATGCATGCCTACCGTACTCAGGATGAACCAGGGATTACATACGGTTTGCAGGAAGGATGCCCAGGAAGGGGAGCTCATTGGCTGAACACTGGGGGGCTATCTAGATACCTCAGTAGCATGGAGAACTCCCAGGAGAGGCAAGTGTGGGGCTTAGAATCCCCAGGACAAGGTCAGAGAAGGAGAAAACCTGTTAACCAGGGACTCTCCCATTTTTCAATCTTGTTTTATTTGATTTTTGTTGTTCTTTTGGTTTTGGGGTTTTTTTTGAGACAGGGTTTTTCTGTGTAGCTCTGGCTGTCCTGGAACTCACTCTGTAGACCAGGCTGGCCTCGAACTAAGAGATCTGCCTGCCCCACCTCCCAAGTGCTGGGATTAAAGGCGTGTGCCGCCACTGCCCGGCTCTATTTTTCAATCTTAATTAGCAGAGTTTTCCTACAGTGTGGGGGGTCACTGAGAATTCTGTTCATTCTGTTTGCCAGGTCTTTGTTATCTGTTGAGTACAGCTGCTTACACATTATACCTACCAGCCTCAGCAGGAAAAACACAACCTTACTGTCTGGCCCTTTCCAGTAAGAGCTGGTCAGCCTTACTGGATGGTAAGGATGGTTCTATTTTGCTGCCCATAGAATCATCCGATGGGCTGCAATTTAGCTCAAGTTTTAGACTCAGCAGAGCCTGGCCTAGCTTAAGAATATGCATGGTACATTAAGATTTCTGCCAAGGCTGAGGCTGCTGGATCAACAACCACAGCTGGGGAATTGCTATGTGCAGGATCACCTGGGGCTGGAGCGTCCTTCACACCATCTGACCTTGCTCTGCTTGGCCTTGCTTCAGCCTCAGGTGGTTGAACCACAGGTGGATCCAGGAGTCAACACACACACACACACACACACACACACACACACACACACACACAGAGAGAGAGAGAGAGAGAGAGAGAGAGAGAGAGAGAGAGAGAGAGAGAGAGAGAAAATGACTCTTCTATTTTAATATGCCTTAAACAGTGGCCTCAATGGCTGGGCTACTCTCAAACTTTCACACTGCCAACACCTCCCCTTGGTTATTACTTACTAAAATCTATATTTCATCTTTGCTACCCTAGGGCCACTCTCCCCCGGCTCTCACATGGTTGGTGTGCTCTCTCTTCTGTAGCTCTCAAGCCTGGACCTTATTCTATTCCCAGCATGGCGATTCTCTATCTTCTCTCTATCCTCTCCCCCATGAATCCTAAAGTTCTGCCTCTGTCTCCCTGCCCAGCCATTGGCAGCCGGCAACTTTATTTACCACTCAGAACCAACTGGGGGCAGGGACCCTCAGCATCTTACATACGGATTCTTGTACAATTTTGGGAACCTAATTAACATAATACAAGCATTAAATCAAATTCACAATAGTCAAGCAATTCGAAAACAGTCACTTTCCACTTCTGGGATGTAGGTGGTCAAGAGAAATTAAGACCACTGTGTTAGCCGGGCGGTGGTGGCGCACGCCTTTAATCCCAGCACTTGGTAGGCAGAGGCAGGCGGATCTCTGAGTTCGAGGCCAGCCTGGTCTACAGAGTGAGTTCCAGGACAGCCAGGGCTAAACAGAGAAACCCTGTCTCAAAAAAAAAAAAAAAAAAAAAAAGACCACTGTGGAAGTCATATACCCGATGCACAGATGGCATTGTGTTTGTGGTGGACTCTGTCGATGTTGAGAGAATGGAAGAAGCCAGAACTGAACTTCATAAAATAACTAGGATATCAGAAAATCAGGGAGTCCCTGTGCTTATAGTTGCTAACAAACAAGACCTGAGGAACTCACTCTCTCTCTCAGAAATTGAGAAGTTGTTAGCAATGGGTGAACTGAGCTCATCGACTCCTTGGCATTTGTAGCCTACCTGTGCCATCATAGGAAATGGGCTAAAGGAAGGACTTGAGAAACTACACGATATGATAATTCAAAGGAGAAAAATGTTGTGGCAACAGAAAAAGAAGAGATGAATGGCAGTACCTTTTATGTCGGTGTGGAATAGGTTTTCCTTGGTCTGATTTCTGACAAGCTGAAGAGTTTCTACAGCCTGGTTTGCCTGTCTGCCCTCATGGATGCTATTAAAGCTTTGTTTTGTTGAAGAGTCAGATACCCAACTCTGTTGCCTTGTGGAAGATGAGTCAATGTGATGCTTCTTAAAGTGGTCTCTTCTCCCTGACCCGCAAATCTTTTGGTACTACCATTTTGGGAAGCCAAAAAAGGCTAGTAATTGACCAGAAAACAATTTTGTGGAAATTTGACCTGAAGTTAGTAAAATAAAACTTTGAAGAGTGTAAAAAAAAAAGATTCTTGCTACATACCTCAGGTTAACCTTAAATTCAATACCCTTTACCTTCCAAATGCTGGGATTACTGATTTATGCCTCCATGGCCAGTCTCCAAAGGGTCAGAAGGCACTTGTACAGCCATATATGGTGGCACACATCTACTAATTCTAGCTCCTAGGGAAACTGAGCTCTGAAGGGTGATTTGAGTCCAGATTGAGCAGCCGTCTCGCATATTTAAAAAAGGGGGTGTTGGGAGTTGGGGAAGGAGATGTGGCTCAGTTGATAGAGTGCTTGCATACACAAAGTCCTGAGTTCAAGCATAGCCAAGCAAGGTAGTGTACACCTATAATCCTAGAACTCTGGGCTATAAAGGCAGAAGCAGGAGGAGCAAAAGTTCAAAGTCATCTTTGGTTGACTACATAGAGAGTTTGAGGCTAGGCTGGGCTTCCAGACCCTGGAGAGAAAAGGAGGGCGAAGAAAGGAAGGGGGAGATGAAGGGGGGGGGGAAGAAAAGAACAGAGAGGGAAAAGATATCTGTGCCTTTCACACTTCTACTTTGGTGATACCCTCTCCGTCAGGGATACTGTCCTAAGTTTCTCTCCAGGACCTTGGACAGTACCCAGTGCTGGCCGACTGGCAGGACCATAGTTCAGTGAAGATTGAGTGTGGGAATCTGACAAAGTTCTGGATCAGTGGAGCAGCAGAGCAGGTATGTCAGGAGGGTTAATGTGTAAGACCCACATAAGAATCACCAAGGTGCTCAGGGGCTCCTGGGAGGTAGATTTGGCCAGGGCAAGAGACTGATCCTTGAGGCCTTAAACCCCAGACTGAGGGGTGAGGATTTGGACAGGCGTTGACGAGATGTGACAGACATTAACTGTATTGTTTTCTTTAACAAGGATTCTAATGTTGGAGGAAATGGGATGCACTTGGTTGTTTTGAGTCAAGGTCTCACTATGTAGTCCTGACTGGCCCTGGGGCTTGCTGTGTAGATCAGGCTGGCCTTGAACTCACAGAGATCTGCCTGCTTCTGCCCATTTGAGTCCTGGGGTTAAGGGTGTGTGTCAGCATGCCCAGCTGGGCTTTACATTTTTAAAAATTGAACACATAATTGCATGTGCTTGTGAGGTCTGTATGACATCTAGATGTATATGATGCATGTATATGATGTGTATATATGATCAATTAGGAGTGATTAGCAGCATATTTAACACTTCAAACAGTTATCATTTCACTGTGATGAGAACATTTAAAGATTCTTCTTGGTATTTGGAAATATGCAATCTATTAGTAACATAATTACCCTCAGGGCCAGAGAATATCATTTGTAACTTGTTACCTGCGGTTCAACCTCTCTCCAGGGCCCCTCCCTCCTTCCATCTTTAACAATGGAGAGGATGTGATAGATCCCAGAGAGTTTCCTAGGGTAGGGCTTACAAGAGAGAGTAACTGACTATACACTCTAAGCTATGGAACGGGGAGCATTTCTTTAACATACCAGAGTATGGAAACGAAAGTCCAGCTTCACAAGAACTTCGAGAGATTGATACACCTTTCCCTCGCTCCACGTTAGCAGAGCTGCTGCTGGGAGTGGTTACCATCTCTTCCATGCTTTATCTCACAAAAGGAGACTCTGCACACATCATTTGAAAAGTAATTTAGTTAAAGTGCTCCATGAGCTTTAAAGACATTTCGAATCCCCAGTTCTCTGGAAATAAAACCACCAGATCCATCTTACAAAAATTGTCTGGCACTGTAGTTGACAATAACCTGATTTAAAATGGGCAAAATATTTGAACAAGCATTTTTTTTTCAAAGAAGGTTTGCAAGTGTCGATGGAGTACAGATAATATGCTTAGAGGGAGGAAAATCAACCCTGCAACGGGCAGTGCCTTGTACCATGGTTTGCTGGGCAATCCTAGGCAGGCTGCTTTCTCTTTCTGTCCACAGCTCTGGAGAGTTCTGGAGGGCCTCCACAAACACCATGACTTAGAAACCCTCCTCTAGTCAAGTCTTGTGAGTGGGGTGCTCCTAGCAGGGGCCAAGAGTGAAGAGGCTAGGGCTTCCTTAGACTCTCACATCAGGAAATAATCCAGATGCAAGTTCCTGGACCAGAGGTACAAACATACAGCATGTATTTGAAAATACTGCACTGGGTCTCTCACTTGGAATACTGGCACTCCAGAGGCCGAAGCAGGACGACCCTCCATTCGAGGCCAATCTGAATTATACACTGAGATCCTGTCTCAAACAGAAACATCAGTAGCAACGTTATTTAGGAATGAAGTTAACTACCACAACAGATTAATCCCTGTGAGTCTGGGGATACGCATGGTAAGGCAGGCACTGGAGGTGCACACACTAGGGCAGGTGCTGGTGCTGGTGTTGGTCTTGCAGAGATGCCTCCCTCTTAAGAACACTAGTTCACTGTGGTCTGTAGGTGAGACCCATATGGAGTAAGGTCTTTAGGTCTTTGGGGACCTTCTTGAGGACATGTTGTAGTTACTTCCTCTCAGAACCAGAATGCCTTTCACTTCCTCACAAATCAGATCATAAAGTGTCACTCCTGGACCACTGGGGACACCAACTCTCTAAAGAGATATATTTATATATCTCCCCCAATGGAATTATTCTAAAGCCTGACTGCACTTATCATGTTGACCAGCAGGTGACAGCACAGGAACACGCAAGCATCAGCAGTGACCGCGGAAAAAGCAGCAGTGGTCTGGTGGTTTTGGTAACCTACCCCAACACCTCCCCCCCAACCCCCGGTAACAACCCCTCCCACCTTCCACAAACTGCCTCCCAGGGAAGCGGACACAGGCATGCTCGGAACTACCTTGGAAACCTGCTAACCTGGATGGTGGACGATGCCTGTCATTCTCAGCTGTCCTAAGCTAAGTGTTAGCTGTGTGTCTGTTGCCTCCTCTTACCCAAAGCACAGGTCTATATCATCAGTCCAGCATACAGCTGGGAAAGCAGGCTCAGAGGGAAGATCTCATTCGTCCAAAGCCTCATGTTGGTAAAGGTAGTGCCGGGCTTTATGATCAGGTCAGGGAGACTTGGAGCCACGCCCTCCCTCGGTGGAGGTGCCTGATGTGTCACACCTCAGCAGACGAAAACTTCTCACTGAGAATGCAGGGCTGGGGGTATCCATGTCTACCGAGGGGAATGAGGTAAGAAAGCTATGGGCCCAGAGTTTTTCTGGAGTGGGGAGGGGAGGTGAATGTTTTCAAAGGAGTAGGAGGCTGAGGATGAGAGTTGGTTCCGTATGTGCGGCTGAGAAGTGGGTGGGTGCCCTGACTTGAGCCCCTTTCCTGCAGTGTGACAGTGGGTGGGCCCTGACATTTTCTGGGGCTTTCCTCTACTCTGGTGAGCAAGAGCATCCCATAGGTCTTTGCTGATTCTCTGTCAGGGAATCTAGACTTCTAATACCAAACCCATTAAAAGGAATGAGTCCAAGACCTATGGAGTGCTTACTGGGATTAAATGGTCATTAGCTTGTTCTCCACCTGCCGGGCATTGGTGTCCCCTGTCTGCTCTGACATCCTTGGAGCCTTCGCCTGTTCATGAGCTAGGCATGGCCTAGTGATGGAGGATCAGCTCCGAGGGGAAACAGGTTAGAGCGTATGTGTATGGGTCTGTGTGTGGTAAGGTGTGTACCAAGGGATGTGTGCTTGGTACAGGTTCGTGTGTGTCTGTCTGTCTGTCTGTCCATGCACATGTATACATGTATGTTTTTGTGTGTATCTGTACAAGCATATAGTGTAGTAAGCAGGTTTGCATGCGTGCATGTGTGTGTGTGTGTCTGTATGCACGTGCGCGTGTGCACATGTGCAGTATGTTGTGTCTTTGTTTCTCTCGAAGCCAGTGGAAGCTGCCAGCTCTAGGTTGCTCTAGAAGGGTGTGGCTCAGTCCAGCTACCAATCACTAGGAAGTAGACTTGCAAAGTGAGGCAGGGCAGGCATATAGAAGGAGGCCTCTGGGTAGAAGCAGAGTGCCTCAAGAGTAGCAACTGCAACCTTGAGATTTCTGACTGTGCAGAGCACGGGCTCAGCTCATTCCCAGATGGTTTAACACAACACAGGTACCAGGCCAGGTAGTGTTACTTTGTCTTTTTTGTGTGGGCAGCTAGCCAAGTCCCAGCTAGCTAAGTGACGGACAACGGACTCCTTGAGCATCTTGGTGTCGTAATAGTCTAGAGCAGTGGTTCTCAACCTGTGGGTCACGACCCCCTTGGGGGTCAGACAACCCAATCACAGGGGTGGCAAATCAGATATCTTGGCTATCAGGTATTTACATTCTGATTCATAATAGCAGCAAGATCACAGTTACGAAGTAGCGACAAAAATAATTGTATGGCTGGGGCTTGTCTTAGTTAGGGTTTCTATTGCTGTGACAAAACACTCTGACCTGGGCTGGCGAGATGGCTCAGCGGGTAAGAGCACTGACTGCTCTTCCGAAGGTCCTGAGTTCGCATCCCAGCAACCACATGGTGGCTCACAACTACCCATAATGAGATCTGACGCCCTCTTTTGATGCATTTGAAGACAGCTGCAGTAAATTACGCTGGAGCAAGCTGGGCTGGAGCAAGCAGGCCATCAGAGGTCCTGAGTTCAGTTCCCAGCAGCCACGCACATGATGGTTCACAGCCATCTGTACAGCTACAGTGTACTCATGCACATGAAATAAATAAAATAAATCTTTAAAAAAAAGAAACAAAACACTCTGACCAAAAAACAAGTTGGGGAGGGAAGAACTTATTCAGCTTATGCTTCTACATTGCTGTTGATCACCAAGGGAAGCCAGGACAAAACAGAACTCAACCAGGGCAGGACCCTGAAGCAGGAGAGAATGCAGAGGCCACAGAGGTTTGGTGCTCACTGGCTTGTTCCTCATGGCTTGCTCAGCCTGCTTTCTTATAGAACCCAGGACCACCAGCCCGGGATGACATGTCTCACAATAGGCTGGGCCCTCCTATTTCTCAATGGATCACTAGATGAGAAAGTGCCTTACAGTCTCTCATGGGGACATTTCCTCAGCCAGGGCTCCTTCTTCTCTGATGGCTTGAGTCAAGTTGACACAGAACTAGCCAGTAAAACTGACCCCTGGTCACCTGGACACACTAACACATTACTTTTTTTTTAAATTATTTATTTTTAGTTTTGTGTTTTGCCTGCATATGTGTCTATGTGAAGGTGTCAGATCCTCTGGAACTGGAGTTACAAACAGTTGTGAACTGCCTTGTGGATGCTGGGAATTGAACTCAGGTCCTCTGGAGGAACACCTATTGCTCTTAACCACTGATCCATCTCTACAGCCCAACATATCACTTTTAAGCCACAATCTTTCTTTTTTTCTTTCTTTTTTTTGTTTTTTTTGTTTTGTTGTTGTTTTTTGTTTTGTTTTGTTTTGTTTTGAGGCAGGGTTTCTCTGTATAGCCCTAGCCATCCTGGAACTTACTCTGTAGACCATGCTGGCCTCAAACTCAGAAATCCGCCTGCCCCCAAGTGCTGGGATTAAAGGCATGCACCACCACTGCCTGGCAATCTTTATTTTCTTATTCACCTCAAGATCTCGCCTTCAAAACATAAATAACTTTAAAAGTCCCATAGTCTTTACAAATCTATACACATTAAAATTTCAGTCCCTTTAAAATAGCCAATTTCTTTTAAAGTACAAAGTCTCCTAAAATTGAAAGTCTCTCAATTGTGGGCTCCAGTAAAATAAAAAAATAAATAAACCAAATGCTTTACCTCAAGAGGGAAAAATCAGGGCTCACTCACAAATCAAAGCAAAATCAAACTCCAACTGCCCAATGTCTGGGATCCACTCACAATCTTCTGGGCTCCTCCAAAGACCTCTGCAGTCACTTCTCCAGCTCCGCCCTCTGCAGCTTGTCTTCGAGGCTCTGGCTGACACCATTCCATTGCTGCTACTGCTGTTCTTGTTGATCATGCCATGGTACTGTCATGTCACAGACCGGGGATTCTGCGGGGAGCCATTGTTCCGAGGGGTGATGAAAGTTCTGGCCAGATGGGCAAGGGATTCGGCGGTGACAGACAGAAACGACACAAGAAGTGTGTTATCTGAATGTATTTCTTAAAAATGGCATCAGACTTTTACAGTCATTGCAAAAGAGAAATGAAAAAATCTGGCAGCTCAGTAGTCGAGGTACATCTGAGGTCACCTGAAACACACTGGGTCTAAAATAGCAGCCATCTCCTCTGGATTGGTGACCCCCCACCCCCGGACTCCAAGCATGCTCGGGCCTGCATGGGCCTGGCTGGAGTCCCAGGGGGCTGCGGGTGCGCCAGCCAGGAGGATAGAGGCTCGAATCTTGAATCTTGAATCCAGAATTTAGAATGTTGACTGCTGCACATTGTCTTACACACACACTCAGCTCAAGGTCCCACCCATCCTTAGTAAAATGCCCACTATGCTAATCTTCTGGGCTAGTAGAGTCTCTTTCTTGCTAATTCCTAGGAGTGGTTCAGCTGTAGTCCATGACTGAGAATGAAGATTTTACTTGGCCTTGCTCTGGGATAAGTCTCCCATTCTGTAAGCTTCAATGTCCTACCCACAATGCCAAAGGCAATTAGTCTGGATGGGTAACATTCCAAGCCAGGGTTTGGCTAAGATGTTAGAACACTGGTAAAGTTCAGAGAGCAATGTCCAATTTTGTCTAGCTGTTAATAAATCATATCTTGGTGAGCACCTAGCACGCGAGTTCGCAAGGACATATCTGGACTACCTTAGAGTTAGGGGAACCACGACTGACTGAATACCCAGGAGGTACAAACTCCCTTTGAAGTCATAATGCTTCTTGTCCTTGATCAGGTTTTTACCCCCGATACTGCAGACATAACTGGAGTAGATGAATGAGCGTGGCACTGTCATCTCCCAAACTTTAAGGTCCTCTACTGCAACTAGGCTCCACTTTCACCAATAGCCTCTCATAGATTCTCTTCATGGTACCAATTCTCAACTCTGCATGACCCCTTCAGTCCTGGACCTTCAAATGACACTGAGGCTGCATCTCCACCAGTGCCCTCTCACAGTGCCAAGCCTCAGCTTCTCTCCATGTTCTTCATGCCCTCAAAATAAGTCTTGGATGACTCTTACACTACCAACTTTGGCTGCTAGCACAAGGTACAACCTTATCCAGTTCTTGAACACAGCTTCTCTGTGCTTTCTGGAAACACTTCCCAGAAGGTTTCATCTCAATGATGCTGGTCTTTTTTCAGTCACTATAATTTCCTAGCTCCAGCTAACCATCATCAATTGTCCCAGTAATGCAAAGGTTCAACTTCAGTGGCGCTGGTCTCCTGTTAGTTGTGGCTGACTCTTCAGCTGACCAGAATGATAGAATCTTAGTTCAAAATAGCAAATAGCCATGATAGAGTCTTTAACTTTCCTTCTAAAACTTCACAAACCAGGCCTCCATCTCCTACACCACCCCCAACATTCTTGTCTTCTGAGCTCCTGAAAAACTTCCCACTGAGCTCTTAATGCTCAATGGCTTTTCTAGACCAAAGTTCCAAAGTCCTTCCACAATCCCCCCAAACCATGGTCATGTCAGGTCTGTCACAGACATGTCCCACTCCTGGTATTAACTTCTGTCTTAGTTTCTATTGCTGCGATGAAACACCATGACCAAAAAGTAAGCTGAGGAAGAAAGGATTTATTCAGCTTACACTTCTGCATTGCTGCTCATTACCAAATGAAGTCAGGACAAAACAGAACTCAAACAGGGCAGGAACCTGGAGGCAGGAACAGATGCAGAGGCCACAGAGGTTTGCTGTTTACCGGCTTGCTCAGTTTGCTTTCTTATAGAACCCAGGACCACCAAGTCCAGGGATGGCACATCCCACAATGGGCTGGTCTCTTCTCCATTGATCTCTAATTGAGAAAATGCCTGACAGCTGGATCTCATGGAGGCATTTCCTTAACGGAAGCTCCTTTCTGTCTGATGGCTCTAGCTTGTGCCAAGTTGACACAAAACCAGCCAGTACAGGGTCATCACAACCATGTAGAATTGTATTCTTCATGGGTTGAAGTATTAAGGTAGGGAATCACTGTTTTAGAGTACAGGACATAGATAAAACTATGGATGGCTTGGAGATGCTGGCTCAAATCCTCCTTCCCAGTGATTGGCCAGTAAGGCTGAATGGAGCCTGAGGTTCTGAGGAAGCAGCTATCTTGTGAGCCTAGAGCCCTGGCACGGGCATTAGTATACGAGGAGCTGGCTGGAAGTATGAGCCAAGGCAGGGGGTTGGGGATTCCCCTGGTTCTGTACCTTAGATTCTGGTCTCTGTCTTCCCACCAGCTAGCCCGGATGCCTAAAGGAACCAGAACTCAGTTTTCAAGAGGCTCAATCTGAGGCAGGGGCGGGAGCCCTTCAAACCCGTAGGTTCCTGGTCCCACTCAGGCACACTAGGTCAGAATATGGGACTCAAGGGGCTGGAGAGATGGCTCAGCAGTTAAGAGCACTGACTGCTCTTCTAAAGGTCCCGAGTTCAAATCCCAGCAACCACATGTTGCCTCACAACCATCCATAGCACCCTCTTCTGGTGTGTCTGAAGGCACACTACAGTGTAATTACATATAATAAATAAATAAATCTTGAAAGAATATGAGGCTCAAGAGCTTTTATTTTTCCAATCAGCTGAGTGCCTGATACGCAGCTGAGCTTTTGTGTCTGTTTAAACACCCCAGGCTGCAACATCTACTTGGAGTCATTGCCTAGAGCTGTTTATAGTAGGCAGAACGGCTGTAGTATATTCTTGACAGGAAAAAAAAAAAAAGACCCTGGCCCTCTCCTGTCAGTTCCCATCCCTCCAGTGCTGAGCAGCTTAGGAGGCAGGGGATCTTGATCACAGGTCATACTCTGCCTCTGATGTCCTTGCCTTAGCTTGGGATCCCAAGAACGAGCCTCAGGAGAGACCTAAGAGGCAGAGAGGCCTGGGTCCTGGGGAGACTCGTAGGGGTGAGGGCAGAGAGCAGGGTGGGAAGGAAGAGCCAGCCTCTAGTGAGCTCTGGAGTTTAGGCTGTTCACACAAAATCTTCCTCAGGCATCCTGCAGGGCATAAGTAGATAGGGGGTTGCACCCAGGGGAGCTGGGTGTTAGCAGACAGGAATGGTTCTCCAGTGAGGAGTTATAAGATTTGCATTGGGGATGTCTGGGACACTGGAATTCTACTGCATTCTAGGTTAACTCCAACACAGGCCTGTTCTCTGAATCCCTGTGGATACTGTGTTATCCCAACCTTACAGACTAAGCAGGCTCAGATCTGTGAGCTGCTCCTGTCCACCTGGACTCTGGTAAATGAGGAGGAGGGTAGTTGCCCTGTCCAGAGCCTCTCGGGGTGCTTCCTTGAAGGCCTGTGTCAGCACCATCACTGTCACACCTGTTGTGGCTGGCATCTATAGAGCATTCTGCTTCATAAACCCAGCGAGGAAGCTTGCTGCCTGCCTCCAACTCGGGACTGAGGGGGTTGGATTCCATCCAGCCCTTCCTCTAGAGCCTGGCAGGGGTGCTGCCTGCCCCATGGGCCCAGTGACGCAGACCCACAGTGGGGAGACTGCCTGGTTGGGGATGAGCCAGGGCCTATGGTGGCCCCTCTGTCCAGGCCAGATGGCCACTGGCAGCAGCGGGTGGGTCTGCCAATGTCTCAGGTCAGAGTCCTGGCTCAAGTGCCTCACCTCATCCTGTCCAGCTGGGTCTGCAGCCACTGTTTGCTGAGGTATGTTTCTTCCCTGTAAGTGGGGCTCTGAAAAGCCAGTTCACTCTGACCAAACTCCAAGAAAGAGGCCCAAGGAATCGGTCTTTCCTCACAGGGAATCTGTCTTCTACAGTCAATTGACATCAGTGCCTAATTCCTTCCTTCCTTCCTTCCTTCCTTCCTTTTTTCCTTTTCTTCCTTCCTTCCTTCCTTCCTTCCTTCCTTCCTTCCTTTTCTTCCTTCCCTCCTTCCTTTTCTTCCTTCCCTCCTTCCCTCTTTCCTTCCTCCCTCCTTTCCTTTTTCCCTCCTTCCCTCTTTCCCCCCTTTCCTTCCTCCCTCCCTCCTTCCTTCCTCCCTTCCTTCCTTCCTTCCTTCCTCCCTTCCTTTTTCCCTCCTTCCCTCTTTCCTCCCTTTCCTTCCTCCCTCCCTCCTTCCTTCCTCCCTCCTTCCTTCCTTCCTTCCTTCCTTCCTCCCTCCCTTCCTCCTTCCTTCCTTTCTTTCTTCCTTTCTTCCTTTCTTCCTTCCTTCCTTCCTTCCTTCCTCCCTCCCTCCCTCCCTCCCTTCCTCCCTCCATCCAGCAAACAGAAACCAAATACCTATGACGTGCTAGGCTCTGCCCTTGCCTTGGAAACATTGCTGTGAGGACAAGGTAGGTCCTCACCCTCACAAAGCTGAATTCTATTGCAAAGGACAAGAAAACCAGAGTAACAGGATCTGTTGATACAAACGAGGCCAGAACACTTCACGAAGGAGGGGACAGAGCCTGTAGCTCCTTCTTCCTGCAGGGCACTGGTCATCCAACACAGCTCTTTCAGACCTAGCAACAATCTCTAGGATTGCTCATCCTGTGTTACAGAGAAGCAATCTGGTCAGGGAGAACATTGGTCTCCACTAAATGATATGCTCTAAGTCGGTGTGGGGCTGAGATTTCCGGCTCCTTGACTCTGGCCCCTTTCAAGCATTGCCTCTTGAGACATGAGCCGCCCCCCCCCCCAACAGGGCCTCCTTCAGAAGCCATTCCATTACCCTATGCTCTGGCTGCTCTGATCAAATGGCTTTAAAGTACACCAAACAGCCTAAAACCTGGTGGAGTCCTAAAGGAGATCATCCTGTCCATGCCCCTGCTTCTAGAGGACTTAGGAAAAGCCACATTTTGCCAATGGGTCTTTCGAGTTCTGCAGAACCCTGCTCATTACGCAGAGCCGGTGGGATCTGGCAACCTGATCTGTAAAGCTTCCCACTGAAGCCCCATCTCTCTGTACTCCTGCCTTTAAGTTGTTGCCTGCCCTATACTCCTGCCCTTTTGGATGATGGGGCCCTCCTTCTGTGCCCACTACCTCAGGGGACCCAGCAGGGGCATATTCAGTGTCTCAGGGACAGGGACAATGGCTGGAGTCTGGTCCTTGAGCAGAGGGGTTCAGCAAGCCCAAGGAAGCTGATGTTCGAAGGAAGCCTCATGATTTCCTGGGTCTGGGGGTCTTTCTGTGATAGGAAGAGCATCCAGCTAGCAGGAACAGTGTGTACAAGTGGAGAGGAAGAGGAAAGGATCAAGAAGTTGGGGATGGATGAAGTGGGAGGTGTAGCTATGTGTCAAAGTAAGGGACCGGGGCATTGATTTGAGGAGCCAGGCAGGTAGGCCAAGGGCAAGTAGCTTCCCAGGGAACTCTGGAGGGGCAGATCTCGAGTGGACTTGTACGAGTTGTGTGACCTCCCTGAGCCCCAGTTTCCTCTCTGCACAACTTGGAAGTGGTACCAACCCACAGGAACCTTCCCAGTTTTGCATAGACTTATTCTATGCTACTGTTGTCTTAGAATACTAACAAGCAAAGAGACTCCAGAGGAAGATGGGGAGTTTCTCTAATGCCCGATCCCTTATCCTGTCTAGTATTCCCATGCAGTGTTCTGGAAGCCGTTTGAGAGGTGCAGGTCCTGGGGAACTCTGTTCATAGGGGAGCCTGGGTCGACATACTCCTCTTCACCCTCAAGCCCTTTCTCTTGTGCAACCCCATCCAGGGCAGGCTGCTATCATGGACCCGAGACTGGGTGCGGATGTGGCCCAGCTCGGAGGGGTGTGGGATTGGCGGGATCAGTGGGATCAACATGGCTAGAGGCATCAACTCCTCTAGGGCCATGGGGGAACCAGAGGCTAGCTCATCGAGATCCAAGTTGGCGTCACTCCAGCCCTCAGAACTCTCACTGTGGCCCTCTGGACTCGTGGCTTCATCCTCAGATAGGCTGACCATCTCTGCCATGTCATCCCCGCTGTTGCTGTCTAAGTCCCCTGACTCTCTGTCAATGGCCGCCTCAAACCTGTTGGTTATATGGGAATCGTCCACACCCTCCAGCTTCCTCTCGGAGCCCACAGCAGAGGCAATGGAAGGCTGGGGCACAGGCTCAGCACGTATCTTGGCTCTGCCCTGGCCAGTCCAGAAAAGGGTGAGCTCTTGGCGACAGGTGGCCACAGCAAGGCTGGTAAACAGAGTGCTGGACACTAGGTAGAGCAGGGCAGGCTGGCCCATCTGCATGAGGACCATGGCAACAAAGGTGACCAGCAGGCCCACAGCATAGGCCACTGTACAGGCCATGTAGTAGACCTGGCGAGACTGGATTTGCATGTCAAAGCGGTGACAGTAAGCCACTAAGAAGCCAGGGACAACAATGTCCCCAAAGCCAAGGATGGAGAAGGGCTTGTCGCACAATGTCAAGACTGAGAAGCTCAGCCGGGGCACTTTGAGTACCATAGGCAACCTCTCATGGCTTGAAGAATCTGCCGGCCCTGATGCCACTTCTACCATAATGCTCTCACCAGTCTTGGTGAACAGGGGTGTGATGAAGACAAAGAAGACGTCGAAGGCCAGCAGAGCCAGCAGGAACGAAGTGCAGTTCTTGAGCGTGGGCAGCCGCACCCGCCTCAGGACAAAAAGGCAGTAGGCAACACCCAAAGTATCCTGCAGGAGCCACGCCCAACCGTCCTCATTACGGTAGATGACCCAGAGGACACTCACCATGGCACACAGGCCTGCCAGCAGTAGTAATGGCAACTTTACAGAAGCCTGGTGTCCAGGCAGGACACACTGGTACTGCCACAGGGGCAGGTAGCGCACTATGGGTGTCAGGCAGCTGTAGAGGCCGGTACTGGCGCCCAGGCCGAAGATCCCAATCATGACGTAGACAAAGCAGTCGTAGAAGAAGTACAGCAGAATCATGATGGAGCAGGACATGGTGACCACAGCGCCCGTCATGGCTGGTGTGAAATCCACAGGTGCATCTTCATAGTCATCATCTTCCCAGGCCCTTTGGGACCTCTCAGCGGCCACTGTTTGTGGTTGACTGTGACCACCAAGCCCCCCTCCTCTTTGGGCCTGGCCCCTCTGCAGCCTGTCTGCCTCCATCAAACCAGCCCAGTAGCCACCTGCAGCAACAGTGCCCACAGCCAGGATGAAGATAATCGCCATGTTATAGTCAATAATGGGCTCTGGGGGTGCATACATGGCTACGTGGACATCGGTGTCACTGTAAGTATGGCCGAGGATGTCCAGCATGTCAGTGTAGCGGAGCACAGCCACTGGGATGGTGAGGGCAGGCCAGGGCTTGCTGAGGCCCCCGGGCTTTGAGATGGTGTCTGAACACTGTTGATTGCTGGCCCGGCTCACAATGAGCAACCCATGGGCACCTTGGTCTTGAGCCAGCCAGCCCTTGGCATAGAAGCTACAGTTGCCACGTTTGACCATGGTAGTAGTCTGGTGCAGGGGTCGCTGTCTAGGGAAACTGTCCTGGGCCTGGTGGAAAGAGCCTTCATCTGGACACCAGGATGTCGTGGTGCCATCATGCAGGGGCAGAAGTGGGGCATGGCGCAGGTCCCGGGGGAGGCTGACGTAGTCAGAGCTGTACAGGACACAGTAGTCCTTGCTCCAGTTCTTTGACACAACTCGGACCAAGCCGTATTCTCCCCGGGCCTCGGGGCTGAGGAGGAGGAGGAGGAGTGAGCCCACGGGGAGGAGGGAACCCAGGCATGCCATACTCCTCAGCCACCTACTGTGTCCTCCCAAGGAGGTAGCTACCCACAGCTCTATTACCCTCCCAGGGGGAGGGTGTGGCTCTTTGTCACAGAGCAGCTTAGCCACTTGTCCTGGAAACCAGAGCCACACCTACCTTGTCATAAAGTGAGGTAGACAATTCTGGGACACAGGCCCTTCTCAGATCATGTTCTCAACCCTGGCTCCAGTAGGGAGCTCATCTGAGATCTCATCCCTGCCCAGGCCTCAGTACGGCTAGCCCAGGTAAATTGGAGTGTGTGTGTTGGGGGGGGGGGGCTGAAGATCCCAGGCAGGATTCTGGAAAGAGCTTTTTGTCTTGCTTCCTGGGAAGCCTAGGCAGTGCTGTTCACCTCTCCTTTTGGATTGGTTCCTTCCTTCCTTCCTTCCTTCTTCCCTCCCCCCTCCCTCCCTTCCTTTCTCTCTTTCTCTCTTTCTCTCTCTCTCTCTCTCTCTTTCTTTCTTTCTTTCTTTC
>NW_022196911.1:100277984-100316551 GCF_008632895.1 Mastomys coucha | reverse complement strand
AAGAGGGCATCAGATCCCATTACAGATGGTTGTGAGCCACTATGTGGTTGCTGGGAATTGAACTCAGTGCTCTTAACCACTGAGCCATCTCTCCAGCCCTGGTTTGTTTGTTTATTTGTTTCTTTCTTTCTTTGTTTCCTTTTGTTTCTTTCTTTAATGTGTGTGTGTGTGTGTGTGTTTGTGTGTGTGTGTGTGTGTGTGTGTGTGTGTGTCCCAGCTAGTTTTTTGTCAGCTTGACAGAAGCTAGAGTTATCTGGGAAAAGGAACCTATATTGAGAAAAATATCTCCAACAGATTGCCTATAGGTAAAACTGTGGGTCGTTTTTGTTTTCTTTCCTTCCTTCTCTTTTCTCTTATTTTCTCTTCTCTTCTCTACTTCCTTCTGCTTGGATGGAAGGTGTCCTGGGATTCGGAAACCCAGACCCACACAGCCCTGAAGTGAGAAGGCATCCCAATGGAAGGACATCCTGAGACACTAGGCCCCAGGACCTGCACAGCTCTTAGTTTACTAAGTATAAAAGTTTACAGCATTTACAAAGGGAGTTCCTCAATGCTTGGGTGGCATGAGCAGCCAACCCAGGGTCGCTGGCTGTCCTGGAACTCACTCTGTAGACCAAGCTGGCCTTGAACTCTCAGCGATCTCCCTGCCTCTGCCTCCTGAGTGCTGGGATTTTCTTGATTAATGACTCATGCGGGAGGGCCCAGCCCATTGTGGGTAGGGCTACCTCTGGGATGGTAGTCATGGGTTCTATAAAAAAGCAGGCTGAGCAAGCTATAGGAAGCAAGCCAGTAAGTAGCACCCCTCCATGGCCTCTCCTTAACCCCCATTGTTGAGTTTCTGCTTTGGTTTGCCCTAATGACAGACTGTAACCTGTGAGTCTTTCCTCCCTAAGATGTAGTCAGTCGTAGTGTTTTATCATAGGAATAGAAACCAAACTAGGGCAGTGTGTACATCATATGCGTACAAATGTGCATAGGTGCATATGCTATGCATGTTCAGAGGAGGCCAGAGGAGGGCCCTAGGTACATCTTCCTCATCATTCTATCTCCCTCTGCCTATTCCCTTGAGGCAGGGACTTGGAGCTAGGCTGGCAGCTCGCAAGCCCCAGTGATCCTGTCTTTCCCTCCCACAGGGCTGAGATGATAGGTATGTTTGGCCACACCCTATTTTTAAAGATCTGGGTGCCAGGAACATAAATTTAGGTCCTTAAGGTTTTCCAGCAAGTCCTCTAAGCCACTGAGTTCTCACTCCAGTTCCTGGCCTTGTGTCATTAGCTGCAGAGTAATGAGGACATCACACCCTCCGAGTGCTGAGCTCCCTGAGGAACGCATACTACGGACCAGGGTGTCTATCTGGACTTATTGCATCACTACAATGTCCACCTAGCTGGAGGCTCTGCACTGTGCTTTGAAATGAATCCCGCTATCCACAGCTCACCTTGGAGCTTCTTGCCCACTCTGCCCCTTCCTTACAAGGACAGGACTGAGGTAGGGACAATGCCTGACGAGATGGGGACAAAGTGAAGAGGGAAGGGTTCCCTGGGCAACTGCATGGAGCAGTTATCTAGCATGCTCACTGCTGCTAGAGAGATATGTGACCTTCCACAATAAACCTGCCTGTAATGGGCATTCTTGTTAGAGTGATTAGCCTAACCTGATAACTCCATATCAGGAATACAACAGGCTCAGAGCAGTCTAAGTAGACCAGTCTACAAAGTTCTCATATCTGTTAAACCATTGGACTTTGATGTCTTATAAACCTTTTGAGGTGAACTCTAGGCTGGTCTCCCTGCTTATGTTCTGAGGTTGAACTGGGAGCTGAATTTAAAATCAAGAACCAACTCCAGGTACTGGCTGGGCAGATTTCCATCCAAGCCCTGGTGTCCTCTCACCAGCCACCAAATTATTTTATCAAATCTTCCTCAGGCCACCAATGAAGGCATGCACTGAAGAACGTGGTCATCGGGACAACGGGTATGTGCGGGAGGTACCCTGGGGATCCCGGGACCAGAAGCGAGGCTGTGGGGTGTGGCCAGCAGGCTCCTGTGTTTCTATGCTTCTTCTCCTGGCCTATAGTCACATAGCTGGCACTGAACTCCTTTCATCTGCCATCCTGTGACACCTCTCTGCTGGTGATGAGGTCTACCATCAGTCACCAACACAGCCTCGTAGTACAGCAACAGAGACTCTGCTTCAGGATCAGGTGCTTCTGGGGGAACTAGTCCAGGTCTCCAGGGCTTGTGGAGAAGGGAATCTGAGCATGGGTGTATGCTCCAACTCTGTGCCCTGGGTCAACACTGGGCATAACCCTTCAGTTCCATCTCCCCCCCCCCTTTGTTCTGGGGATTGAACCGAGGACCTTATGTGTACTAAGCAAGCACCCCGTCAGTGAGCCTTATCTCTGACCCTACTGATTTGCTCTCTGCCCCAAGTCTCCTAGCAGTATAAGCGATGCCACTTGCTGCTCAACCATGTTGTCTAGGCTTTGGCTCCAATGTAATCTCCATCATTGTTCCTGGGGTGGGGACAGCACCCTCTCAGCATGCCATCATCACAATGCAGGTTTTCCTTACTGCACCGCACTTAGCACTGTGCCTGTCTGGTATGTTCTAGTCCTACTGAAGACACTTGAGGTCCATGAAAGCAGGGACCATGTCTGTCCTAGTTAGTAATCTAAGATTCCTGAATAGAAAGCAATGTTCAAGGGCTGGTGGGATGACTCAGCGCAAAGAGCACTGACTGCTCTTCCAAAGGTCTTGAATTCGGATCCCAGCAACCACACGGTGGCTCACAACTACCGGCAATGAGATCTGACTCCCTCTTCTGATACGTCTGAAGACAGCTACAGTGTATTATGCCGGAACAAGTGGGCCCGTCCTGAGTTCAATTCCCAGCAGCCACATGATGGCTCATGGCCATCTGTACAGCTACAGTGTACTCATAATCATAAAAATAAATAAATCTTTATTAAAAAAGAGAAAGCAATGTTCAAATACGTGCGATGGGTGAGTGAGTGACTGGATTTGCAGTCACAGGATTGATGTGCAGGGCAGTTACAGAGCCTTTTCAAGGTCCCGCTTGATATTAGAAACCAGATTCATGGTCAGGCTGCTAAGCATCACAGCCTCTGGTTGACCCATTATCACCACACATAGCATCGTTTATCACTGCACATAGCCTCTGTTACTATTGCACATAGCATCCTATACTACTGCACATAGCCTCTGTTACTATTGCACATCACATCCACTCAAGGACTGTGGAAGTGGTGATGCTGGGGACTGGGTGGGGGGTGGACTCACAAAGCCAATTGAAATGTGAAACCCTTAAAAAAAATCTGTACCTTAGTACTGGTGAGATAGCTGAGTGGATAGAAGTGCTTGCTCTGCAAGCAGGAGACCTGAGTTTGATTCCCCAGCACCCACATAGAAAGCCAGGCATGGCTGGCTGCATGTTCCTGTAAGCATAGGAGGGTTAGAGAGAAGCTGGAAGCTCCCCAGGTAGATTCTTTCTCAAGAGAATTGGTTAGTACATGATAGAGGAAGACACCTGATGTGTACTGCTCTGGTCCCTGTGTGTGTGGCCCACAGACACACACATCCTCCATCACTATGATGGTAGTTTAAATAAGACTAGCCCTTCATAGGCTTATGGCCTCAAAGTCACCATTTTCCTGCTTCCCCCTCCCTAGTACTTTTATCGCCGCACCTGGCTCCACACACTGGCGCCACACTTGGTCCCCGGTTGGCAGACCTGTTTGGAAAGAAAAGGTGTGAATCTGTTGGAAGAGCTGTGTTGCTGGGGTCAGGATTTGAGGATCCAAAGACAGTGCCATTCTCAGTGTGCCCACTGCCTAGCGGCTGTGGATCAAGATGTGAGCTCTCAGCTGTTTCTTCTCTCTGGAATCAGGGATTCTCTCTGAAACCATAAACCAAATTAAATTTTCTTTTATAAAGAGCTTTAGCACAGCAATAGAAAAAAAAATAAGACAACTATATACATACAACATACACACACACACACAGAGTTCCCTTCCTATTTTATTCATTGTGCAAGTTTCTTGGGCTTCCATAAATGATGACATGAATCACATTTCTTAAAACAACAGAAATGGGGCCGGCGGGTTGGCTCAGCAAGCAGGAGTGCCTGATGCCAGCCAAGCCTGTCAACCTGAATTCAATCCAGGATCCACATAGTGGAAGGAAAAGAACCAGCTCTTGACATTTGTCCTATGACCTCTACACATGCACCATGGCACAGGTATGCCACCCTGCTAGTATACAGATAAAGTGTAATTTTAAAAAGGAACTGCTGGAAATGGAGCCAGGTGCGGTGATACATACCTAATTGAAGTGGAATTAGGAGATGTGATTAGGAGATGAGGGGTGGAAGCAGGAGGATGGTGAGGCCAATTTGGGCTTCAAACCCAGACCCTGCCTCAACAATAACTCCACCCATCTTACACACACACACACACACACACACACACACACACACACAGAGGGGTGGGGGACAACAGTAACTAACAGTAACAACAAGCTCACCCATCATACACACACACCCCTACTACCCCTATCAGCAGCAACAATAACAATCAGAAACACAATCCCTCATAATTCTGGAAGGTATAAGTAGCCTATAGGCTGAAGGTTTGTGTCCCCTCCTCATCTGCGCGCACTGAAGCCTAGCCCACAATGTGAGCAAAGGTAAGACCAGATCATGGGACAGGAGCCTTCTCACCAGGTTCTTAGAACTTATTGAAAAGACACAGGAGCGACGATCTCTCTGTTGGCCTTATGAAGACACTGAGACAGGCCCTTTGTAATAGATGGAGAGCCATCTCCAGAATAGGGGGGCACCTTGGCCTTGGGTGCTGCATTCTGCAAAACCAGGAGGAGTCAATGCTTGTTGTCTTAGCGTCTTGTCTGTTGCACTTACTGTCGCAGTCTGAGCATTGGGGAGTCTAGGCGGCATCTCTGCTTACCTCTTCCTAGGTGGTGGCCAGCCAGCCTTGGGGCACCCTGGCTTACAGTGAGCCATCCCACTCTGCAGCTATTGTTACATGGCGTTCTCCCTGTCTGTATCTGTGTCACCATGGCTTACAGCCTACTCATTCCTAATTTGATTATACTGTAAAGGCCTAGTTTATGCCACACCAACAAGAAGCGGTGAGAGGTGTCCCCAGCACCCAGCTCAGAGTCTTTGAAGTGGAGGCCGCTTTTAAAGAACCTTGCAAAGCGGTCAGCAGGCCACATTTAGATTCTGACTTTGTCTTGTCCCTAATTATTTAGGTTTGTCTTGCCAGCACCTAATTTGACAGCTTAGTTTTTGGTGACTCATTTGTAACTGTCTTTCAGAGCATCCAACTGAATTATCGTCGAAACCATTTCCCCTTGTTTGTGCACTTCTGATTTATCCATTAACATAACATTTAATTACATTACAAACAGTAATTACAATGACTGGTGAGCTGTCAGAAACATATTAGGAGCCAACACAACTGACTGGCGACTTGCCACAAACTGGGGAACTGTGCAGGGCTCAGAGCACCGGCCGCCACTGGCTTGGCCCCCTTCTGAGGAATCTTTATTTCAGAGAGGCATGGGGGTGGGATGGGAAGGAGGCTTGGCGGGTATAACCCTTAGTGGGGCACGTGGCAATGCCATCTCGGAGTGCACCCCTCTAGAGCCGTGGCTCTCACCCTTCCTGATGCTGTGACTACTGTTAGTTCCTCATGCTGATCCCCAACTATAACATTGTATGTTGTTACTTTGTAACTGTAACTTTGGTACTGTTATGAATCATAATGTAAATATCTGGCATGAAGGCTATCTGATATGCGACCCTCTCAGGGGTCATGACCTGGTTGAGGACCACTGCTCTAGAACCAAGCCCTAGTCACTGACCAGATGGGCAGCCTTCATGGGCAGCCTTCATGGACGGCTGTTATCCTTACTGAAGCCCTGCTCCTCACAGCAAGTTTTTCACTTGTTTGCTTGCTTGTTTTGTTTTAGAAACTAAGACCAGCACATTCATGGAGCCAACTATTATTTAAAAAGTAAACAGCTGGGGCTGGAGAGATGGCTCAGTGGTTAAGAGCACCAATTGCTCTTCCAGAGGTGCTGAGTTCAGTTCCCAGCAACCATCTGTAATGGGATCCAATGCCCTCTTCTGGTGTGTCTCAAGACAGCAACACTGTACTCATATACATAAAATCAACAAATCTTTAAAAAAAACAGCTGAGGATGTAGTTCAGTTCGTAGAGAGCCTGCCTAGCGTGTGTGAAAGTCCGGGTTCGGCCCCCAGGCTTTCTCTGAACCCCTTCACTCCATGCGTCTGGGGACTCCAGGACTGCATAAACACAGATGTGGTTCTGCATGTCTGTAACCCTAGCACTCAGGCGGTAGAGGCAGGAGGATCAGAAGTTTAAAGTTATCCTTGACTTCATAGCAAGCTTGAGGCCAGCCGGGTGACATGAGATCTTAAAACCAATCAACCAACCACAAACTTGGTCACACGTGAAGATGTGGACCAAAGAGAGCTTTCCGCACAGCTGCTCAGAGTCCGCAGCGGTGTGGCCACGTGGGAAGCTGCCCAAGAGCTTTAACTTAGACAGGGAGCTGTTCCTGGAGCTGTCATCCTCCTGGGGACCCACCCACAAGAACTGAAATCAGACTCCCTGGAGGGGGGAGGGGAGAGAAAGTGGAGGGGGAGGGGAGAGAAAGGGAGGGGGAAGAGAGTAAGGAGGAGGAAGGGGGAGGGAGAGAGGAGACTAGTTTTCCACTCAGGATGGTGAAACACTCTGGAAACGGTGTTGTGGGTGTATTTTATTGACATGTAATAATTAACCATATTTGTAGGCTGCGGTGATGCTAGCACCTGTGCATTTCATAATTCCACGTGTGAAGCCATGAGTTTTTATGTCCATGTGCATTTTACCATGACAAACACCAAAACCCAAAAACCAGGGCGTCATCCCAGTCCGCTGCTGCGCCACTGTCCCCAGAATGGGTTTCATTTTGGTCATCAGGACTCTGTTGGCCAGGGGGCACCCCAATGAGGTTGAGAATATGTGAACACCCCATATTGCTGACTCCACCCCCTTCACGTCTGATCCTCAGACTAGAGGTGCCGTGGCTCACAGAATTCTCTGAACCCTTCACTCCATGCCTCTGGGGTGTCTAGTTTGCTGGGGGCTTGGGAGACCTATTCAGTCCTTGCTGCCCCAGGACCCCGAGCCCACCAGCCCTGGAACTGTCCTCCTTGCATACTTGGTGCTTTCGTTACTGTATTCATTCACTTGGTGCTTTTGTTACTGTATTCCCTGGAGCAGCTGGGCCTCTTTGGGCTCCCACTACTCTCCAGGTTATAACTGCAGAGTCCTCTCCATGACCTCCAGTAGCAGTTCTGTGTCAGCAGTGTCACCTAAGCCCATGCAACCCTCAGCTAAGATCTGGGCTCTCAGGGCTCCTCAGGTAGCTTGGGACAGAGTGTCTGCTTGCGTTGGGACCTAGGTCCTAGGTGGCATCTGGAATATTTATCTTCATCCAATCAAGGGAGTAAGGGCTGCAGGTGAGGACAGTGGGTCTTAGCGTAGGCCAGGGACTCTGAAAGGTGGGGAAAGCCCTGGGTGCCCTACACCCTCTCCTGGCCTGGCTCAATGGCCCACACCTTTCCAGCTGGAACAGAGCTGGGTCTGGACACTACCTGTCTTCCCCCCACCTTGGGAATGAAGGCCAAAGAAGGGACACCTCCCATGTTGTCTACCCTAGCTGGAGGTTATCTGTGATATTCCTTAGCCTTCCTGTGTCTCTGAAAGGCCCTGCTCTTGCCCTGTGTCTCTGTTCAATGGGTAATGAGGTTAGGTGTCAGGGGCTCTGTCTGGGACCCCATAGAGAGACAGGAGTGGCTTGCAGTCTGGAACTCATGACTTCCCTGAATGCTGAGGGCTTAGCAAACTTCACATGGTTCAGGTCTTTCTCCACCTTGAGCTGCAGGGTTTGCAGGGTTGGTGTTTTAATTTAGCAGGGGAGTGGGAAGCTGGGAGGTGGGCAGTCTGAGGCCCGTGTTCTGCAGGCTGTTCAGTCAGCTCATCTCCTAGTACTGCTTGTCTACTGACTGGGAAGCTGAACGATGTGCCTAAAAGGAGGAGATAGAGGGCCACCTTGCAGGGGGCTCCTGGGGCACTTGGTGGAACACTGGGAGCATGTGAGGCTGCCTGGGTTCTCATTCACCCACGTCTCTGCTGAGTGCTCCAGGAAGACCTCTTCTCCTCTCCGGGCTCCACTTTCCTCATATGTTAAATAGGAGAGCAGCATCTGCTTCACAGGGTTGAACGCAGAGCAGTTTGACCCCTATGTGAGGCCTGGTGCCCAGAGAAAGTAAGGGCTGGATCAGGGTTGCTGTAGAGGCTCCCTGGCCACGTCAGACCCAGTGTGGTCAGCAGGTGAGTTTAAAGTCATGGAGGCGGGGGGGAACTGGGTGGGATGAATCTGAGGCCTTGGAATCCTTTGCAGGGCCTGAGTGGATCCTGGGTGGGGACCACAAGGCTGACAGTGGCTTCTGGTGACCTGGATGTACAGTTTGAATCGAGGCATCATTTTGAGGAGTGGGGGAGGGAGAGGGGAAGGGAAAGGGAAGAGACACTGAGCACACAGCTCCAATTACTCCTCCACAGCTGGCCGGGCAGCTGGACACTGGGTGAGCCACCCGGACACAGCTGAGACCAGCCTGAGACCCTGTGCTCCAGTGCTGTTCTGTGGGTCTTGGCCTTCCAAGCCAAGGCTGGAGGACTCCGGGAAGGGAAGACTCCCAGATGTGTAGCCATCCAACCATCCTCAGCCTCAGTTCCTTCTGCCGCAAAGTGGTCTGGTTCTCCAATTGAGTTAAGGGTTAGATGTCAGAATAGAGTTGGTGGATGGTAAAGCAGCCTACGGGAGTCCCCGTTTAGGTATGTATAACTCTCTGGCATCTAGATGCTTCTCTCTCCCTCCGTCAGGAGATGGTTTTCCCTGCCCTGTTTCTGTCTTCGCAAATGCCTCTTCAGCACAGAGGCTTGGTGGGAAACCAGAACCCTGGGGCAGGTTAAAAGGCACAGCGGAGAACCATCTCAGTGGGACTATTCGACACTTGGTCAATGTAGGCCCCTGCAGTCACCTGACTCTCTCCCTAGCCCACCCACAAACTCCTAAGTTGATGTAGAAGCCATCAGCTCATTTCTCTCCTGTGTTCTCTGGGTCTCCAACCCCCGCCTCTACTTAAACACCCCCCCCTGCTTGAAGAATTGGCAGAGAAGGGCGCTCCACGTGTCCTTCAAGAATGCCTTCTCCTTCATCAACTCTGCTGGCTCAGCGGGAGCTGTGGAGCTCTGAGGCCACAGCCATCTCAGTCTTCTTTCTCATGGTGTCTCTTGCCACCCACCCTTGTATGCAACTGTGTGCACATTCACATGTGTGCACAAGATAGCCGTCCTCCCTGGTCGGAGCCTCAGAGACATGGCCCAGGGGGCACTGGGACCTTCATGGGAGTTTCACCCACCTCCTCTGGGGTTCCTTCCGGAGGTTTGCAGCATGCTGCATCTGATGACTCTGTGGCCCCGTGGATGTGGCAAATGCAGGGACACTTGTGTCCCTTGGGAGCAGTTCAAATCAGTGAATGAGGGATGGGAAGAGTTGGTAGACAGGAATCTCAACTCTGCTCCCTCATCCTGTGTCCCAGGCTCCTCAGTAAGCCAGAGTCCCAGCTGCCTGCCCTGGTGCTCGTACGTCATCTGCCTTTCCCTTTCTCTCCTTCCTTGGCCTTACCCCTCCATCCTGCCTTGAGATTGCCCTGGCCATCACGTCTCCACATGTGCATCTGGGAAGAGTCTAGCTCCGTAAGACTCTCAGCCTCCCTAACTGCTGCCTAGTCCTCCACCACAGACCTGGGCCCCACTTCTGCCTGGTTTCATGGCTGAGGTTCTTATCTGGCTAGCCCCTGTCCATGGTAACCCTCCCTGCATGATAACCTGCATGGCAACCCAAGGCTCTTCTCTCCAGCTCTCACCTCCTTGCCAAGAGCTTGTTACTAGACAAACATCCTCAGCCATACCCATACCTTCATGTCTGGAGTTCATGCCCTGCCTCTGGCCCTCAGGCTCCTCCTGAATGGTATGAGATGTATCAGGCTTCCTGCCGCACAGTGGCCCCTACTGGCTACTCCTCAGAGGCCACCCTCTGGCTCGCTTCCAGCTTCAGCAGAATACACATCTTCACAAAGGTAGTTGAAAAGATAAATATTATTTATATCATCCCCACCTCGGTCCTGCTGTGGCTCCTCAACCCTCCCACTCAGTGAGGACTGGGCCCTTCCGAGTCTGGGAGCAAGGGCTTTGCCAGTTAGTTGTCCTGTCACCATTCAGGGCACTCGAGTAGAGAAGTCCTTTCCCCCCTTCCCCCCTTCCCCCCAGCTTGTGACCGTGTTCAAGAGGCCAGCCACTGAAGAAGCAGTGGCCTGGGTCTCCAGGGGCCACTCCTTCCTCATAGGCTGGGCCCACTCTGCTTCTCCCTTACAGGCAACTCAAGTCCCCTTCCCGACCCCCATCTTCTCACAGGTTAGAAGATACTCAGAAGTGGGAGGGCTTAGGGGTGAGGGGACCGTTGCTGTCAGTGGGTGAGTGACAGAAAGCTGGACTGGCCTGCAGAATAGTAAACGTCTAAAGATGCGAGGCAGCGAAGCAGCAAGGCAGGGCTTTCCAGTGGCAGGGCCATGGTGCTGATGACATTCTGGTGGCTCAGGAGTGGCTTCTAGGGAGGTGGAGTGTGCGGTCTGATGATGTTTCCAGATTTCTAAAGCTATCTCCAGGTCTCCTGACTCGACCACGTGGCGTTGGTTCTCAGTGACATCCCAAGATGTTGCTAACACCCAGAGGCTTTACGGTCTCAGAAGAGAGTTTCCCATGATGCCCCGGGGTAACAAGTGGCCTCCCAACAGCCGCTGAAGACTACAGATCTTCAGTGAACTGCTCTGGGAAAAGACAGTATTCACAGGGCCCATTAAACTGCTGCAGGGTTTCTAGTCCCCAGTGTCCCTTTCAACTTCCCAGGGAGAATGTGCAGCAGGGAGCCAGATGCTGTGGGCCCAGCCCAGTGCTATGAGCTATTGTCCATGGCTGGGCAGGCTCTCAGGTCTGCAGCAGAGGGTTAGGAATGGGAAGGCCGCCTGCCTCTGCAGACAGGCTCGCTAGTGAGCTTTGCATCCTTTCCCCGGCCTCAGGTCTTGGAGGTTGCTCTGTGGCCTGAGGCTCACACCGCTGTGGACTGCTTGATGCTGTGAAAGCTGACTCTGGTGGGGGAGGTGGGGATGGACATGGCGCGGGCCACTCGGGCTCTGATGGAGTGCTTGTCCTGCCACCGCCGCCACCTCTTCCGGATGGCAGAGCGGACCTGTGGGCACAAGGCAGCACATCAAAGCTCAGGCTCAGGACTCGGCTCTCATCCCTGCATCCTCTAGGTTGCTACGGTCACCTACCAGGTGTGGTGACAGGTTCTATAGTAGGTGGTGACAGTCAAATAATTATTTCTATTGGTTTGCTATTGGTTGAGCCGGGTTTTCCCAAATGAGGGAGGGACACCTTTTTTCCAGCCTAACAGAGGTGCCATCTTGTCTTGGTCATACAGAATCCCTACCCCTGCCCGACTCTCACTAAGGCAGAGACCTTATCTTCTGGCCACCCCCATGCCATGCTTAAAGAGTGGGAGCTGTCCTCACAGGTACAGATCAACAAGAACAGGGACTTTCTCAGAGTTCCCGGAGGCATATCATAGGAACCTGGGAAGAGTGAGGAAGCCAGCCCCCCCCAGCAGAAGAGATATGAGGGAGAGAGCCCCCAGTCTCAGTATTTTGAGCCCAGTTCTGAGCTTAGGTCCTTACCTCACTGTTCAGAAAACAGTAGAACACAGACACAAAGAAGCCCTGAAAGGAAAAGGGAAGTCAGAGATGAGTGGGGTCCTACTAGCCCAGGTTGCCCCAGCCCCTGCCTCCCCCAGTCCCCTAGACCTCTGCCAGAACAATCCCCACCCATGAGTGCAAATCCAGCCTCCAGAGCTGAGTGGCAAGGCTCCGGAAGGATGGAGGTACCTGAAAGGACTCCAGGAAAGAGTTGAAGTAGATGAAGACAACCCTGGAGACCTCGTCCTCACCAGGGTTGACGAAGAACAACATGTAGGTGATACCCAGGAGGGGCAGGAGCACCAGAGTGGCCTTCACAGCCTTCCTAGGGTGGAACAGAGGCCGGAGTCACAGGCTACCCAGGAGGGATGGGGCTGCTAGCTCAGGGGAGAGTGATGGGTTTGGGAGACAGTCTCTGGCATGTCTGGGCAAGGTGGAGCTGCAGTTTCTGGGTTGACTGGCCGGCTTGGAAGAAATCTGGTTCAAAGGAGCCACTGGAACTTCTGAAGTATCCCTGGGGAGCCAGGTACCTGTACTGAATAGTCTCAGATGTGGTGGATGCCCGGAGTTTGGTCATGAGGATGCGGACAATGTTGAAGAGAAAGATAAAGTTGATCTGCAATTGGAGCACACCAGAAGGAGTGAGGATGGACAGCAGGGATGGATGGGGATGGACTGCAGGGGTGGGGTTGGGTGTCAGGGGTAGGGATGGGTAGCAGGGGCACAGGCAGGGAATGGAGGCCGGTGGGGTGGGTGGGACTAGCCCTCAGTTCTGCTCTTGGTATTCCTGTTGCACTCGCTCATCTGTACATGCTTTCTTCCTCTCCCTCTCTCCTTCTCTCAATACCTACAAACTCCTGGCCCAGAGGCCCTCTCCATCCATGGTAGACAGACTGTCCCATCCCATGGTGGCCTGCCTCCTGCTACCTCCCAAGGCTCTTACCAGCAGGACCAGGATCATGGGGCCCTGGTAGATGTAGTCAGTGTATACTCCAGGACGTTTGCCAAACCAGCACCTGAAGGCCCCAGAAGGAAAGGGGAAGGGAAGGGTCAACAGAGTCCTTTCAGTGGCACAGTGCTTAAACCTAGGCCAGGGTCATTGCCAGTGACCAGGAAAGGGCACCCCGACTTCCCAGAAAGCCAAGCCTTGGCGAACCTATCTGCAAAGTGGGTGGTACCCTCTGCTGTAGGATGCGAAGCTGGAGCAAGCTCTGTGGAGGGAGGGAGGGCCCATGAACATGGCCCTATATCGTGACAGCCATCATCCTCACCCGTGAAGTTGTGACTGCTTGCAGGGACCCCTTGGATGGGACCCATTGTTGACGTTTCTCCCATGGAAAGGAGAAGTAGAGTGGGAGGGTCAATGGAGCCTTGCCTGAGATTCCAGCCATGTCTGCGTACACCTCTAGGTGCCCACTGCACATAGCCTCGTGGTCTTAGGAGATGCTCGAGTTTGTAGAGTTAACTGTATGGCAGTTAACTCCATTCCTATAGCTCTAGGGAAGTCTTTATCCATGCTGCGGGGAGACTTTCTAGTAGTGCGTCTACTTTGAGGTCACCTATACTCCTATAAATAAATAACCCCATTACCTTGGCCCTGTAAGCATTCCCAGTAAATTCATTGGTTCCCTCAGCTGGAATTGGGTGAGTTGCACCTGAGTTTGTGGCTGGATCCCTATAAGGCCGGGGTAGCTGCTCGTTTGCGTTTCCCAGGGAAAGAATTCTCCAAACAGCAATCCAGAAACAGCCTGAAGCCTGACACAGCACTGCGTTCTCTGGTGTCCACAGAGGGACTCTGGCAGCGGCTATGGCTGTGCATGCTCACTGCGTGTCACACAAGCGGTTACCAACAGCAGTTTCAGCAGAACTCTGTCGGAGTGCCGCTCATGCAGGGAAGGTTCCACAACTAACACCTATTGCAAGATGTAGGCCTGCTTCGCGTCCTCCCGAGCTGCCCCTAGGCAAGCTCCTGGGTATAGGCAGGGACAGGGCAAATCAGAAGTCCCGTGTTCTTACGGGCATACGGACTTGCAACGGATGCTGTAAACCAGAATGTGAAGTTAGCATATGTGATCTCCTGGCTGAACGTCAAGGTTTTATGTTTGTTTTTGTTTTTTTAAAACACCACTCAGGTCATACACCATTGTGGACTCCAGACTGGGACCCCAGGGCCTCTGTTCATCTTCCTCCCGCCCCTTCTGCTGCACTGTCTGCATTTGTCCACCAGATGGGGCTTCGGGGCTGCTCACACCTAAGCTTACAGCATCCTTTCTGCTCCAGGGTGGGAGCAGGCTCCTGTCTGGGTTTTCCTCTCTCTTGCCTTCTCCCGTCTCTCCCTCCTGTTTCTCCTGCCCCATCTCTTGTACTCAAATTTTCATATCTTACAAAGCACAAGCATCCCCATCCAGGAATTCCCAAGAGGATACCCCGGGATATCTCACACCCACATCATGAACTGGCTCCCTGCAGCCTGCCGCCTACCCTGCTTTGGCACGAACACCCCAGCCTGAGGCAGAAGGAACAACCTTCACAAATGTGGATGATACTCCCCCAGGCTTCTCGTACAGCCCAGTGAGGGGAGGTGATTGTGAGTGTGAAACCCCAGTCAGCTAGCTGGGAGCTGGGAATGTTTATGTGTGACACCAGGACTGGCCTCCGGCTTGTCCGGCTCCTCCCACCTTCTCCGTCTTTCTGTGAAGTTCTCAATCTTAGCTTTACGCAGTAACCGCCCTGTTACCCAGGCCACACCTCAGTCTGATAGCCCTGAGATGTAGAGCTTTCTAGATCTTGCCATATGATCCTTGTGAGGGACAGTTGAGAAGTCCCCCCCGCGTGCCAGGCTTCAGATGGAGCTGGAAGAATCTTCGAAACCACCTGGACCAGCTTCCACAAAAAACCAATAGAACCTTACTGTAAAGCACACCTTGATGTTAATAAATATTTATGCAGCACTTACTGGGTGGCAGGTGCTATTCTACGAGCTTAGTATGCCCTGATGCCCTTCACTCCTACTACAGCCTTGAGGTGGTAAATAAAATGAAGATGCCCATTTCATGGATGAGGAAACAGGCCTGCTATGACAATGAGTTCCAAGGTCACACATAACTATTTGGTGATGGCAACAATTCAGGACCTGGGCTGTGTGGCTTTGGGTATCACGCTCCTTAAAACTCCAGACAGATAACAGGCTGGGACCCTGGCTGTCTAGTGCCACCTCCTGGGCAGAGCACTGGAAAGGATCCTAGAATTGAGGCCAGTGTTCTGCCTTTGTTTATTCGGAAGCCACTGTCTTTACAGGAGAAACAATGGCCGAAGTCCCCTAGGCCGCGTACATAGAGCTAGGCTCTGACCTCGGAGAGTGACTTACTTTTCATTGTCGTAGTAAAGCTTCCCAATGGCCCAAGCCACAATGATGGGGAAAGGCACACCTGAGGAAGAGAGCGGCTGTCACCGGAGGACCCCAGGGCAGCCAGGGGGCCTACCATAGAGCAAGGATTCATGGGAGTTGAGCTCTGATGCTTCATGACAACCCCACTAACTCTCATCGCTAAGAAGGGTGCACATCCCACCCTCCTGACCCACTTCACCCATATCCTCAGTGAGGAGAGGCAGGGGCAGGGCTGGCCCAGCTTACCCCAGCCAATGCAGACGAACATCCACTTGCGCAGACGGTCGGTGGAGTATGTGAGTACAATGGCCGTGTGCAGGTAGCAGCCTTCACCGAACATCCAGAAGAAGTTGGTTACGTGGAAGTAGTTATAGGCAGCTGTCACCAATCTGCACCAGGCCTGCCCCAACCAGAGCAGAGATGCCATGAGCTCGGGGGGGTGTCCAGAAACCCCAGTGTCCAACCTCAGGCTTCGTGGGATCCTGTTCCTGTTCTGTGGCTACCCAGGCCTGGCCTTTCTGCAGGGTAGCCCTACTCTCGCTCCTCTGACCCGGGCTTGGCCTTTTCTGCTTCCCAGCTGGGACATACCACATTGCTCTGGTGGACCTCAGGGCTCACGGTGAGCTGGACCACAAACCATGTGGCGTTGCGCAGGATGAAAGCCGAGATGAGGTTCCAGTGGATGATGTTTCTCAGGCACCGGATGCTCCTGGGGCAGCAGGAGAGGGCAGGTGGCCATAGCAACGGGAGGAGAGAGAAAGGATGAGGGCAGGGGCGAGCATGGCTCCAGCCCAGACGCAGGAATGGAGTTGGAGTGAGTGGGGCTGATGGGTTGGCCTGAACTCCACTGGTCCCTTCCTATCAGGGTCCACCGAGACTTCTGCTCCTGAAAGGGCCTGGTGTGGTCAGGGATCCCCACTTCTTCCCCACACCCCAGGACTGAAAGGCAGAGTGCTCACAAACAGGAGAAACCTCCAACAATAAACTTGACTTTCAGCTTCTGGTGCTTCCCATTCATTGCTTTTACCTATCACTCGATCCACAGCACATTTGAACTCGCGGCAGGGATGTCCCTCGACAAAACTCTCACCTCCAGGGGTCTCCCTGCCTTATAACCCCAAGACGGATACAGACCAGCTTTAGGCATTGGTAACACAGGTGGGCCTGGGCTTGGTTCCTCCTTACCCTACTTGCCCCAATGGCTGCTGGGAGCAAGGACAGGCATGGCTCTGCAGGGGACCTAAGAGACCTGAGCTTCACTTAGTGATACTCTTCTATTCAAATGAGAGGCAGGTTACCCCTTGGTCAGTGCCCCCGCCCCACGCGTAACCACCTCCCTGCATACACTCAGGGGTCCGGGGATTGGCAGGAGGCAGCGTCCACGCCTTCTCACCTGAGCCGCAAGAAGAGGACAAAAGCCACCAGGAGGGCTACCAGGGAGATGCAGTGGCCCAGGTAGTTGATGATGACAGCAATGTGGTAATGCACTTTGCTCTTCTTCTGAGGCAGGAGAGAGGGCAGAGGTGAGCCTCTTGCACAGCAGCGCCTCTCTACCCATTGAACTAAACAGCTCTGAGAGGACAGCACCAGGGAGGGTTTGCTGAGGAAGAGTGGGCAACAGTAACAGGGTTTGTCCCACTCCAGGGTGACCCTGTGAGACATGTGGTACCTTGGAGTAACACCATCTGCTTGGGCCAGCCTCTGAATCCGGTCTGTCATGTGTTGCAGATAGATACGAACTGAAGCTGTCTCTATGTCACACGGTGCTCCCGTGTCACATTAACACTGTACACACCCACACAGGTACTCCTACAGATGCCCATGTCTGGTTCTGCCCTGATGCCATAGGATCCGGTGGGTGCAGAGACCCCTGCCCTCCAGGATTTCATGTCTCACTCACTTCTGAACTGAGTTCCCATCTTCCTGGGCACACCTGGGTCTGGCTGAATGAGGACCTGGCTTTCGATCTCTGACACCCTCATGAAAGCTGGGTGTGGCTGTGGGGATCAGAGACTGGTGGATCCCTGGATCACTGGCCTGCCAGCCCAGCGGCACTGTCAACTTCAGGCTTAGTGAAGGGATTCTGCTCTCAACAAATGAGGCAGAAAACCATTAAAGAAAACCCCCTACGTCTACCTATGACTTCCACAGGCATACATGGATATGTGTTCTCCACGTGCATATCTGAACACTTGCATGTACCACACACATACCTCTGAAAGAAGAAAACACCAGTTCCTTATTCTCAAAGCTTTTCCCTCATCCCGGGCCCAAGAGCTGGTGCCCCAAGTGAACAGTGTCTTTCCATTTCTTCCTTCCGCCCCCGCCTCCTCCTTATGCTACACCTCCCCCCCATCTCTCTGAATTGAACTCAGGGTCTTGAGCAGGCTAGGCAAATGCTCTGCCTACTGTGAACTATATCCTCGGCCACCCCTAATTTTAAAAGACATTTTAATTACATTTATTTTTTTCAATGTGTGTCTATGTAGGAGCATGAGTATGGTCATGTGTGTGATAGCCCCTGCGTGGAGATTAGGGACAACTTGCACAAGCCAGGTCTCTCCTTCCACCAGCTAATCCATGGGATTAAACTCAGTTTGGCAAGCACGTTCACCCACTGAGCCATCTCTCCGGCCCTAACTTTCTTAATTATTCAGTTATGAATACGTTACGGGCGCTACGGGCACAAGTGTGAGAGCCTTCCCACTTAACAGTTTTCCCCATCTTAAAGCTTCAAAGTGGCCCTGTGGGAAAAGCTGGAAAAGCTTTCGTAACTTCCTTTGCAGAAAAAGAAGCCCAGAAGTATGCTGACTTGCTCAAGATGGGTAAGCTCAGCTTAAAGCATCTCTTACCTCCACATGAAGCTTGGCAAAGTAATGATGCTAAAAATGGGTCCTTACTCCATAGGGGACCAGCCGGGACCCAGGGCTCAGCTCTTAGCAGATTCCTAATGCAAAACTCCCATTCATCCTTTCCTGGGCCCAAGAAGGCAGGGCATCACATTAGCAGCGCATGCCTCTGGAAGCCCCTCAGACCCCAGGATGGTGAATGGAGAAAGGGCAGGGAGGTGAGGGTGGGGCAGTCCATTCTGACCTGCAAACACTGAGGGTCTCTAAGGGCCTGCAGAAGATGCCAGGATCCTACCGGAGGCTCCAGACAGACATGCACAACGCACAGCCTATCTGGAATCAACACTTGATTTCCTTTTATTAAATTTTCCACACTTCCATGCTGAGAAGCCCCTGGGTAATAAGGGCATCTGTGGAGCTGGCTGCTGTCATGGCCCAGCTTTTTCTCTGGGTCTAGGAGGGGCTTGTGGGGAGGAGCTTGCTGGCCTCTTCTGCTCGAGCCTCTACCCTAACTCCTCTGTCAAAGTGAAGCTGGATAGTTTTGAGAGGACCTACTTTGCGCTGGGTCCCACACCAGTGTCCTCAGTGAAGTCTCTGAGGCTGGTCCCCACAACCTTGTTTTCTGATTGGTAAGGCCTCACAGTTGATCCAAGCTGTACAGTTAGCAAAGAACCTGGACCAGCCTGGTTTTTAGGATTCTCTTCTCCTTCCACCCATATGGTATTGGAGGGGGGACAAGCAGGGATTGGGGGATATGCGCTCTGGGGAGGTCTCTTCTCTGCTGTGTTCAAGATTTTGGTGGAGGGGCTTCTGCATTGAGAATAAAAGGCTGGAATGGAAAAACAAAGTCCAAAACCACAGGGGTAGAGATCCAGCTAGGTCAAGCTCTGGGTTCCCCTCCACCCTTGGGCCTGATGCAATCCAAGGACCAGAGCACCAAGATGGCTGTAGGGACGGCAGTATCACAGAGAGTGCCAGAGATACCCCGAGACACGGCAACTGCTGTGATATGAATGTGTCCCTGAAGTTTAAAGGCTGGGTACTCGGTGCCTGGTACAAAGCTGTTGATGTGGGGCCTTTCAGTCAAGTGGGGCCTCACTGCATGATCTGGTTCCTTCTAAAAGGATGTGTGGCCCATCCCTCTCACCCTTGCTTTGCCTTCTGTCATGAGATGACACAGCAGCAAGGCCTTTGCAAGATACTAGCCCTTCAATCTTGGATGTCACAGCTTCCAGGACCAAAAGCCAAAATGGTTCTACTCATTATAAATGACCTACAAGCTGGGGATGTGGCTCAGTTGATACGATGCTTGCCTACTTTGCATGAAGCCTTGGGTTCGATTCTCAGAAATCCATAACACAGGAGGCGCTGCCAGGGCTCTGTAAGCCCAGATCTTGGGAGGCAGAGGTAGAAGGATTGGGAGCTCAAGTTTGGAAAAAAAAAAAAAAGGTTTGGATTTGTTTGTTTTATCTTTTCGTGTGTGAGTGTTTTGCTTGCATGGATGTATGTGCACCAAGAATGTGCCTGGTGCCTTCAGAAGTCAGAAGAGGGTGTTGACTCTCCTGGAACTGCAGTTACAGATGGTTATAAATCACCATGTGAGTGTTTGGAATGAAACCTGGGTGTGAGCAAAGAGCACGTGCTTTTGGCTGCTGAGCCATCTCCCCAGTCCCTCAGGTAGATCTGAAGTTTGTGGTCAGCTTGGACCACATGTGACCTTGTCTCAAAAATCAAAAAAAAAACAAAAAAAACAAAAAAAAAACCTCAACCTCGAGTATTCTGTTATGGTAACAAAAGCAGATCAAAGCAGCTGCCAGCGCTCTGGGAAATGAATGATCCAGGGACACTGAGGCAGGAGAGTAGGTGATACCGAGAAAGTCCCAAGAACAGCCAGAGCTCTGGCCAGCACTGTCTGGAGAGACACCCAGCAGCACCCCTGAGGAGAAGCTAGTAACACCCCAGATGTTGTCAATGACACTTGGAGAAAGCAGCCAGTGATGTCCAGAGAGACAGGCAATGGCCTCCCCAGACTCCCTGCAAAAGATGTCGGTGATACCCTCACTCATTCTGACTTCCTGGGGATCAGCCACCAAGAACTGCAGAAGCCACTGGATGCCCAATAGCACCAGAGGACAAAACCAACCCTTGCTAAGCTTGGCCAGTGCGTCTGGAGCTCTGAGCTCTACAGGTTTCTTGAGGGAGGTGGCATGGAGTGGGATGCTGGAGAGGAACCACTCCGCTGTGCCCTCAAGACCAGACTCTAACAAGCAGTTTCTGCTGAACTGATTCTGACCAGATTGGAAGATATCATCTAACCCCAAAGGCCGGTGCCGTCAGACCTGTTTGGATACCCTGGCAGGATGAAAGCAGTGAGTCCTTCTAGCAGCCTGCCTGTCTCACTCCTCATCTCTGAACATCAAACTCGTGGCTTGTCCTGCCCATCTGGCTTCTGAGCTGCACCTTTTGCTCTTTTGTAGGTGGTCTGTACCTCCAGTTCATCAAGTGTGGCCCTTAAACCAAGAGCAGCAGAGCCCAGGAGTTTGCAGACATCTCAAAAAAGACAGAGTCTTGAGACCCAGCCCAGTCAAACAGAATCAGAATCTTCCATTTAGCAAGAAGCCAAGAAATTCTGGGACGTCTCAATATTTTAGCAGCCCATTCCAACCACTGCCCCACCTCAAGCCCTGGTTGTTCACGAGGCTGTGTGTGAACGAGTGTTCTGGGTGAGATTAAGCAGGTCTGGAAATCTCAGGATGAGATGGAGGGTCTCCAAGTTCCTTTCTAACTCAGACCTTTCAGAGGATGGAACTTTCAGGATTGTCTGGACCAGTCTGTCTTCCTCATTCCTAAGGCTCAGGGACCTAGGAGCCTGGGATGGCTTGGTTTCTAACCCTCTGCCTTCTGCCAGCCTGTTTCCACCCTCCTCGGATGGAGTAAGGGGGACTGAGCATAGAGAAGAGGTGATAGAGGAACCCAGTTGTTCATGCACCTGCCAAGCATCATTTATAGAAGATTCTTTGTGATGATGCTGTCTGTAAAAACCAAAGACAGAATGAAGACTGGCCCGCTAAGTTATGGCACATCGGGACTGTGGATAGTATGCAAGTCTAAAGAGAATGAAGAGTGTAGTGGCTATTCCTGGTTGTCAACTTGACTATATCTGAAATGAACTACAATCCAGAATTAGAAGGCTCACCTGTGGCCCTAATCTGGCGGCTGAGAGATACAAGTTTCCGACCCGAATCTTGGAATGGAGATCTTGAGGCATAATGGCTATGAATCCCAGATTAAGATAGGAAGATCTACAAGTTCAAGGTCATCTGGGGTTAAAGGTATGGTGGCACACACCTTTAATCTGGGCTACACATTTTGCTGGAGACCTATATAAGGACACTGGAAGAAGGAAGGCTCGCTCTGCTTCGCCTGCTTGCCTTGTGGGACTGAGCAACTGCTGGATCCTTGGACTTCCATTCACAGCTGCTGCTGACCTTTGTTGGGAGTTGGACTACAGACTGTAAGTCATCAATAAATTCCTTTACTACATAGAGACTACCATAAGTTCTGTGAGTCTAGAGAACCCTGACTAATACAAAGAGGCTGGCTCTAAACTGACAAGGAATAATCTCTAGGATAGATGGCCATGTGAAGAAGCAGGCATCAAGTAGTTTGTATGACAGGTGATGTCTCGGTAAGGCCAAGAACATCATGCAGAGACACATTGGCTCGAACATGCAGAACACATGAGCAACTGGCTAGGGATGGCCACGGGAGGGGCACTTCTCGGTATATTCCCATTTGGACCTTTTAAATTTTGCATTCTGGGTAAGCAACAGCTGCTCAAAACCACTGAAGTTTTGCAAAACACCTCTGGGGCTTTTTAAAACTGCATCAGCGCCCTACTTCTAGTCTTGGTTCTGACACAAGCCCTCGTGGCTGGACTTTGATGTCAATCTTAGATGTCTGTAGATCCAGTTACTGTTGGGCTCGGCTGTACCCCAGCCGTGCCCCACACCCAGTGCAAGCAGCCAAAGACAAGTGTGAGAGGAAGGGAGAGAGGGAAGGTGGGAGGGAGAGGAAGGGAGGAAGGAAGAAGGCTAGGTCTGAATTTGCTACACTATGCACCTTCAGAGGCTCCCCCACCAGCTTTCACAGGGTAGAGTCCTCACACCAGCTTCTGGAAAGTTCCCCAGGCCCCAACTGCTCATGTGGCAGCCACTCCCTCCTCCCCCACCCCACCCTCGTCCCCTGGCTTGTGCTGGTGGCCCTGGCCTGCTCCGCAGGATGGTGACCTATCCTCACCTCTTCGTTGAGAATCTCCTGGCACTCAGAATAATTCACACGGGCTGCCCAGCTGCCATTGGCTAGGCACTCCCGGTAGCCATTGTCTGGGAAAAGAAGAAAACCTATGTTAGAAGAGACATACATCTGTCCACACATCTGAGCTAGCACAGGGCCTGCTGGCTGGGAACCCTGGAATTAAACTGAGGTGGGAGGCTTCCTGATTACCCTATGTGCCACTTCTTTCTACCTTCTGAACCACAGAGGTTCACAACTGCACCCTACAAACTGTCCACAGGGCCTTGGTTCTGTCAGCCCAAACTGGCACGATCATGCTCTCCCCTTACCCTGAGGGCTACCTCCCTAAACTCTCTCCAGTGGTAAATTTCCTGGTTGCTACTCTTCCAAACTGGACTTGTTTGGGGTCCTTCATGATGACAGAGAATGACACATGCTGTGACTTAGGATACGCTGGGCAGCTGGAAGTGGTGATGTATGCTTTAAGACAGGGGCAGGCAGATCTCTGTGAGTTCCAGACCAGCCAGAGCTACCTAGTGAGGCTGTCTTTAAAAAAAAAAGATACATGGGTGGGCAGGATCTGGTGGACGGACATGTAGTGACTGCTCACTTGGGCGCTTTAAATGCTGGGTCTCCTTGTGTTTGTCTCTCTGTTCGGAATTCTCACACTGGAGCACGTCCCAAGGGGTCAGACTTACAGAGGTCCCAACAGAACCATTTCTCCACAGCGTGCCTCATGTCGGGGGCCTCACGGGGGAGGCCTTTGAGGTAGGAGAGGGCAGATGTCAGGGGTGTGCTGGGAATGGCACCGAGTGGGTCTCATGTGTCAGGCAGCTCACTACTAGGCCTGCTGCTGTTGCTGCTGTTTTTGGCCTGGGATGTGACATTAGAAAAGAGGTCAGAGCCAGGTGGTGGCGCACACCTTTAATCCCGGCACTTGGGAGGCAGAGGCAGGCGGATTTCTGAGTTTGAGGCCAGCCTGGTCTACAGAGTGAGTTCCAGGACAGCCAGGGCTACACAGAGAAACCCTGTTTTGAAAAAAAAAAAAAAGAAGAAAAGAAAAGAGGTCAGAGAGTGGCTACCAAGGACGGGGGGTGGGGGGGACCTGTGACTGTCAGACTGGACTGTGGCTAGACTCTCTCACCTCCTAAGGAGAGATTTAGAGGGGCCTTAGGGCTGCTCTACTTAGCTTTAGGGCCTTGGGAGGGGCAGGGTTGCCCACAGAGCCTCTTTTATCCGTTTCCTGTATAGCTCTTTGGGTAGCAGAGCTGGGAAATCTATCAGGGAGGGAGACCAGGAGTCTCCCACACCCTCTCTGGCATCAGTATTGTTAACCACACTTCCTTGTATTTCTGGGTCTCACTCCAGCCCTAGGTCATTTCCACTGCAGTCTTTCTTCCTACAGTCCACTCTGTGGCTCCAACTGACCCACAGGCTGGAAGAGGGCAGGGGAAGCTGCCAGGGTCCCAGGCCCTGGGCTTGGAGCCCAACAGGGGCCAAAGGCATGGCTCAGCTGCATCTGAACAGTTAGAAGTCCTCCCAGCCCCTCCATTCATTTCTAAAGATGGAGATGCTCCAGCTGATGCCTAAGGACCATCATTAGCCTGGGAGCTGTCTCCCTGCAGCACCAAGGCCAGAGGTAGATGCAGAGTGAGAGGCAGAGGGAATTAAAGCTGCCCCAACAGAGGGAGCTGGTCTGACTTTCCAACCTAAAAGGTTGTGGCCTCCTCTCTAACCTGAGAAGCTGCTCTGGCTGCAGCTAGCCAACGGGGAAAATTATCTTTATGGATTTTCCTAGCTCTGCTTGGCCTCACCGAGAGCAAATCGGAGTCCTGCACAAAGCTATGATCTGGGTAGAGTCTGCAATGATGCCAAAGGCTCTCTGGTGTTAAATAAGAGCTGATCCCCAAGGGACTCACAATGAGGATGTTCTGGGATATCTGTGGGATAGGAGGCCAAGAACAAGCAGGTTGATTACAGCATAAGGTATAGGGAGGATGCGCCTGGCCCCACCCAGAGGCTGCTTAGAATGTCAGCAGAGAAGGGGGCCTATGGCAGGGATGGGGGTTGCGGGGAGAGCATAAGGCACAGAGAGAAGCCGCACAAAGCAGGGCTCAGAACAGGGCCCCTCGAGCCACAGAGTCTGGGTTCAAATGCTGGCACTACCCTTACAACCTGTATGACCTTGGGTGAGTCACTTGGCCGCTCAGCCTCCTTGTCTTGAGAAAGAGCCATCTTGAAGACACTCTGGCCTCTTTGGGTTACTGTTTTTAGTTAACAGTTGGGACTGTACTGGGCATATGGTGTCAGCCCTATGTCTATTATTGTTGCTTGAGCTGTTTTTATATAACCTTACATAATAGAACACATCATTTGTCTTTATCCATGGGGTGCAGGTGGAGATTTAAGTCTCCTGTGTTCCACAGCTTCCTCACCTACCCCGCCCCCAAGGTAGGTGTCTGGAGCTGGCCCACAGGATGGACCATCAGAAGCAGCAGGCTTTGGCCAGGAGGGACGAACTGACCCTGAAGGAGAACAAGCCTGGCCCACAGGGGCTTGTTGCCAGGGAGGAGCCAACCTTCCTTGTCTAATTGCTGAGCTGAGCAGTCCTCCTAGAGGATCATGGGAAAATGGATATTTTTGGAAATGTTTCCCATCCCTCTGAAGATCTGATGCCGCAGGAGGGAGAGTGGTAAGGAGCGGCTTGGAAGTCCTAGCAACACCTCATCAGTAAATGAGTTAATTAGAAGCTAATGATTAGGAGCGGCTCTGCCCCCATCATCTGGTGCCAGGGGCACCTGCATGGGGAGTCTGACAGCCCATGCCAGGGAAACCGACATCTCAACTTACTCCTTGGAACTACTGGGTGATCAAGGGAACCCAGAGGACGTCTCACCTCACTCCCAACCATCCTGCAGATAGAAAAACAAAGGTCCAGAGATAGCCCCAAACCAAGGAGTCTTGAACTGTGGACAGACAGAGGTAGGGCTGGAGTGCAAGGTGCCTGGCTTCTATTGAAGGCAGGGCCCATGTGTACCATAGCATTAAACCCTTGCAGGAATGTGTCCCACTTGGGGGTGCCCATGGAGAATGGTTGGGGCTGGCTGCAAAAGTGAGCAGGGCTGTACCACAGACAGCCTAGCAGACTCAAATCCAGCCAGGGTGAGGCACAGAAAGGTGTAACAGAAATGAGTGGGGTGTAACAGGATCAGACTGGGCACACTGGGGCTTAGACTGGAGTGCCTGAGGCTGGGCAGTAGGCAGGAAGGGAGATGAGTGCCAAACAGGCCCTGGTGCTGTAGAGAGACCTCAAGGGGGAGCTTGGCTGTGCCAGCACATGCTACCACTGTCCTGGGACAAGGTGTGGGGTGGAATGCAGAGCAACGTGCAAGCCCTAGAGCCCCGAGTTCTGACTCCACCTTCAGGTACAGTGACCCTGACTAAGCTGTCCATCAATCTATGCCTTAGTTTCCTCTTTACAAAACATGCCCTAGTTGGAACTAGCCAACTATGTGCCACAAAGTCTCCTCTTTGACCTCTGACCTCTACTTTTTCTTACCTGGCCTTTCCCCCTTAGGCCCCTCACCCACTCTAGTATTTCTTCTCTTTCTCTCAGGACCTTCTCATGGCCACCCTCTCAAACTCTCCTGTCTATATTCCTAATCGTATCCTCTTCAGTCGTCTAGTAAGTGAAGGAGGGGTGGGAGGAGAGGTTTGGGAGTTTGGAGTGGGAAGAGGTCACCAGCCCTCTAAACCTCAGATGGAGAAGCCAGAGGGAGAGTGAACTTCGGTCACTCAGCGAGCCTCTACATGGGTCACCTGGTATCTGCTCACTTTTGGCACCTGTTTGGAGCTTGGGGATGGCCTACCACACCTTCAGGACTCACACAGGGGCTCCTAGCCCCAGGGACCCAGAACTCAACCTCCTTTGCATAGTCCGGGGCCCCTTGGGCTCCATCTGTTTTTCTCTTGATGGTAGGGACCTGAGTCATTGGCAGGAGAAAGCAAATTAATTCTGAGGGTAGCAGATGCTATAGCAAGGAGCTGTAAAGCCCAGCATGAAGGCTGGGCCTCTGGGGAGCAAGGTGTTTACATGGGGATCCAGTGTCTGTCTGCTCAGTCCATGGGTCAGTCCTGCCCCCTCCCCCCACCACAGCTGTAGGCCTGGGATACTTGGCTACAAGTCACTTTCTATCATGGATTAGTCACTCTAGGTGCCCTGTCTCCATGAAAATTCCTTGCTCTATTAGGACAATCACCGCGGGAGTGGCTGAGGCTCAGTGGAACTAACCAGAAGCTTGTCAATTACAACTACAGAAGAAAGGGTCAGGTAGACCTGCATATTCCAGTTTCACCCCCTACTGGCTGATGACTTGGGCAAATTTCCTAACTTCTCTGAGTCCGAGTGCCTTGGTTATAGAGAAAATGTTTTCTCTGCAAGAGTCAGCAGGAGCAAGCAGAGAGCAGAGCTGGCCCTAGGGGTGATGCTAATTACTCCTTCTGCCTCCAAACTGCCGCCACTCAGCCCCGCAGCCCACCCTGTCCCTTCTTCTTACTTGTGGTGTTGTAGCGAACACCATAGAAAAAGGCGGGGCAGGGCCGAACCACCAACTGCCCGGCAGGGCTCCTGGGCCAGCAGGTGCCAATGAGGTCCACGGAGGCATTGCACTGTAGGCCTAGGAACAGAGACAGCTAGTGAGAAAACAAGCGAGGTCCCAGGTAGACAGAAACCTCTCTTGGGTTCTGCCCTTCCTCAGCCCTAGTAAAGACAGAAAAAGCAAAGTCTCGGCGCAGATAGGAGCCCAGCCTATACAGGAATGTGAATCTGCTACTACAGCGCCGGGCAGACTGAGTGGGAGACTGAGTTCCAGAGCAGGACAAAGAACTGCAGTCCCGGTTGGCTTCAGATCTGTTGTTGGTGAGGATGCTTTCCTCACCGGGTTCAGGCATTCATTCACCCAGCACGGTGAGGTTAAATGCTGTCAGGGTCCAGGGAAGGAAATGCCTAACAAATCTTCTGCCAAAGACAGAGGCACCCGCCTCTTTCCTTACTTTCACAGTTCCCAAATACACTTCTGCTAAGGCCAGACAGAGGCGGGAAGGACCTAGGGGCAGCTAGTGCCATTTGATGTCAAGACCCGCTAGAGCACTGAGGCTCCGCCTGGAGGAGTCTCCCATTGGGTACACCATCCCCCTAATATCCTCCGTTTTAAAGACCCTATTCAGAGCTCTGACTCCGCCCACTGCTCGTCCAGGGATGAGCAGGACCCATGTGATGGTGGGCGAAACAGAATGGCAAATGTCCTAGGGTCTTCCCTTATATGTCCATTTGAGCACTAACTTCCTGCTTTAAAGAGAAGGAACACGGAAGGCCCGGGAATGCACAGGGGTCGACCCAAAGTGGCTACCAAGAGGCAGGGCAGATTTTGAATCCTGGACTTCTGAAGCCAGCCAGGAGTTTCCACTGCTCCACAGAGGTCTCTGGCCAGCATCTGCCTTTTGCAATATCTGGCTGGTGCTCCCTTCTCTCTGCGCCATATTCCTTGCGCTTGTCCCCGACGCTCACAGAAAGCTTCTGAAGTGACAATGGGGATATAGCGACCTTTGTATTAAAAGCCCAGAAAATCCTGGAGCATGAAAGTCTCTGAAAAGCTGCAAGACTGGAGACGAGAGGTGGAATGAACGGGGTAGGCAACAAAGGCACCAGCTTCTTCCAGAGAGCGGCACGCGGACCTGTGGGTGGGGCAGTGCGGGAGAGGGCGGAGTCAAGCGTAGGGGGGCCAATCAGGAGCTGCGGCTGGGCTCTACTGATGCACTTAGCTGCTGAACTGGCACTAGGGTTTCAGCCCACCGCAAGAAGCTCCGGGGTGCCGGAAAAATGAAAGGAAAGAGGGCATGGACCCAGCAGGGAGCAGGCAACGTGCCAGGGCTTCAGACAGCGCTGCCCAGCGCACCCCCAGTCCTGAGACCACCTCCCTGGGATCCCCGCCGTCCAGTAACCTGCAGCCTGACCAGCGTTTGCAACTCACCCTGTGGACCACGCCTGGGAAAGATAGACAGACAGGGCCTCTAAATAAGACCATGAATAGATAAGACATGGGAGGAAGGGGGCCAGCGTGAATGTTACCAGGCGTTGTGGAGGGTGCTTTTTCACCCCCACCCCCACCTCCCCATCACTCTGAGGAGGGGAAAAGACAAAGCAAGCGAAAGAGCAGACCAAGTTTGAAGTGTGTTAGGGAGACTGGGACAAAAAGGATAAAGGATATGCTACGGCTAAATACCAGAAGGGCAGAGGAAATGCCTTGAAAAGCAGACGCAGAGAATAGGAATTCTCATGTCCTAGCACACAAGGATCTCGAAGTCCAGGCTGCTGGAGCTTGGATTATTTTAAATTTGTAACCGCCCCGCCCCATTTCCCCCCTCTCCTTCTCCCCATCTCTCTCCTTCTCCCCATCTCTCTCCCTCTCCCTCCCTCCCTACCACCCCTCTGTGTGTGTGGGGGGAGGGGCAACTTGGGAGAATCAGTTTTCTCCTACTGTGTTGGTCAGGTGAATGGAACTCTGGTACTCAGGTTTGGTGGCAAGCACCTTTGTTCACTGAGCCATCTCAGCCAACTGGAAGCTTGAACGGTTAGGTCAATGACCCCTACACAAACACACCTCCCCTCCCCTCCCCTCCCTTCCTCTCCCCTCCCCTCCCTTTCTCTCCTCTCCTTCCCTCTTCTCCTCTGCTTTTGGGTGGGAGGTGGTATTGTCCCACTTTGTTATCATTTTTGAGATGAGAAGCAGTTTGGATCAGGCCAGGCCAGCCTGCTAGTTGATCAGACTCCCCAGCCTGCGGCAGCACAGGTAAACTGCCATCATAGTGCTAACTCATCCCATAGCCAGCCAACTACCTACGAGCTCCTTCCTGGTCAGCTGCTGAATGGACAGGGAAGATCACGGGAGGCTTTTTAAATGATTCTTCTTTTCACAGGATATATTATGGACATATTTTTCAAACCTCCTCCCAACTCCTCCCAGATCCTTCCCCCTCCCTCCCCTCTCTCATGTTCTTCCCCTCTCCTAACAAAAACAAAACAAAAGTCAAATACTTAACTCACCCAAGAAATGGGGTGAACTGGGGACAGAAAAATGACTAAAATAGATGTCCAGCCCTGAGGGGCTTTCACTCTACTGGGAAACACAGTGCGCAAGCAGGCATGTGCTATCCGGTGTGAAATACTACAGATAATGTATCTCTACCCAATGAAGATGGACTGTGCACTACTTTAATTTGGTATTCCTCTAAGGCACTAAGTTTAAATCACAGACTTGGAGGGAGGAAGTCACGTGTATGCATGGAAGAGAGGCAGCAGCCAGTATGAAGGTCTGGAGGAGGTGTTTGCTGAGGTATTCGGGGTTGTCACTTGTCACTGGGTCACTCAATTAACAGAAAAGGATTCTTCCAAGGGTGGCCTAGTTATAGCTTGTGTACAGTTGGACGCTGATTTCTTCTGTTAAGTTGGCCACACAGTTTCCTCCCTGTCAAGATCAGTGCCCAAGGGTCCCAGGACCCTTCCACTGTAGGTAATGCTCCTGCCCAGGTGTGAGGGGTCTCCCATCATGTGCTTCTGGGCGAATCACAAAGGGTGTAAGATCTGGCATCCCCCTTCAGCTAGGAAGTCCATCTACCTGTCTGGCTTGAGACTGGGAGAGGAACTCTAGGGCTACCTGGGGAGCAGCCAGGTGCCTGTGGGCAGCCTCTGAGACAGGTACTCCTGTCAGTGGGAGGCTGGTGCCACGGAATGAAGGAGCAATGGCTTGGTTTGGGCAACATGGCACAGAGAGAGGCACACAGGCAGTCAGACAGGCTCGTCACCTTGGGTTAAGCTGTAAAAAAAAGGCAGGGCAAAGATGGGAAGAGGCAGGTGGGTTTCTGAGTTTGAGGCCAGCCTGGTCTACAGAGCAAGTTTCAAGACAGTCAGGGCTATACAGAGAAACCCAGTCTCAAACATCAAAAAGGAAAAAAAAAAAGGTGTCTCTGTGGACATACCTAGTAGGGGTCCAAGCACATAGTAGGTGTTGAAGAAACTATAGGGCTATATAAAAGCTCAGTATGTGCAGGGAAAACTTCAGGGGTGATACTGCATTTCCAAGTAACTCTCTCTCTCTCTCTCTCTCTCTCTCTCTCTCTCTCTCTCTCTCTCTCTCTCTCAGATTTATTTATTATTTATTTCAAGTACACTGTAGCTGTCTTCAGATGCACCAGAAGAGGGCATCAGATCTCATTATGGGTGGTTGTGAGCCACCATGTGTTTGCTGCGATTTGAACTCAGGACCTTCGGAAGAGCAGTCAGTGCTCTCAACCACTGAGCCATCTCTCCAGCCCCGCCCCCCCCAAGGTTCCTTTTCTTTAAAGCAGAAACAAAGATCCTCACTGACTCCACTGTGGTGCTGATGGAATGAGGCTGAGCACTTAGAGCAAAGCCCAGCATAGGAGGGCATCCACACATGCTAGCTATTATTATAACGGTTGTTAGTCATTGCCACCTTAACAACAGGAAGGGGAGCCAGTGACCCCAGGTCCTCGAGAGCTCTGATTCCACTTGTCTGGGTGATGTTATTAGTCCGTAATTCTATTTCTTCCTGGCATAGTCATACTCATGCCATGATTTTATAAGAAGCCAACTCTGTAATCTATCATATGATGGGGCCTTGGCCATGGGAACCTAACCCCTCCTTGCTTTCTGGCACGAAGCATGTGCAAGGCCCCCGAAGGTTTCAGCACAGTGCCAGCCACTCCAGCCAGACGTCCATCCATCTGTCCTGGGCCCTTTGCCCCACCCTCACCATCTGTCTCTGCCAATGCCCATCGGTCTGGGTTGGTCTCAGCATCAGATGACAAATGTCTGTATCAGAGGCCTTTGTGAGGGTGATGGATTGCATCCTATGAGGCCAGGCAGGCTGGGATGGGGGTAGGGCGTCCAGAACAAATCACGGAGGAATGAACACCATTCATCACAGCCTACTGCCTCCAAGGACAGGTGACACCTGTGTGGCTCCAGGGTGTCATTTCTCTTGAACACAAGCGAGTTAATGGAGCCTGACCTGGCCTGGGGTAGGGAGGAGAGATGGAGACCTTTCCTCCGAGCATCCTCCCTCCCTCTCTCCCTGTTCTTCTTGGCGGTAACTGCCCACAGGTTGAGAACAATGCTCTTCCTGCTCAATTCTGCCAGTGGGTAGTCCGAGGCTGAGAGAACCAGTGCCTCTCTAACCCTGGTGAGTTCTCCTGCCGAACTTACCTGCTGGTGTTCAACCACTGATGGCTCTGTCTTTCAGCTCACTTTAAAAAAACAAAACAAAACAAAACAAAACAAAAAACAAAAACCCTCTCCTTCAGAAAGCCTTCTTAGATGTGCCCTGTGTCTGCCCTGGCCTCCCAATACCTCCTGCGTAGTAGCCAAGCAATTGGTAGTGTGTACATTCTCTTTTTCCTAGCTATACAGTTAAGTGCTTTTAAAAAAGCTACCCATGGTTATACCCAGTAGCCATCTGCACTCTGCAGTTTGTGGAACAGACCCTCAAAATTCAGAGCATTTAGCCTCATGGATTCCCCCTCCTTCCGTTTGGGCAAAGGAAGACTCAAAGAAGTCTGGGGACATTGTCTTCCTGTGGGTACCGATCCTGAGCCTCAGAGTTTGGGGTGCGCCTGAGCCTGACTAGGAGTCAGTACAGGGCAGACACAGTTGGTTCCTGCAGGTCCAGCACTCCCTTCCTTCCTCAGCCTCTCTGAGGGGTCGGGGGAGGGGTGTGTCAGCATATGAATGCTGTTCTCAGCTGCAGAAGCCCCCTCGCCCATCAGGCCCAGCTTTAGAAGTGAATTCCTCCGGACTCGTTTACACTCTCGAGTCTTTTTCTCCAGTGGCTGCTCTTCTGCCCTCTGGCTCTTAGCCCTGGGGAGCTGGGGGAGCCTGGGAGACCCTCTTGGCTCCTCTGGTGATGCATCTGAGGCAGATGCAAGAAGAGCAAAAAAAAAAAAAAAAAAAAAAAGAGCCTTCACTGCATCCTGCCTGGCACTTGCCATCCCAGGGCCATGCCCAGAATGAGAGGAGGCTCGGCCTTGGGGTTTGGAAGGTCTAGCTTTGGGTCCAGACCCTGCTGTTACTGACAGTGATAGCCTGGGAAATTTGTGAAACTCTCGTTCATGCCTCAGTTTCCCCATCAGGCATCTAGCTCACCAGGGATAAAATAACTGCTCAGAAGCCCTCTGCCAATGGCTAAGCCGCAGCCCTTGGTGCGTTCATCTAGCATTTTCTATTGGGGAGGTATGGCAAACCTAGAGGGAGCCAGGTTGCCTCTGCAACTCAACCTTCAGCACTTCAGTTTCTCTGTGCCTCAGTTGCCTGAGGTGTCAAAGTGGGTGACATCTTGAAGCCCTTGTGCTGGCAGCATGCTGACTTACACCCCAGTTCATTTAGCGATAGCAGCTGCCTTTGTCCTTTGCCAGTGTCCCCAACTCACAGCCCAGTAGCAGGGCCTGGAGGGCCCTCCCCTGCTGCCCATGGGATGGTGAGCCGGTGACGCATTGCTGTGTCTCCTGTGCCCACAGCTTGCTAACTTCAGTCCTCGTTCACTCACTGACTCCAGCTCCAGGTCATTCTTTTCCATACAGACCATGCCAAGGAAGGAGACCCTGTAAGAACCTGGCATCCTGAGAGGTAAGGGGCAGGGGCACTCACCAGAGACGTTGCTGGCCAGGGACAGGCTCTCACAGTGCTGATCCTGGAGGGAAGTGGAGACAGGATTCAGCCCCAGAAGGAGAAGGGCCTGTGGGCAAAACAGGGTACAGAACACTGTTAGGAGTGCTCAGCGGTCTGAACTGATGGTTCTTGCTCCTCCTCCTCCTCTGCCCAGCATCCTATCCTTTCCCATTCTCCGGGTGCCCTCCTGAATGTTTGAAATGGCCTGGTTCACAGAAGGCTGGGAATGGAAGCTGGTGTTTGTCTCTGGCCACCTCCACATGTCCAACCAGGTCCCTACAAAGGCATGTATACACACTTGTACCCAACCTTCTACCTTCCCTTCTTCATGTGTCAAACTCCTCTGAGGTACTGTGATATTTATGATGGCTTGATTCTCCTTGGGGCCAGCATGGATATGGCTATTGCAGATGGAGAAACTGAGGCACTGAAGAAATGATCTGGAAGATTCCAGGGAAGGCCTTTGTCCTTTAGCCCCACTGAGGGCTCTGTGTCACTCCAAGAGCACAGATTTTTGGGGGATGGGAGCGGAATGGCCCTATGGCTGGAAGGCTGTCTCTTTTTGAATGGACACCCCCAACCACGATGTTACCTTTCTTAGATTACTGTTGTCTCTAAGGTCAGAGTCTGGGTGGGTGGGCTGTGTGACCAATCTGGGCTGCAGTGACTGCACTCTTAAGCAAGTCCGTCCCTCCCCTGAGTTTGAGAATGTGTATTGTGCCCCCATTTGGCAACTAAGTTAAGGCATGATGTTGTGTTGTGGCTACACAATAGGTGCTCAGTGAGGACATACAGATTGGCTTGAACTCAGTGGTTATTTGGTCTGGTGATGTGGGGACAGGGGTCGGAGCTGTGTCTATTGGGAATTCCTTTTGCGAGGGGGTCCAGAAATATGCGGAGATAGGAGAGGGGCACTACTAGGTGCATCTTCTCCTTCACGGTGGGAGAAGAATGCCTAGGTTGGATGGCAACCCTGGACGTGTTCTTCACACGGCATTCTGCTCTCTCCTGTTCCCCTCTTTGCAAGCCCTAGGCTTGAGAGAATTATCAACAAGGACCAGTATACCCAGCTTTAGAAGCAAAATGGAACCCTAGTTTCTTTAATTTGACTGTGGCTGGTCAAAGCTTGATTCTCTGTATGTGTGTGTCCATTTGTCCATCCGTCTCCCTTCAGAAGCTAGGTTTTTATGTTCGCCTGATAGGAATGTCCCCTATCTCCTTCCATCCAGCCACCCCCCAGCCTCAGCACTACTTACTCCTCCCTTCTGTCAGATGTTGATGACAAAGGCAGTCTTTCCCACCACACATATTTATTCCTGACCAGAGCTTGGACCTAGCCCCCACAAGAATCACCCCTAAATCCTCCTGACTTACAGAGCCATATTGTCTCCCTTGGTGTCTGCCCAAGTCTTTAGTGGGCTTTATATAATTCATTCCCTCACCTCAAGCATCCTCCCTCCACTTCACCCTAGGGCTCTCTTTGCTGACACAGGCTTTGGACTTCTTAATCGTCCCCAGTCTCACCATCCTATACAGGTTCAGGAGCTGCTCTGCCATCAGCCCTGGGGATAGTAAACTCACTTCAGGGCCTTGGTTAGAAGAAATCTATTTGTTGCCCTGGCCCCAAGCAACTTCCCACACTTTATTAATCAGTAATTAAGTTTCAGTCTCCAGAGAGGTGACGAAATAGCATTAGCCTCATTTTCCAAGTGCAAAGGCAGAAGTGGAGAGAAAAGGAAGCCATGGGGCTAGCGGGTGGCTCTTGACAGCTAAGCAGAGGGCAGTGTCCTCTTGACACACTATGTATGCGTATGCAGCAGCTCACTCAGAATCAGCAGGGACCCAGGCTCTGTGCTCTCCCCAGAGATGAGCAATGGCTGCTGGGGAGAGAGGTCCCTGGTAGAAAATCCTGCTCTCCTTCACCTCTTAACACATACACACCAATCAACCAACTAACCAATCAACAGTTAATCAATTAATCAGTCAATCAATCAATCACTCTCATTTCAGCCACAGGCAAGTTAAATAAACTTTGAACCCTATTGGGAAATATTAATCCACTGCCTGACTCCTACCCTCATCAATTTAATACTTAAAACATGCTTCTGTCTTTCAGCTTCCCCTTGAAGACACATCATACCCTATTCCCATCTACTTACCCTGCATCCTCCCTCACCACACAGCCCCTCCTGTTCTAGTCCACCTTTGCCCACACAGTCTATGCCTCTTCTAACCTCGTCCATCCCCTGGTGACTCAGCTGTCCTTCCCACTCCAAGGCAAAGTGACTCAGTATACCCTTTCGGTGTGCCCTCGGTACGCCCCCATACCTGCCTCGTGTTAGGGGTGTTCCCAATGGAGGCCTTGGGGGTAGTCCGGAGTGTGTGAAAGCCAGCTCATTACCGCACACAGTCAACCCAGCTCTAATTAGATGAAGAATTCGAGGACCGGAAGCTCTTATTCACACATCTTAATGTCCTGGAGTTCATTAGAGCAGAAACCCAGATTTGTTGGGGGAAGAAAAAAAAAAAAGAACCAAATGCCACAGGGCTAAAGGGCTCAGCTGACCTTGAACCCTGTTGCTTGTCTGTCTGTCTGTCTGTCTTGGATCTGCTTGGTCATAGAGCTATTTTCTGCTCACAGAGGACCTGGGCTGCATTATGCAAAGGCAAATACTTCTTAAAATTCCTAAGCTGGTCTTTCCTCTCCCAAAAGGTCAGCTCTGTGGCAGAATCTTTACCTGCACCCCCTCCTGCTCTGTGGAGGTTTATAAAAGTGTCCAGCTAATTCTGAAATCCTACTTCCATAAAAGGCTCAGTGCTTCCCTCTTGCAGACTGTGGGCCTCTTCCATGGTCATCTCCGTTTTCTCTCTCCATCATCAGGAGAAGGCTCTGCTGGCGGCCAAAGGCTCCCAAACTTTCCAGGTTAATGTTGTCTTCCTCTTAATGAAAATTTATTTGTTTGTTTGAAGCCAGGTTCTCTAAGTAGTCAAGGCTGTCTCCAAACTCAAAATCCCCCTGTCTCAGTCTCCCAAGCTCAAAACTTAATGTACCACCACGACCAGCTAAAACTGGGATTTTTTTTTTTTTTTTTTGGTGTGTGTGTGTGTGTGTTGTTGTTGTTGTTGAGACATGGTTTCTCTGTGTAGCCCTGACTGTCTTGTAACTTGCTTTGTAGACCAGGCTGGCTTTGAACTCAGACATCCTCCTGTTTCTATCTCCCAAGTATGCCACCACACCTAGCAAAACTGGGAATTCCTAATCTGGGCTCCACAAACTCATTGGGGATGGTGGACAGTGTGAATGCCCTGTAATTAATTGTGGAATGGTTTTTAAAAATAGTTTAAAAAAAAAAAAACAATTTTTTTCAGTAGAGTTTGTCACGGCCTCTATTTCACAACAAGGCCCAGGCCTCCCACAACCAGATCAGGGTCTTCTTAAATCAGTCCAAAGTGCATTTAGCCTGAGAACCACCACTCCCTTCCTGTCTACCCTGTTCTCTCCTTCCAGCCTTAGCACTGGACACTGGTTGTATGTTCAGAACCACTTTTTAAACTTTGTGCAGTGAATATATGTGTGTGTGTGTGTGTGTGTGTGTTGCATGCCCATGAGTGTGTACAGCACATGAAAGCAGAGTTTGGAGGAAGATGTCAGACACTGCCCTCTATTTCTCTTTCCCTTATTTCTCTGAGACAAGGTCTGTCCGTGATTGAGAAGTACACTCGTTTAGTGAGGCTGGCTGCCCAGTGAGTTCCTGGGCTTCATCTTTTAGTGCTGGGGTTACAAGCGTATGTAGTCATGTGCAACATTTTATGAGGGTATTGGGGTTCAAACTCAGGTCCTCAGACGTATGTAACAAGCAAGCTCTCTTACACACGGACCCATCTCCCAGGCCTCCACAACTAGTTTTGAAAAAACAAGTTTTCAGTATCTTATGAAACTGAAAACTTTCTCTTTTTATTTAATTTGGTTTTTTTTTTTACTGTTTTTTAATTGATTTAAGTTTTATTGCATTATGATGAGAAAAGATACATGATTTCAATTGATCTGAATTTGTTAACATTTAAAAATGTATTTTAAGTAAATAGAATTAAATCATATTCTTGTTTCCCTTTTGTACCCCAACTCCTCCCAGAGACCCCCCTTCAATACCTACAATACCTTTTTTGTCATACTCTTTAAAATGTATAGAATATTATAACAATAAAAATGATTATTATAAAAGTTGTTGATGTAAAACAACAATCAATTTAACAGTCTTATGTTAAATGATGCTTGTCTATAGCAATACTGAAAATACATACATTTTTCTCAATATAAATTTTAAATAACTCCAAACATATTAACTGTACATTTTAAAATAATACATCACTACTAGTATTTTTTAAATGAACATAAATATATAAAGTCTTTTTGCTTGTTTGTTTGTTTGTTTTGTATTTAGTAGAGTTTAAAATCTTGGCTCTTACTGTGGTACAAGCCCAAAATAAGAACAATTTTTAGACATTGAAGTTCATTGTAATAAGGCTGTACTTCAATGACCCTCACATCACCAAAGGATTTTACTTCCATCGTAGCTAAGCTAAGAGTTGACAGTTCTGCTGCTCCAAGGAATGAATTGCAGGCACGATTTTTGGATGCAGACTTCCTGCTATGGTCAAAGCTAATTGACTTGAGTGAGTGACTTTGTTCTCAGCCCACAGAGAACAGGTTACATTCATTTATGGATGGTGTGTGTATTAAGATGGTCTATCCATAAAGTCATTCACCAACTGTTTCAATGTGGTTCTGCTTGGAGGGTGGCACAGACATTAGGTGAGGGTAAGAATCTGGCTCATTGGCTGTGATAATTTGGAAAAGCATTCATCTCAGAGAAAGAGTAACTTATAAAGTCCTCTTCTTCAAACTTGATACAATAGTTACAAACATCAAGCAAAACATTCAGTTTCACTATTTGTTGTTCTCTTACAAGCCACCTCCCAAGTTAATTGTCTACCTTTCTTTTGGCTGTATAAACTTTTGAAATATGTAAGCTGTTCTGAAAACCATAGTATAGTGTAAAAACATGAAATAAACAATCCTACTAATAGAGAGACTGAGATAGAAGAAGCCTGACTTTAAGACCATTATGCAGAACCCAGCAATACACTGACATGTACAAACAAGTAGGAAGTGTATATGGATTGTACAATATTGGACCTATTTCTCCAACTACCAAATTAGAGAGACCACTGGATGACAGCAAAGAAATTTCTAATTCCTCATAATTTTGGATTTCAATCGATTAGGATATGTTGAATATATTAATTTTCATATTAAGATATTAAGAAAAAGTAATTGTTACTTCCTGTTGTTTTTGTTGTAAGA